>NC_092420.1:79930381-80267166 GCF_040894005.1 Engystomops pustulosus
AGTTCAACATTACCCCTAGGAACTTCTTGTGAGTAGAGGGAGACAGATCGGATTTTTGGAGGTTGATTATCCACCCCAGATCTGAGAGTTTTCTCATGGTAAAATCTCTTGCTGTGATAAGATCTGATCTGTTCTTCCCTATAATCAGAAGGTCGTCTAAATATGGTACAATAGACACCCTCTGTAGCCTCAGGAAAGCAACAACCTCCACCATGACTTTTGTAAAAACTCTCGGAGCTGAAGAAATACCAAAGGGTAGAGCCCGGAATTGAAAGTGGAGGATAGAACCCTCTGGAGAAAAGACTGAAAATCTGAGGAACTTTTGAGAGGAGTGGTGAATAGGAATGTGGTAGTAGGCGTCCCGAAGGTCTATCGTGCACATATAGTGGTCGGTATATATAAGCTGAGTAGCGGATCTTACCGATTCCATATGAAATCTCCTGTAAGTGATGAAGTTGTTTAGGGATTTCAGATTTATAATCAGCCTGTTCGACCCGTTTGGTTTCTTGACCAGGAATAGTGGAGAGTAGAAGCCCGACTTTTCTTGGTCCTGCGGAACTGGAATCACCACTCCGGATTGAATGAGGGATGATACCTCCTGCCAAATAAGAAAATGGGTAGAAGGAGAAGTATAGGATGAAGGCGAGACAAATCTTGAGGGGGGGTAGGTACTGAATTCTATTTTGTAACCGGAACTGATGATGTTCAAGACCCAAGGATTTGAGGTGATATTTGTCCATTGAGTGATGAACTGTAGAAGACGCCCCCCCACTCTGGCGTCATTGCTTCTTTCCCCCCCCCCCCCCCCGAGTTGTCTGGAGGATTGGAGAACAGAAACCCCCTACCTCTGCCTCCCTTAGGGTAGCTCCAGCGCCCCTGTTTACCTTTCCCACAAAAGGAATCTTTAGGGTTCTTGAAGGGGCGAAAGGAAGGTTTCCTGGAGGATGTCTTGTTTTCTGGAAACCCCTTCTTCTTATCAGAGGCTTTTTCTAGGATGTTATCTAATTCAGGACCGAAAACGAAATCTCCTGTGAACGGGATGCTGCAGAGTTTTGATTTTGATCGTATATCGCCGCCCCACTGTTTCAGCCATAAGGCTCTTCTTGCTGCGTTTGTTAATGCACCTTCCTTTGCAGCGAAGCGGACGCCCTCGGCGGAGGCATCTGCTAAGAATGCCGTGGCGGATCTTAGGAGCGGAATGCTGTCCAGTAAGGATGCTCTGGGGGTACCTTCTCTAATATGTGATTCCAGCTCGTTCAGCCAGAAGTAGAGGGTCCTTGCAACTGATGTAGCTGATATGTTAGATTTTAAACTAAGCATCGACGTCTCCCAGGCTTTTTTAAGAAGCGCGTCAGATTTTCGGTCCATAGGATCCCTAAGCTGAGCGGAGTCCTCGAAGGGAAGGTCTGTTTTTTTGACCACCTTTGTCACCTGTACATCTACTTTCGGAACAGAGTCCCAAACTTTAGAGACCTCTTGATCAAAGACGAGGCGTCTCTTAAAGCTCTTAGAGGTTAGGATCTTCTTCTCTGGGTCTTTCCATTCCTCTGTAATCAACCCTTTCAAGGTTTCGTTAACCGGAAAAACACGTTGTTTTTTAGCCCTTAGGCCCCCGAACAACTCGTCCTCCCGAGACATACAGGGAACTTCTTCTTCGATATTCAAAGTTTCGCGGATTGCTTTCAAGAGGTTATCCAGATCATCTATCTGGAACAGGTGACGAGAATCCAATCTCTGACTGAAGTCCTGGGAATCTTGCTCTTCAGTATCTGCCAGGGAACAAGACGGACCCTCTGAATCATAGATTTCTTCATCTGATGAAGAGATGTCCGCCAGTCTAGGTTTTTTAGGAGGCGGATCTTTTTGTGTAGCTGACGCCACAGATGCTGTCACTTTATCTTCAATAAAGGATTTTAACTCATCCATGAAAGAAACTTTTTCAGACCGCATAAATTCATCAATACATGGTCTGCATATAGGTTTTACATATGATTCGGGCAAAACCTGGAGGCACATATTACATTTCCTAGCAGGGGTCCTACTCTTGATAGAACGGTCGGACTTGCTGGATTTCTCAGACCTCTCAGGTCTGTCCTCTTTGCCTTTCCCCTTAGACCCTTGTTCTTTATCCTAAGGGGGAAAGGTGAGGAAATTTAACTAACTTGGGGCTCAATATGTATCATAGATACCATAAGACCATACCATACAGCACCACTTACGTGACCAGAAGGGTGGAGTAGGCCCAAGTCTGCCTCATCAGCCATAGTAAGGAAGTCTGGGACGGCACAACCACAGTACACTGTAACACTACGAGTGAACGCCAAAACTAGCAACCCACCTCGTTAAATACCTTATCGGGGAGCCCATCCCCCATGCAGGTGTCGGTACAGCGGTACAGCAGTCCTCCGTGACGATTCGGCCTACTTCCGGTCGCGACCGGAAGTCGTCACGGAGCGCAAAGGACGCCTGGGAACGGAGGTTCCCCCAGGCGCCACGCGTCCTCGCGTAAGCCCTGCTCGGCCGCGGGTGAAGACGGAAGATCCGGATCCACCTAGAGCCAGGGACGAACCCCCGGGGAAGAGTCCAGCCGTGGCCCCGATCCGGAGGGGAACTACGACCTGCAATAGGCCGGCGTAACCCCAGGTAAGTGCTCTCTTGTATAGGAACAAAACGTCCCTCCCCCCCCCCACTTGGAGGAGAGAGAGACCCTCTCTACCTGCCCTCTGTAGGGACAGGAAGACACTGGCGGGAGGATGCGGGGGGGAGGCTTTTAACCTCTCTGCTTCCTGTCCCTACAGAGGTCAAGGGGCATCCTCCAAGTGGGCCGTCATGGAGGACGTTTTGGAAATATTATTGCACAAAGTTTGCAGGAAAGTTCATAGAGATGGGAAATGTAACATGGTCCTTGCTACAATGTCTACCCATTTGTATCAAGTTAATGTTACAAATTATTAATCAGCAACTGATGTGAGCATGGAGCAGGATGAAAGCTGGGAAGTGTGTAGCCATGACAGGCAGGGCTGGGGAAGTTTTGACCCGAACTTCTGACTGAAGCCCAGATTCATAATCTGAAGACTTTAACCCATAACGTATGTAACAAACTAGAACATTGTGGTATGGGTCCGCTTATCACTATTCACCATCTTTGGCCAAACAAAAGTTGTAATGAGAGGTGCACCTGGGGATGTACAGGTCAGAAAGCTTGCCAAGGTAATTAAGGGCACTTATTTTGTGAGCTTTACCCCAATTCTTTTCTGCCTGCCAGAAGTTGGGCTTATTTGTGAGGAACTATTTGGCAAAAATTATGGAGCATGCTTCAGCTGGATACCCAGAGTGGGTGCAGGACCAGTAAGCAGCTTTGTCAGGAGGACAGAGGCCAAGAGGGAGAGCAAAGACCAAGCCACCTGCCAAACTCCCAATGAAGAACCCTACAATGGAGAAGTCTTACTGCCACATGAGTGACAAGATATGGACCACAAGTGGATCCAGCCAGAAGAGGGCTGCAACAGTGAAGCTGGTGACGCATGGTGCAGCTGTATTGACAATGCAGAGAAGATTCTGGTTGGAGGAGGTGATGGGCAGCCAACCACCACAAGCAGTGCACCCACCAGTACTAACCACTTCCAGGAGGATACTTCTGCTTTGCCACCAGGCCAGCAGAGTGGGATTTTTGGAGATTAGTGCAGTTACCCTGGCACCCAGCTTCTAAGCAGAACAGGTGAACTGAGGTTGAGCTGGCTAGAACTTTGGCTACTATACTGCAGGATTATTAGACGTGGAGCTGCCCATTTGTTCTGGGTCCTCATGGAAGAACTGCCATTCAAGAGATTGCTGTGGCTCTCCAGGGAGTCCTTAGAAGAGTTTTGCTGAGGCACTGCCATCCCCAGGGCTCACTGCAACACCAGGAAGCCGGCTTGGAGTTCAGTTACCATCTGCCCGTAAAAGCTTAGAGTATTCTATGTTTATGATAATCGTAACCATGTATTTCTTCTCTGCAGTGAGGTCAGCCATTGGTTGGAAGCTTGGACCATTATCATTTTCAACTATTTGTATTTTAGAACAAAATACCTAGTGGATAAAATAGGATTCATTACAGGACACAAACCTTCAGGTACACGATCCACCATCTTGGGTCACAGCTGCTATTCTTCCCCTAGGAAACAAGATAAGGACATAACTACACAGTCCACACTCCAGTACCCCAAATCCTTTTACTCCTCTGTATCAGTATGAAGGCTATCCCTCATTCTTTTTCAGAGAGATTCCCATTGATTTGTTTATAGATCATCATATACAGTAATGTGAGAAGTTCATACATCATGATAAGCAAGATTACCTATATCGCTGACACATGCAGGAGTGTATAATCTAGAAGGAAAGAACACACAATGTGACCAGAGACTTCACCATTGTAACAGAGTCAAGAAGATCTGTAACTAATGCCTCAGAATGAAGAATTGGTGGTAGCTATCTCGTCATTCAGACAGTCAAGAGTAGCAAATAGGAGTCATCAGCGGCATTAGATCTGAATGGAGCAAGGCACTTCATACAAGATGTTCCTAGCACCTGTGTTGCTTTTAGACAGTGGGGACAGTTGAGCAAAACTCAATGTGAGACTCCAAAATAAAACTATTTTATGAACCATCACATTCAGTACAAGTACTGCCTCTAGCACTGCAGTTTCCAAAACAGTAAAACTTATGGGCACAGGATTTAGGAGAATTTGACAGATGGATGATGGGCAGAGAGGATAAAATATATATACGCAAGAAGAAATCAAGCAGCACACTTTGGGTTAAAGAGGACCTGTCATCCATAACAAAAGCACAAGGAGCCGCTTACTAAAGTAAGCAGCTCCTTGCACCATCTACGATGCAGTGTTATACTGCTAGCGTTCTCAGAACCCTCCGATAATGCTAGCAAACATTACTGCAAAGTAGCTCAAAGCGGTCCAGCATATCCATAACAGGCGGGGCTAGAGGTGGCAACTGCTGCTGTAGCCTCACAGTCACTGCCAGCCTATGGAGTGCAAGGGATGGTCTGATGAAAAGGCGTTTCTATTGTACCTAGTTACCAGGTGAAAAAAGCTGCAATGTTTCTTAAGGGCTACTTGACCATAATACAGCTTGGAATAAAGTTTAAAGCTCATTTCACCTGATATCTGGACTGGAGCAAAGCTATTTTTTTCTCTAGACAGATAAAACCGTCCCCACAGCAGCCTACTCCAGATCCCCTTCTTTCTTGTCCCACTGAAAGTAAACCAATTTTTAATAAGCGCCCATACTGATTAGAAGATACTGACTATACAAATGCCGACACCATCTCACACACTAGTAGTTATTCAAGTTGGATGTCATACCTTACAGGTGATGATATGCTCCTTCAGGAAGAGAACTTCATCACCACTCCTGGCCATGGTTCATCACTGCTAAATTTTCACACTGTGCCTGTAAAAATACTACAGTCACATACAGTATCATGTCACCTTGATAACAGGCTTACATACAGGAACCTCCAATTATTAATATATGCATTGGGTTTTAAAACCTATTGCTAACAAAAAACAAAACAAATGATGCATATGTTTAAGTCATTTATATAAGCAACATGGGCTTTTTTTAAAATAAGGATTCATAATGTAACACATGTAATACAAACCAGCACACAGAGGACACCGACCGCGGCGCGGGACATCGGCAGCGCCGGAAAAGGCAAGTAAATGTTTATTATTAACTAGACCACAGTAAATTTTAAAACCTGGATAACCCCTTTAACCTCTTGGACCCTGGTGCAACTGCAACCTCTGCACCCCTCAAGTTACACTCCTGCCATTCATTCACCATTAAGGTCTCCGCTCAAGCCTTTAATATAAGAACAGATTTACCATTACTTGTAAGCCAAGTTTCTCATTCACACCACTGAAAGTGAAAACTGTGGTGGCTGACTAAACTGTTTTACCATCGAAGCACATACTAGTAGTACTGGTGGTGTGGGCCAATCAATCATATTCCAACAATGAGGGTACAATTAGGTTTAACAAAGCACTGCAACATCTGAAGAGGTTTGCCTAATTAAATTGATGTTAGCAGGATCACTTTGTAAACACAAATGTCTTCAATTTAATAAGGCTTATATCTTGACAGCTGTGGCAGTAGGTTTTAATGTGTTTTCTTTAAACACCACATGTGAATGCATCCTTAAAACAAAACCACCATAGGATGAGCACAAAAGTCAAACCACCACCAGTTGTCTCTTGGCATACAACACTACATGGGCATCTGAGCAGTGGCATAACTAGAAGCTGATGGGCCCCAGTGCCAAGTCTGTGCCAGCCCCCCCCCCCCCTATAACTGTAGGGTTTATAGTAATAGCATTCTATATGGGAAAGTGAAACCCCTAAACCTCTTGGGCCCAGGAGCAATCACAACTTCTGCAGCCCCTCAAGTTACACCCCTGCATCTGAGAGGTGCACTTCCCAGAACAACTCCCCAAAGCTCTATATAACATTCACATTTGAGCCAAGACCTATAATGTCTAGTCCAACCCTATATCCACCTGAGACAATTGCACTCTAGTTTACCAGTGTCCAAAATTTCACTGCATCTAATAGATCTGTAAGGACAATGACAGCAAACCAATGCAACTCAGATCTCCACCCTATAGGCTACAGAAACACTGTAGCTAAATGTGCAACAGGAAGAAAAATGTATCAAAAAAGTTATTACCTTTCCAAAATTCTGAAAGTCCCTACCAAATTTTTAACCATAGATAGGAATAAAAAGTCCAACAACTTAAATGTACCTGCATATTACATGAAACATTGCACAAGGGAAATGGTCTTAAAAAGTACAATGCATTATCAGAGAGAGAGAAAAATTCAATGCGCTCAGCTACAGCACCACCCCCGTCACGACTACATCCCTCTCCTACCTTCCAAAGACGATTCAGAAAGCACAGCGTACGCGGTTTATATAGGCATCAAAAGTGACGTCAAGAATGTAGCCCATCCCAGGGGCGGAGCTCAAATCTACCATTGGCTTTTGGAGATGTCGCCAACACAAAGTTGGGCGCCATGTTTTTGGTTATGATTAAAAAAAAATAAAACAATTACAAAATAGTAATTTTCGCTAAGACTTGGTAGTTTATTATTCTACAAAGTCTGAAAACTTAGTTCTCAGATAAAAAATAAATACTTAGTCCTTTTCCCCACCCAATATGGATGCCAATCACCCTCTCACCAGACGGATGCATGGTTCACTTCCGGGTGAGGAAGGCAGTAGAGTGAAGGTATTTGACATAGCACTTCCGGAGCGCTGTGTTCCGGCGGTGGCCCCGTCCCGGCCCGTCCGCGCCCCCCGGAGGTAGGTGGCTGAAGGGAGGGGAGAGGACTCGGGGGGGTTGGAGTATAGAGCGCGGCATTAGGACCCCGCACCACATCCTCCCGGGAGGGGGAGTGACCAGTCTATAAGCAGCCCGCCCACTGCCACCCTCAGCAGCCCGAGCACTACCCCAGGGGTAACCTGAGTGGTGGCAGCAGCCCTCACCCCTGCTCATCACATCTCAACTTCCTCCATGTCTCTATAGGGTGATCTGATGGTTATGTGGAGCACTCAACTCCCAATATTTACTATCAGAGCCTGCTGGGAGTTGTAGTGCCACAGCATATCACATATTGCTATAATAATGTTAATAATTCTGATAATAGACCTTCCCTCTAAGTAAAATCTCGTCTTCCCCCCCTGTACTGATGTGGGACCGCACCCGTAGTGGTGGTTATGGGCGACGCTTAGAACATATTCGTGTTTTTGGGGTCATCACCCCTGAGACTGTTTATCTAAGATTCTAACTATTCCGGAGCATCTGTTCTACAAAATGTGTGTTGTGTTCCTCTGTTATTGCTCCAGGAAATGATAACAGAAGTGACATCTGGGTGTTACCAGGTAAAGGTGCGGCACTACTCTGCAATCGCACAAATCTGCGTGTTTAAGAAGGGGAGTGGTAACATCCTGGGGAAAAGTTTATTAAAATATTTCCATGAGGAATAACCGAGGAATGACACAGATACAGAGATCCGGGCTGTGTAATGGATTTGCTAAAAGAGGCGAGTCAAAGAGGGTGGGAGTTCCCCTTAAAGGGGGTTTCCTCTGATCATAGCGGGGGTTTAACTGACGGGTTTAAGTGATCTTGTAATACACAGGAGGGACTTGTACTCCCCATTCTGCCCGGGCAGGATCCTCTATGACAGTGATGGCAAACCTTTAAGAGACCGAGTGCCCAAACTACAACAAAGACCCGCTTATTTATCGCAAAGTGCCAACACAGAAATGTAATTTGTGATTTATACTCCCTTCTCTGTCACAGTTTTCATTGATACCTGCCCCTGAGGACACCAATAAAGCAGAAAATAGTCCCAGGTAGAGCTGTCACTTTAATATAGCTCTGTGCACAGCAAGTCCTGGGCTGTCTGGGACTGCAGGAAGATACCTGGAGTCATCTCTGGTGATGGCCTGAGTGCCCACAGAAAGGGCTCTGAGTGCCACCTCTGGCACCAGCGCCATAGGTTAGCCATCACTGCTCTATGACATGACATCAAGGGGTTTGTCGACTCTCAGCAAATATTATTTATAGGAAAAGTTTCCAATATACGGTACTTTCTGTATCAATTCCTTCTAGATCTCTGCTTGCTGTCATTCTGCAGGAAGTTTCTTTTTTTCTTTCCTGTGGATAAACGCTGTCCCTGGTCATGTGATGTCACCCAGTTGCACGGCTCATTATATCCCTGGTCATGTGATGTCACACAGGTGCACGGCTCATTATATCCCTTGTCATGTGATGTCACAGAGGTGCAAGGCTTGCTATATCCCTGGTCATGTGATGTCACACAGGTGCACGGCTCGTTATATCCCTGGTCATGTGATGTCACACAGGTGCACGGCTCATTATATCCCTGGTCATGTGATGTCACACAGGTGCACGACTCATTATATCCCTGGTCATGTGATGTCACACAGATGCACGGCTCATTATATCCCTGGTCATGTGATGTCACACAGTTGCATGGCTCATTATATCCCTGGTCATGTGATGTCACACAGGTGCAAGGCTTGCTATATCCCTGCTCATGTGATGTCACACAGGTGCACGACTCGTTATATCCCTGGTCATGTGATGTCACACAGGTGCACGGCTCATTATATCCCTGGTCATGTGATGTCACACAGATGCATAGCTAGTTATATCCCTGGTCATGTGATGTCACACAGGTGCACGGCTCATAATATCCCTGGTCATGTGATGTCACACAGGTGCACGGCTCATAATATCCCTGGTCATGTGATGTCACACAGGTGCACGGCTCATTAAATCACACATCTCTGATTACTCACTGTGATATTACGAGCCGTGCACCTATGTGACATCACATGACCAAGGATTGGTTTTCATCCACATGTAAACAATGAAACTTCTTGTGACGGCAAACAGAGATCTGGAGAACAATTAGGAATTCATCCAGATAGTAAATTGGAAAACTGAATAACATTTTATTATATTAACAATAACAATTTATATGTGGAAACTGGAAAACTCCTTTAATGTTTTTACATATAAAACAATTGAACGTCAATGCCCGATCCTTTGTTCTCCAAAAGATGTCTGACTAGGATTATTCCTATGTGAGCATGCATGTGTACGGTAGAGTGGCGAGGAATAGCCGTCTTCGGCCTTTCTGAACAGTGGATTATCTCTTGTAAGGCTGCGTTCACACGTTTACAATCGGCAATCAAACCGCTGAGAAGAGGAGATTTACCTAATGGCATTACTGTTTACAAAATGCAATGTTAACACACACGTCAACATTGTGTTAACACAATGTTCACGCATTCACAATGTATTCGCACATTAATGTTAACAGCAATGTAATTAGGCAAATTATCCTCTTATCTGTTTTACGCAATGTAAACGTCATGTGTGAACGCAGCCTAAGAACAAAGGTTTGGGGTTGTGTCTATTCAGAATAGCAGATGCTATTTTCCTTATTACTATTGGTATTGTGTCGTGGTGTGTGTATGTGTGTATATATATCTATATACACACACAGTATGATGCGCCACCTCTCCCGCAGTGTATAACATAACCCTACGAGGTGCTCGGCTGTGTCCTCTCTATGTAGATGTGTCTCTTCCCTCCATCTTATTTGTATGCATTATTGTCTGTGAGCGCAGTCTGCAGGAACAGAGCGGCGGATGTTGTGACATCTTTTGTGACAAAATTATTCAGCGCCGAAGCCGGCATCCATTATATCCAAGCGTTTCACATTTTGACTGTCTAGGAGTAGTTTTTTTGTTTGCTGCGAAGATAGTGAGTGGTAGATGTGCGACTACCAGCGCCCCCATCTATTCAATCCGTAAAAAATTCCATTGATTACAAAATAAGTGACAATTTTCTTCCCACACCTGCCGTGTAAGAGCCAGGAGAGACGTCAGGGTTCAGGTTTTTTCTTTCCTTTGTTTTTAGCAGCCAGTGTTTTCTATGACTGCTCTCCCTACTGACCACGGTTTGCATATTTGGCAGCAGTAGTGATGTTTAAGGGATAGTCAAGAGATTCGTAAATATATATATCTCCATTGGGGGGTATAATAATAATTCTTTATTTATATAGCGCACATAGATTACGCAGCACTGCACAGAACTGTCCCCAATGGGGCTCACAATCTAATCAATCTACCAGTATGTTTTTGAGTGTGGGAGGAAACCGGAGGAAACCCACGCAAACACAGAGAGAAGATGCAAACTCTTTGCAAATGGATGGGACTTGAACCCAGGGCCCCAGCGCTGCAAGGCTGTAGTGGTAACCATTAAACCACCATGCTGCCCAATAAATATACAAATAAGAAAGGCTCTATACTGACTTATGTCCAGTCCACCCGTCACCATTGGTCTTTGTATACAGAGGCTCGGCACGGACATAAATAGTACAATGCACACACCGGCAGCCGCGATACAAATGTGGGTCAGACACTTCTTAAAGGAAACCTACCAGTTCAAATGGTCGGTGTAAGCTGTAAATACAGAGCACCAGCCGAAGCAGCTACAGCTATAAACATTAAAAAGTGTTTAAACCAGGATGCAGCGGTTTATAACACTAACGAAAGTAAGCTCCGGCACCAGCTCACCCTGAGCTGGTGCTCTGTATTTACAGCTTACACCGACCATTTGAACTGGTAGGTTTCCTTTAAATACATGTGCAAGCAGTTTGCACTAGAAAGAACGTGCAGAGTGCTACAGGAAACTGGGGCAGGGGCATTAGTAGATTTTGCCCTCTCTGGCTTCCTCTTTTCGTTCTCCCTCTTGTCCAGGGGATTTGCTTGTAGCACGAGGCCTGCTAATAACTGCAGGAGGGAGGGGAGAAGGAGGAAGAGGGAGAGCAGATAATGATGTTGATTCCAGTCTTGTCACAGAAGACCCCTATGACCCCCTATGCAGTTTGCTGACAGAGATCCAGATATTCTTTTAAAAGTGAGTGGAACCACGTATGTTAATGATAAAAGCAGATTGGTCAATAGTAAAGGCTAAAAATAGCAAAAAGGCTATGGGAACTTGTCATTAGGTGAAAAAGTGTGGTCCTGATGATGGGTTCTCTTTAGGCTTCCCGAAGCAAACAGGGATCTAGAAAGTTTTGTAGAAATTGAAACAGAAAGTATATTGGAGAATAGAGTAACTTTTCATATAAATTATTTGCTCAAAGTGGACAATCCCTTTAAAAGAACAGAGTGGCACATTCACTTACCTCTCCAACGAAGTTCTACGAAAGGGCATTTTCCGTGTCGCGATTCACTAAGATCGTGCGCCCGATATCCTGCATGTGTCGCTTCCCCGCTCAGGTCTGCCGGAGTTCACCTTCTTCTTCCTGGTGCATGTAGGTGCATTGTCTTGTGACACAATATGAAAGTTAAATTTCATTCGCTCAGTCCGAATCAGTCAGATGGTCCGACGGCGCCCCCTGATTTCTGTCGCATGAAAGCAGCGCAGCTGCACCACAATCCGATCGCGCAGACCCCTGTTAAATACCTGTCCAAGCCGTGCAAAACCCAAAATGTCCGATGAAAGTGCAGCGTGCGACCCTTAGTAAATAAGCCCCAATAAGGAGAGTAGTAGCAGTCCTGAATTTTATCCGTTAAAGCGCTATTTGTCTAACTTTACAGTAATCCTGCCCATAGGACCTAACTTGAATTTGTGGGAAAACCCCTCTAAGAAGGATAGATCTATTAGTAGCCAGGCTTTGGTAACTTAATTTAAAGGAGTTGTTTGGAGGTGGAAAAACATGGCTGCTTTCTTCAGAAAACAGCGCCACGACACCTGACCATGGTCTGTGCTGGTATTGCAGCTCAGCTCCATTTATCCCTATGCGACTGAGCTGCAATACCAGCACAAACCATGGTCAGTTGTCGTGGTGCTGTTTTCTGAAGAAAGCAGCCATGTTTTTCCACCTCCAAACAACTTCTTTCATTGACCAAACATGCATGAAATCTACACTTCCAATCCTATTTCAGTAAGAGGTTCATTTACTTTTTCTCTTCGTTTAATTATATGTATTTGTTTTATTACCTTTTCTTAGTATTGTAATTTTTTTAACTGAAACCTCTGATTTATTTCTTATGCCGTGTTTTGGCAAGATTATTGCCAAAATGTTTTATCCGTGACTGTGGTAATCTTCTACTAGGGCAGTTCCAAGAGCCCCTCAGTGCTGTGGATTCACTGGCTGTTACACTGTCCAGAAGCACTTCCCCTCCCACTGTGTGCTGAAACTTCCTTTGCTGCGGTGAGATTACATCGTGCTGAGGGAGTGGTGAAGTGCTGAGGGAGTGGTGAAGTGCTGAGGGATTGGTGAAGTGCTGAGGGAGTGGTGAAGTGCGGAAGGAGCAGAGGGAATGGGGAAAACTGTATCTGCAGCACGGAGGGGCTCTGGGAACTGTCAATACGCTAGTCTCTCTGTGATCTGGCTTTACAGACTGTTACACTGTCTCGCCCTCCCCCCTGCTCCCTCAGCAATTGTGCTGTGTAAACTTCCAGTGTAACGGTGTGTGTATATTCAGATCATAGAGGGGCGAGTGTAGTCCTTCTGGCTCATTAGCATAAATTTCAAAGTTGAGTTTAGAAGTAAGGTGGCTATGAATAACAAATATAAGAAGATTACCACTGTCACGGTGCCCGGACCTATGAGTGAGTGCCCCTGGTTTATCGGGATGGGTTATAATGGTAGATTTCCTTTTAAATGTATAATTTGTGTTCCCTCCTCTCTTGTAGGGTTGAGTGCTTACGAGAGGGGCAGCCATGGAGAAAGGAGGCAATATCCAGCTGGAAATCCCTGAGTACAGTAACTCAGTCCTGAACCACCTCAATCAGCTGCGGATGCAAGGGCGCCTGTGCGACATAGTGGTCAATGTGCAGGGCCAGTCTTTCCGAGCACACAAAGTGGTCCTGGCCGCCAGCTCGCCCTACTTCCGAGACCATATGTCCTTAAACGAGATGAGCGCAGTGTCGTTATCAGTCATCAAAAACCCCGGGGTCTTTGAGCAGCTGCTTTCCTTCTGCTATACAGGCCGCATTTGCTTGCAACTGGCCGACATCATAAGCTACCTGACCGCTGCAAGCTTTTTGCAGATGCAGCACATTATTGACAAGTGCACGCAGATCCTTGAGGGCATCCACTTAAAAATAAGCTCCCCCGAATCCGAGGAAGAGCTGACCCAGAGTAGACCCAAGCACCAAGAAAGAGTTCAAGATACACACCGGGTCAGCCAGAGTTTGACACGCTCCATAAGTCCACGACACAGCACTCCAAGACCCTCTGTGAATCGGAGGGGGCAGGTGAGCACTGTACTGGACATTAGAGAGTTGAGTCCCGCAGAGGAGTCCACAAGTCCTCAGATGGTGGAACAGGGTTCAGATGTGGAGGGCAGGGAGCCCATTCTTCGGATAAACCGAGCCGGACAGTGGTACGTAGAAACGGGGGCAGCCGACCGAGGGGAACGGAGTGACGACGACGTCAGGGTGATGGGGGCCCTCCGGATCAAAACGGAGAACCTGGATGAGTGGTTGGGTCCAGAAAACCAACCTTCTGGAGAAGATGGGAGCAGCGCAGAAGAGGTGACCGCCATGGTGATTGATACAACTGGACACAACGCTGCCGGAAATGAAAGCTACAATATGGGGTCATCCAACACCAAAGTGTCCAGGCCAACAAGCAGTGAGATGGACAGGTAAGTCCCATACACATTGGGTGACTGGTCATCTCATGTGGAGGAGAGGGTCCTGATGTTGCCTAGTGTCAAATTATTGGGGATAATGAAGAATTGGGCATGTTAGATTTAGGATGTCTGATGCTTTGTTCTTAGAGGAGGTTAGCCCCCACCAGCCACGTATACGGGAGAGGCCTGGTCCATTCTCATCACTGAGAACAATTCCCAGTATGTCAAGCCTGAGGGAATAGGCAGTCGAGACATCTACTATCTTATTGAGCTTCATGTTGTCTGAAATACTAATACCGTGCAACAGTTTCCAACTTATTTTGTTCCTCTTTATTGAAGATTTAGCCCCTCCGGTAGCGTGGGCACCATGCCGGAAAGACACCGAGCAAAGAGCGAGTCTCCTCGGAGGCTGGAGGAACCAAAGCAACATAGCAATCAGGTTTGTGCTTTCTCTCCTTTTAACCCTTCTTATATTTTTCTATGGTGTTGGGAGGTCATCGATATGAGACTGTAGGGGTGCTGTGTCCCTAAGGTCCATTCCGTGTCTTCACTGTGTACCTAGGCATCATACACTGCAGAGCATATGTGTCTGGTATTACAACTCAATCAAATTTACTTAAAGGATAATTACTTTTTTTTTAGGTGTTCTGATGGTAGATGTCTAAATGTACATGCTCGTCCTTTAATCTAGGGGATGGCAACATCTTTGATCACTTTGGGGGCGTCTGGTTTAGTGTAAAAAAGTCTTTATAAAAATATCTAGAGGAGACGCAGGCGCTCCGGCTACGTCACCAGGTGCCACTCGGCTCCGCCATATGATTAAGTATATTATTTTTATTTTTTACTATTTTTCAACACCCCCCCCCCCCCTCCACCAAATAGGGTGGTTTAACCCTAGGTTGTCTGATTGATCTTACCATATACTGTCAAAGTAAAGTGGATTTTGGATGTGGATTTTGCACATCATCTGTTACAATGTACCACTGATCAGGGAAAACTACACAGCCTCGGGTCTCAAGACAGTGTCTTTCATGACGACAGATCATTTCTCCTGGGACATTATGGGGAGTGACGATGTAAGCCAAGATGGTGGTGCGATCAAAGGGTTATCACCTGTGTCATTTGTTACTGGTGGGTGTTTACTGCCGTATGCTGCAAACACTCAGCTTGTATGGAGAGGACTCAGCTGTCAGTAACTGACGTGTGACATACTAATAATTCACTGCCTTCTTCCTTCTAAACTCTACTTTTAAAATTATGCTAATTAGCCAGAAGGACTACACTAGTCCCTCTATGATCTGGCTTTACAGACTGTTACACTGGAAATTTACACAGCACACTTGATGAGGGAGCAAGGGGAGGGTGAGACAGTGTAACAGTCTGTAAAGCCAGATCACAGAGGGGCTAGCGTAGGGACAGTTCCCAGAGTGTAACAGCCAGTGAATCCACATCAACTTTTAAAATTATGCTGTTAAACTGTGCAGGTGCACTTCCCCCTCCCTGAGATGTATCATGTTTTATGTCAGTTTTCCTATTCACCTTTCTTCTCTCTGTTCTCTGTCCCATATAGGGGGATGAAGGGGGAGTGATTGGCGTGAGCGGTTACGTTGAATATCTCCGTGAACAAGAGGTGTCTGAGCGATGGTTTCGATACAATCCACGACTGACCTGTATCTATTGCGCCAAGTCTTTCAACCAGAAGGGCAGTCTAGACCGCCATATGCGACTTCACATGGGGATCACTCCTTTTGTGTGTCGGATGTGCGGTAAGAAGTACACCCGCAAGGATCAGCTGGAGTATCATATACGGAAGCATACAGGCAACAAACCCTTCCATTGCCATGTGTGTGGGAAAAGCTTCCCCTTCCAGGCTATCCTTAATCAGCACTTTCGGAAAAACCACCCTGGCTGTATTCCTCTCGAGGGTCCTCACAGCATTTCCCCCGAGACCACCACAGTTGTTACTTCTAGAGGTCCAGCCGGGGAAGAATCACCACCTCGCGAAGAAGCCGGAGGAGTGGCACCTTCAGCAACGACCGACGTGGCTTATGGCGGCGAGACGGCTCACGGTTCTGTGTCCACTACCGGACCAGACTAAGGAAAAAAAAAATTCTATCTTTATTCAGGAGGACACAAGTAGACTAATCTCCTCCCTTTTACCTCAGCAAAACTTCACAACATTTTTATCCTTCCTTTTTGCTCCTCTCTTCTTTTTTTTTTTCTCCCCCAGCTTAAGAGATTTGTCTCCTGGGGCAGAAATTTGGGAAGTTTGCAAAATTTCATTGCCAAATTCAGAGAAATTGTATTAGCTTCCTTTTTAGACCTCAAAAAAACCCCGAAACGACTGTCTGTCTATCTAAGGAAACGAGCTACTGTTTTATAAGTGAATATGCCCTTTCCTTTACCAAGTCCGGTCATGACTATGGAAGACCACGGCAGACACAGGAGCATTTCATGGCGTCGCGGCAGCGGTCATTGAAGCCTTTTTTTATTATTGTTCTGAATCATGTTTGGCAGAAAGTCCAGTCCTGGCCTTCGAAGAAGTTTGATGGTGCTGTCTTTAGGAATATTAGTAAGGTGCTTAAAGATACTTCTGTAGCGGAGTCATAGACTCTACTGTGCATGTAAGGCAAGTGTGAATTGTTACGTGATGCTAAGAGATGGGAGGAGAGGAGGCAGTGATGCAATAAGTAACCCTTTAGATATCAGGGCGGTCTCTACTCTCTTTAGGGACCCCTCTGAGCAGGGCTGGATTTATGTTTTTAGTACACTCCATCCCATAGCCACAATTAGCAAGTAAAGCACGCCATAGAAGCATGTATACTGTAACTTTGCCAAAGTGATGGTAACAAATATTAGTGCCAATACGTTTTGCCTCTATGGTCACAGCATCAAAGACTTCCTTTTTTTTTTTTAACCAATGCATTGGGTGAATTGTCCCATCCCCACCGCACCTTCGGAGCTCAGTTTTTTTCCAATAAAGGGCTCCCAATTACACCACTCCAGTGGGAGCTTAGGCCACTTTCACACGAATGTTTGCTATGCTTGGGCCAGGGCGTAGCACATGATAGGCCGGAGTGGCGGAGGGATGAGCAGTGCATGGCCCTATGCAGGGGGAAAGATAGAGCATGCTTTTTTTTGTTATGGTCTGGTACGGTGACACATGTTTGCTCACCATACCAAAGTCCGGCTCCATACGCTTCTATGGGGACGTATTGTGTGAAAGCGGCCTTATACAGAACGTCTCTCTTTCAAGGCATATAGAATAGTCTTGATTGGAGAGATATGAGTATACCCTAATAGGTAACATATCAGTGCTTGGCATATTGCAATGTTCAAAATCTAACTGCCTGCAGCCACCACTAGAGGGCAACAAAGAGCTCAATGCATACTGAATACTATTTGATGCCAGGCGGCAAGAATATAACTGGCAGGGGATTTTCAGTGCACCAAAAACTGAGCTGCGACTAGTCTGACCCTCATGAAGATAGTGATTATTATGTACTGTAATTTCTTATTGCTGAGATAATCGTACGTCCCCTAGGTGAGTCGATATTACCTTGCTGGTAAGGGGGGGGGGCAATGACAAGGATGAAACCTAAATCCAGCTCTGCCGCTAAAGTAAGTGATGCCGTTTTTGGGTTTTTTTGCCTTATCCGCTGCCTGCTTTATTTTTCCTATTTTAGGTCGCACTAAGCAATTTTTGGACGTAAAACGGAGGCTTTCCCACCCAACTACAACTGGACTAAACCATGTTGTTGTTTGTCAGCGGAGGCTCCAATGTCCAGATACTTATTTATATGACTAGAGCTCTAGATCTCCCTAATGCTCCATTCACACTTTCTACATTTTAGCGAATGAGGTCGATGCGCTTCATCGACCTTTACAGTTTTGGGTTTTCTTTTTATTGAGCTGAAGATTGAATACGCTTTAACACAGCGGTTTGTTTTTTCCAGTATACATCTTCTTATATGCCGTAGGTTTGGGTCTATAGGTCTCCCGGCATGTAGGAGGTTAGTGACAGTATTTCATATATTTATTTATTTTACTTTTTACTTTTTTTGTTACATACATCACACAGTTTATATTACCGAGAATCGTTGTTTTGTACTGTTATATGTTACGTCTGATGACAATGCAAGTGATATTCAGAAATGTCAGAACTTTGGCAGAACTTTGATTGGTTGTGAGCTATAACCAAATTTATTACACGGAGGGGGTGCTCCCTGTTTGCTAAAATAAGTTTTTTTTTTTTAATTTAAAAATGATAGAAAATGGTTTAAAACGGACAAAAAAAAAGTTATCTTGCACTTACACTGTCTGCTTAGTCTTTGTATACAGATGGTGGCCATCTTGAACTCTGCAGTAAATCGGAAAGGGGTGTAAGGTGAATAAGGAATATTTCCAGCAGCTTTTTAGTCTCTCCAAACTGGGACACCCCTGTATAGTCATCCCATCCTGTGTGGCTCAGGTCTTTGAGGCCTAGTGATAAGCAAACCCATTCAGTTTCACCAAAACTGAATTTTGTCCAGTTACAGCAACGGCAACACCTGCGATTGGTTCTGGCGCCAAATGATGTGCGCGCCACCATTTTCCCTAGAATCGTGTCTCTTCTGATGTAATCGGATAGAGATGATCCTAGGGCAAATTGCGGCATTTAAAGGGCAGTTTGCAGGTATTACCGTTGGGAATGAGCTCAAACTACTGGCTGAAATCCGGGTTTGGAGACCCGAACCCACAATATTCGGCATTGAGCTGAACGTTGCGGCCCAGGTCCACTTAAAATGAGTTTTAGCAGTAAAAAAAACAAATCGAGATTAAGTTTGGCTGCAACCAAGCTCAGTCCGTGCGGTGGTCAAAATTCCCGGAACAACCACAGTGCTGAGGATGGGACTCTGTGTGTCAAAGTAGTATTAGGTGGGAGGGATAATAGTTGTAATTACATCCATCAGTGGCATAAAATGTCTCACAATTGTCACAATGTACGTGACAATTTTCGACAAAATTTGCAACATTTGCTAACCTACTTCACTTTCCACTTTAGCTTATCTCTACTACATTTATCAGGTGAACCCAGATAAGCAAGACAGACGTATGTGTCTTTTCTCAAAGGTTAGGTAGAAATTTGCTCAAATAGGAAAAAATTTAGTTGCTTGAAAATGTGCAACTTTTCACCAAAAAGCCTCAAATCCAATGCAGACATTAACATCTCATATGCCACATTTTTCTCAATGTCTAAGCAACTATGATAAAGATGACATACAAGAAGTCAGTCTAAAAAAACTTGCGCAAGAAGCCCACTTAATGATAAATCCCCCACACAGAGTCTTCTTTCCTGCAAAAAATCAACTGATAAACTTCATTAAAGGGGTATTCCCACGAAGACAAAAATACTGCATTTCGCAGATATAATTCCAACCTGTACCTATCAGTCCTGGTGTTTATATTTTGGTTGCCCCTGGATACGACCATAAACTCCTTACTATGATCGGCAGATTCCTCTGGCTTCTCTTGTACTTTAAGGGGAGGGGCAGCACTACAGAGACAGGCACTTCCTGTCCAGCAGCAGCTGTAGAAGAGACAGCAGCAGCTCTACAAACAATATAAGCTGGAACTGAGGGATGGGGCATAGCAGTGCTGACTGTGTGTAGAGCTAAGTGTGTCATTGTGTCTTATATCCATCTCATGACTTTAATCTGTCTCATTTCTCTTTTTCTATATGTCAGACACTAGTAGAATCTTCAGAAGCTAAATGGAAGTGTAGCTAAACCCTGTACCCTGATAATCTAAGCACATTGTCAGCACACAGCATCTTGCAGCATAGAGAATCTTACACTGACCATCATAGGAGCAAAACCAGCAATAAAACGGAGTAAAATTGCAAAGTAAGGGGCAATTACTTAAACATAACTAGGGGATTAACATTTCAGAACTTTCTTTCATCGGCAAACCTCTTTAAGGCACAGAATGTTTGTGGGGAAGCAGGGACTCCTTGAATCCTATTTCACTGTGGTCGATCTGTGAACTTGTCCGACCCCGGTCACTTGCAGCCAGTCTAAATAGTTATTCCAGGTTTAAATAAAATGATCTTCTATATGTAAGATCCATCTACCCCTGGACGTGGCCGGGGACGTCTTCTACATCTGTCACGAGGTTGTTGTGCAACTTAGTCCCATAGAAAATGAGGTTGAGCTGCAATATTAAGTACAGTCGCTGTAAACATATGGCATTGTGTTGCCCCACAAAGGACATTTATCATCTAACCACAGGTGGGGGCAAATGCCAATAACCAAGCGCCAGGCTATTGCAACACCCTCAGTGTGCTACCATTGCTAATTCATGACCACCAGGACTCATGTCTAATTTCCACTTAGTCGTGAGGCTACTCCATAACATACAGTGACTTACAGTTTATGTCTGGCTACCTCTATCACATAGGGGGACGTACACTATTATGGGTTCTGTCAAAGTATGAAGTCATTCTGTTCATATAGAAGAAACTTGTCGGTGAGTAATGGCTTCCTCTACACCAAGACAAGCTCTTCTCCGCTGTTTTTACTATCTTTAGAGGTGAATTGCTTTATTTCTAGCGTGGACGCTATGGCTTTATTTAGACTTCTGTGAAGAGTGTGTATGAAATGGTGGTATCCAAAAAAAAACAAGACCCTAGTCCTCTGGAAGCTCAGGGTTTTGACTCCTTTATTTACCACTTACCCTTCAGCTCTAGGTTTTGGTATTGTGCAATGAGAAACTGGAGCTTGAGGACTCTGCTGCATGGATGTTTTATTTTTTAAGCTTTGGTCTTCTTGATGATTTCTAGTTACGCTTTACATGACTGGCTATGGGACAACAAGGAGGCACTCAATTTTCTGGGCTTGTAAATGGGCCATGGAGAGTATAGTAACAACCCCAATTTAATGCAGTAAAAAAAAAAATTAAAAAAACACAGCCTCCTGCAAAAGTTCTTGCAGTAACATCCAATTTTGTACAATTTTGTAAGAAGCACTTTAAAAGGAAAGTAGCCTTGCTTCTTAAGGCAATAAAGCAGCTCCAATACAGGTTCTAGGTTCTTCTAATCAGGTGCTAGAGCATTGTAGTCCCGTCATCATTTCACAGCGTCGGTGGGTCTAGAGTGCTAGTCCGACAACATTTCAGTGTATGCACAAAAACGTAAAGGTCAAAGGATGTGATGGATGGAAAAAGCACTTAAAATGGCACTTAACCCGTAGGGAAACAGTTACCTGGGTAGGGAGGGATGTATATAGCATTAGTGGAATCAATTAAAATTATTATTCTTCTTATACGACAGGATTGTCTCATATGGGGCAGGGGAAGTTGTGGTTGGGGGTTCAGACTCATAAGGTCCATGTAGTAAGATAATAGACCTAATGTGGAGGCCACAATCTCACATGGGACCTAGACCTCACCCAAACCCCTTATTGCAGCCACGTAGAGAAAAGGAGGTGTGCAGTCTTTGATTAAAGTGAATGACGGATTGCTGAACGTTTGAAAGCTAAGACCTCTCAGCGATCTCAGAAGAATCGTTAGGAGGGGGTCACGGATGGAGTCCTCAAGGTATTTCTCCCATGTGGCCTTTCTATAATCCAATGGATTGCTTTATAAGTGCACAGGATCAAATATTTGGCCTATAGAAGATGTGGGAGGGCTAAGATACCAAGCACTTCCAACTATCATAAACTTAAAAAGAACACCATTCCTAAGGTTGGTTGGTGTTCACCATTCAGGAGGTCCAATGGGCAAAAAATGTGCCACCACCAGGGTCGGCAAAGCATCTGTTTGTACCTACTGTACCTTACTCTGTCTTCTAGTATAGAGAAAGAAGGAACCGATACAGACTCCATCCATGTTTTTATGGCTTTTTTTTTCATCCATACTTTGATAATATTGTAAATATCCTCTAATTTTCGGAAGCTGTGGAGCTATAGGAGATGGATGGATGGGAGGCCGCCACAGTTTTAATTTTGGCATAATAGGGCTATTTCTTGTGGACTTACTGTAGATTGAGTTATCACTGTTTATTACATGTTGTTATTTTTCATATTTATTTTTTGCATGTCATGGCCTCTCCATTATCCTGCTTGGTTATTAGTGGGAGGTCCTTTCTAAGGGTGGAGGCCAACCCTGAAATGCATAATTTTTACATGTCCTGTAAATACAGCAAGGTATTTGTGTATACCTTCAGGTCTTCCTGACCCTGATAGGACATCCGTAGATTTACTGGTGCTTGAAATGTGAAAATATTTAAGGGTACCTGATGCCCTTGTATATTAAAAATATTGCTATAACACTGAGGGAGCAAGTGCTCCCACTTAAGGGGGTTTTCCACACTTTTTAAGGCCTATAGTCAGGTATCTGATTAGGAACCCACACCAACTTTTAGTCGGCTATCTCACCCATTAAAAATCAACACCAACCTCTAGTCGTACAGTCAGCTTCTTCCAGCCATTCTGTAGATGGTGTACCCCTACCAAAAGGGTGGAAACCCTTTAAAATAGCCTTCCTAAGAGATCTCTTCCATTTATCTTGTTGACCCTGGAAGGAATAGCTGGAAGGGGACAATGCATTCAGCAGGTAGTCAAGGAAGGCGTTTTGGCACCTTAAGTGTGAACTTTTTGAAATTTGTGAAAGCTTTGTGCTTGTTTTAACCAAACAATCCTAATGCGTACCTCCAATGAAAACAAATGACAGCTCTGCTGTATGTGCTGAAGGCCTCTGCCCACTTCCTTATACCCTTATCAAGAGGTTGTTGTTCCTTTTTTACATATCTGAGCTCTGCTGAATAGGAGGAGCTGTAGCAGGAGATGATGACTCATCCTTGTTCCCCTTGTCTCCCCTCTTCCTGTCTCTCTTCCTGTGAGGACAGACTTTGAGAAGAAATATACAGTGGAAGACGCCATAAGGATGGCCTAGAACAGTGAGAAAGAGGGATCTGTGTATATTTTCAGAGGGCATCATGTTAAAACCGCGAAAAGCTGACCCTTTCAAAGGAGGCAAAGGCAAAGTTACATATAGATGCAGAGATATTTATAATGCAACAGAATTATTAAAAGAGTGGCCATCCCCTTTAAAGACTGACTGCAAAAATTGTGTTTGTGCTGCTGGAATAACAAGACTTTTTTTTAAGTGCTCTCTTCCTTCTTGCAGATATGTTATTTTAGCTTTTATTTGTTTCTTTGTATCTGTGAACAGCTAAACTAAACAGGGAGTAAGTTAAGGACTGCAGTAACTTGTATCCCCCTTATAGGTGAAAGAACACCTTTTAGTTACAATTTTTCAATTAAACTAACCCACACTAACTAAACATATTTTTGAATACAGCAGTACAAAAATCCATATATTGTTCCTCCCCATACCTGTTCACGACGTTCCAAAGTCCAGTCGTAGAGTTGATTCACTATCTAGAGATATTTGTGTTCTTACATCTCAGAAGAGACTTGCGGAAGTTAAATCGGCTCCCTCATTCACTCCTCCCTCAAGAATACTCTTCAGCGGGGTCACACACAGCCAGCATCCCACTCATTCCGGAGGGAATGAGATAGCTGAGTCACTCAGCTGAAGAGAAAGGATGCTCTGTATCAATTGGGAAGCTGGAGAATCTGGAGGAACATGAATATGCCAGACTCCGCTCAAAGGAATAATTATGATTGGTCTCACATGTGGTTATTTTCATAGATGGCGTTGGCGACCTTTACAAATGAACTGTGGAACTATACAGGCATGAGGAGGAACAATATAGGGATAGTTGTATTTCTGTATAATAGCAGTTTTTAAAGATATGTTTAGTTACTGTGGGTCAGTTTAACTGGCAGGTTCCCATTGAGTCTAAAACATTTATCTGCACACAAAGATGCTTATTCTAATACGCGGATTCACTGTGTTCCTACAGCTAAACTAAGCAGGGAGGAATAAAGTACTGCAGTAACTCTTTTTAAGTCTAAAAACAAGGATCAGCACAGTAAGATGCTTATGCTGGACATGTGGATCACTGGAGGTAGCGACATTAGGATATATTCCACTTTCTGGGCTACAACCAAAAATCTAATTTGATCCTAGATTAGGGAACAAGGGAAACCATTCTCAAACCTTTGCCTTTTCTTATGGAATCTGCTTAAAAAAATACCGTACTAAACTTCTATATGGTGCGCTAGTGGTGTACCTTGTATACGAGCATTTCTCAGTGCCCACCTAAAACCTGGGGGGCCATAATGTCAGTCCTTAGATCCTCACATTTCATTTATTATATTATTGGCCATTGAAGTCATTCTTCTACCTCTTGGAGGACGATTTATAGATGTTGTGTAATGCTTAATTTCTCCTGCGGGGGAGCTGCAGGATTATTAAACACTTAGTGCCAGGTTACAACTGATTGCTCTTGGGGAAATTTTGTGATCAAATCATTGTCTAGGCATCTTTTACAGAGGTTTTCCAAAAAAAGTGAATAAGACCTGTTCAGGGGGGGGGGGGGTCTACAGAACTGGAGTTGAGACGAGGATATTGATGTATGTCACCTCAGTCGTTCCCACAGCCAATTGAGACACTTAGTTTTGTTGTCGCCTTTACAGCAATACATAAACCATGTGTAGTTATATATAGCAGCGGACTCGTCTAGTAACGCAACGTATGTGAAACTAAAGTGAAGGACATGCTCCGGTCATGTATGGTCAGACGAGTAGGTCAGTGTCGATGTACACAGGAGGATATTGTACACAGAGGATATTTCATTATAAGTACAGGCGGTCCCCTACTTAAGAACACCTGACTTACATACGACCCCAAGTTACAAACGGACCTCTGGATGTTGGTAATTTGCTGTACTTTAGCCTTAGGCTACAATAATCAGCTATAACAGTTATCACAGGCGTCTGTAATGAAGCTTTATTGTTAATCCTGGTTCTTATGACATCCCAACATTTTTAAAATCCAATTGTCAGAGACCAAAAAAAGTTTGACTGGGGTTACAATAATAAAGTATACAGTTCCGACTTACATACAAACTCAACTTAAGAACAAACCTACAGACCCTATCTTGTATGTAACCCGGGGACTGCCTGTATTATAGAATTTAGTTTTAAGCTATTAGTGAAGGGAAAGGGGTGTATGGGGAATAATATGGAATTTTGGGTTGCGTCCTTGATCATCTGCGCAACATGTAGCATGACTTATCCGTGAATTTAGCCACTGTGATATTTAATAATCCAGATACATTTCAGTACTGGAGTGGAAGGGAACTCCACTCCTTTTTCCAGAATACACTGGATCCAGTTTCTGTTTTACCTCTAACACTTTGGTTTCCGATCCCAGAGTTTTATGGTCCTGGCAGAAGGGATAAGCTCGAAGGCACTGCTGCTTAGTTTTTAGAAGTCTACCAGTCTTAAGGACCTACCACCAGGATGAAGGATTGTAAATCAAGCACACTGACATACAGATGTGCGCCCCTCTGGCAGGATCTGCTTTTCTTTTATCTTCTTATGCCCTGGTTTTGACAAAAAAAAGGCTTTTAAAATTATGCAAATAAGCCTGAGGAGCTCCGGGCTCCATAGATAAGCCTGGATCCCCTAAGGCTAATTTGCATAATCCTATCCAACAAGGGCATAAGAAGCTTAAAGAGGAGCAGAGGGCACACACCAGTATGTCAGCATGGTTGATTTACAATCCTTCATCCTGGTGGTAAATGTCCTTTAAACTTTGATAGGGCCTAACTTTTGGTCATGGGAAAAACCCTTTAACATCAGGCTTAGGAGTCCAGTGGGTGGTCCTAATCTGATTGTAATGTGGAGGTGCTGCCAGAAACCACCCAACCCTTGTCCTTTGAGCTATATCTGGCATTACAGTCTCGCTTGAATAAGCCTCAGGCCCCATTCACATGTTGTATTTACATTGCGTTAACATTATGTTAACGCAATGTATAATTTATGTAACAATCTGCCAGTGCTGTGTTTGCATTGAGTTACCATTGTGTTTTGCTGTGTTACTAATATGTTAACATATTTGAAGCGTGTTAATGGTTTGTTAACAATGTGTTAATGTACCATTAACGCAATGTAAGTGCAAAGTGTGAACATGTCCTGAGCTGCAGTGTCAGTGCCAGCCGAAAGATGTGAATGGGCAATAAGCTAAAACTGTATAGAGTAACTTTTCTATGAGTTGGTGGACTGCCGGTGCATGTAAGTTCATGTTGGTGGAGATCTATGGGCAGCAATATCACCAAGATAAATGATCCATCGCTGTGTGGTCTCCAATCTTACAGAATTTGATCTCACACTGCCAATATATTGAGGGATTGGTTTTCCTAATTTGTCTTTTTTTGTCATGCAGCATGTTATAGAGCAGGAGGAGCTGAGCAGATTGTACATAGTGTCCTATCTGCAGGCAGCATGTTATAGAGCAGGAGATGCTGAGCAGGTTGTACATAGTGTCCTATCTGCAGGCAGCATGTTATAGAGCAGGAGGGCAGATTGTACATAGTGTCCTATCTGCAGGCAGCATGTTATAGAGCAGGAGGGCAGATTGTACATAGTGTCCTATCTGTAGGCAGCATGTTATAGAACAGGAGAGAATGAGCAGATTGTACCTAGTGTCCTATCTGTAAGCAGCATGTTAAAGAGCAGGAGGAGCTGGGCAGATTGTACATGGGGTCCTATCTGTAGGCAGTATGTTATAGAGCAATAGGAGCTAAGCAGATTGTACATAGTGTCCTATCTGTAGGTAGCATGTTATAGAGCAGTAGAAGCTGAGCAGATTGTACATAATGTCCTATCTGCAGGCAGCATGTTATAGAGCAGGGAGAGCTGAGCAAATTGTACATAATGTCCTTTTTGCAGGTAGCACGTTATAGAGCAGGCAGAGTTAAGTTGAGTGTAAATTGTTCCCTATCTACATGAATCATGTTACAGGAAAAGCTCAGCAGATTGTACTCATTGTCCTATTTGCTGGAAGTATGTTGTAGAGCAGGAGTTTGTATTGGGTAGTTTCCCATAATGAGTGCCACAACTCTGAAACTCTCTTAAAATAAAGGCTTTCATGACACATACTCTGCTCCTAATCCTTAAGAGCAGAGTATTTAATTCAGTAAATTACAAGTCATACTGAATTCTTACGACAAAATCATTTTTATCAATCTGTTCTGCTTCTCCTGCTCTATAAGATGCCGTTTGCAGACTAAATTTTCTTTGTTACATGCCAACACCAGGTTCCAAAAAGTTCTACTTTCATAATAATAATGTTAGTCATTGCTTTTGTATGGAGTCATTCTTGGACTTGAGCGTCTAATATTTGTGGGTGGTGATTTAGTGATGAGACTTGGTCCTGTCTGATGTCTCCTGTAAAATTCAGATACATAATCAATAATATGATAATTTTCTCTTTAAACTGGCTGTAGACATGAGACCAGTTTTACAGGTCAGTGACAAGGTAGCATTTTTCACACTATATTACAGGCCATTTATAAAGCACCGGATTTTGATCAAAGTTGATCACAATTGAACCTTATGTCGGGTTCGGTTTATTGGAACCGCAATGGGTACAGACATGGTGCCCTTATCAGGCTTGTGTAAAACTGGTCTAAGGTGCCTGTTCATAGGTTTATGATCATGAAAATGGTGCGGAATCCCTGACACAATGAAGGTGAATCACACAAGAAAACCTCATGGGTTGGGCTTAGAAAGGGGTCGGCCCATTTACACTTTTTTTATTTACATGTTTACTACAGTGATTTGGAATAAACCAATGCATTGGGTAATGTCATCCTTATATTTTATATACAAGTCATCTGTAGAATCTTACCTGTCATCCTTCAGCTCTAATACATTTCTTCCATATATCTAGTACTGTCTCATTCTAGTGAATATCCTTTATGCCGATCCAGGTTCGGTTTATTGTAACCGCAATGGGTACAGACATGGTGCCCTTATTAAGTTTTTGTAGAACCGGTCTAAGATTCTTGTTATCAGGTTTATGATCAGGAAAATGGAATTTAATGGTGCATATTTTATAGGGAATCTCTGAAACAGTGACGGGAAATCACAGAAGATAAACCTCATTGGTTGGATTTAGGAGGGGGTCAGTGTTTTTTCACTTTTATTTGCTTATTTACCACAGTAACCTGGATTATACATATGCATTGGGGAGCGTCATCCTTATATTTTGTATACAGGTCATCTGTTGATTCTTACCTGTCATCCTTTAGCTCTAGTAGATTTCTTCCAGTCTCATATATCTGATACTGTCTCATCCTAGAGAATAACCTTTATGCAGATCCAGGTTTGGTTTATTGGAACCGTGATGGGTACAGACATAATGCCCTTATCAGGTTTTGGTAGAACCGGTCTAAGATGACATGGCTGCATTTTAGCTGTCATATTACAGGCCATTGCTGAACCACCAGATTTTGACCAAACTTGATCACAGTTGAACCTTATGCCGATCCAGATTCAGTTTATTGGAACTGCAATGGGTACATACATGGTGCCCTTATCAGGTTTTGGTAGAACTGGTCTAAGATGCTTGTTCGCAGGTTTATGTTGATGAAAATGGATTTTAATGGTGCATATTATATAGGGAATCCCTGATACAATGAAGGTGAATCAGACAAGAGAACCTCATGGGTTGGGCTTAGGAGTGGTCCAGCCCATTTTCACTTTGATTTGCATATTTACTACAGTATCCAGGATTATACAAATGCATCGGGTAGTGTCATCCTTTAGCTCTAGTAGATTTCTTCCAGTCTCGTATATCTGATACTGTTTCATCCTAGTGAATAGCCTTTATGCCGATCCAGGTTTGGTTTATTGGAACCGTAGTGGGTACCGACATAATGCCCTTATCAAGTTTGTGTAGAACTGGTCTAAGATGCTTGTTCACAGGTTTATGATGATGAAAACGGATTTTAATGGTGCATATTATATAGGGAATCCCTGATACAATGAAAGTGAATCAGACAAGAGAACCTCATGGGTTGGGCTTAGAAGGGGTTCATCCCATTTTCACTTTTATTTGCATATTTACTACAGTATCCTGGATTATACAAATGGATTGTAGAGCGTCATCCTTATATTTTGTATACAGGTCCTCCTGTAGATTCTTACCTGTCATCCTTTAGCTCTAGCACATTTCTCCCGCTCCCACATACCCGGTACTGTCTCATCCTAGTGAATAACCTTTATTCTTTTATATTGACATTTGCATGCTTAGTCTGAGAATTGAGGATAATTTATTCAGGACGTCATATATTGCCGCATACGACTACTCAAGTGAACTCTTTTTTTTTTTTATTTTATTTGCCTGACTGATGCTTTTGTGTTTTGAGTATGTTTTTGTAAGAACCTGACATCCATTTATCACTTATTTATAATGAACACAGTTTTTATTGGACTCTAACTCTTCTACGACTGTGAAAATGTATGCTTTTCTTGTAAGAAAATAACTCCACACGTTAGGATACTGGGCTTTTTTTTTTTTTTTTTCGAGGGGGAGATGTCTTTTGAATTTCCATTTAGAATGGGGGGAGGGGAGAGACTGTACTTCCATCGACCCCTGACATTTATTTTGGAGCTTTGTATCCAGGCGTCTCACAAAGGGGTTTTAAATTGGCACAAAAACTGAATAAAAGATATATGTGAGTGCAAGTTTTGCTGTCATGTTTTTATTGAACTACACAGTTTTTATCCTGTGCTCTTGCGTGCGTCTTAAAGGGGTTTTCCCATGAAGACAAGTTAGGCCCTATTCATTGAACTTGCTGATCAGTGGGGGTGTCAGCGCTAAGACCCCCGCAGATCATGAAAACGAGGCTCCTCCATTAGTCTGAGGAGCGGCGAGGGGTCCATCGGACCTCTAGTTTTCATGATTTGCGGGGGTCTCAGCACTGAGACCCCCACTAATCAGCAAGTTAGATGGATAAAGTCTTCATGGAAAAACCCCTTTAAAGGAAATCTACCATCAATATCAAGAATGATAAACCAGGAAGATTAACTCATAGATCCAGTGGTAATCTACTTATATTTGTTATCCATGGCCTCCTTCCTTCTAAAATCAACTTTTAAAATGTTGCTAATGAGCCAAAAGTGCTATGGGGGGTGTTACCAGAAGCCCTCCATTCTCCAACACAGGCTGTTACTCAGCCTCCCCCCTGCTCCCTCAGCACTTCCAATAATCTTAGCAGCCGTGAGCACACAGTGGAAGGGGGAAGTGCTCCTTTAGAGTGTAACAGCATGTGCACCCACAACATGGAGGGGCTCTGGTAACACACCGCAGAGCCCTTCTGGGTCACTAGTATAGTTTTAAAAATAAGAAGAATACCTCAATCCTGGATCTAGGAGTGTCCCTAATGGTAGATTTCCTTTAAAGGGTCACTCCAGTCCAAAAGTAAGGTAGAGCACCCAGAGATGTAGGCTCCTGGGTAAGAGAAAAAGCATTAAGTAGATGCAGCCTTTACAGTCTTTACTGTTTATGAAACCATACACAACACACTGGGTAACCAGGGTTTGAAGCCGAAAAGTAATCTGTAAGGAAGGTATAAGGACCCCCACTTTCAGCGAGGGCAAAGATGGGATGTATTTAGGCTGGAAATCCAAGGAAAAGTTCAAGCAAGTTATATATTGAAACACATTGAACACATTAGTGGGTCTGGTGCAAAGGTGTCAAGAGCGGGCTCCACGAACAGCGAATCAGGTCTTTGAAAGTCCTAGTTTACCATAGGACCAAGTAACACTCAGAATCCGGATACATGTAGAGAACAATGTCACAAAAGTTCTTTATTTCTATTGCTACTGATAAATATTTCACTGCTACTTTAGGCTACCAGGGACTTATCTCCCAACATAACAAAGGATTGGGCATGTTGAACTCCAACATGTCCATATCTTTGAATATGACTACTGCAGAGAACATAATGGCAATGCATAAGTCCATGTGTACAGTGGAGACCAAAAATTTGGACACATCTTCTCATTCAAAGAGTTTTCTGTATTTTCATGACTTTAAAACTTGTAGATTCACACTGAAGGCATCAAAACTATGAATTAACACATGTGGAATTATATTCTTAACAAAAAAGTGTGAAACAACTTTGTCTTATATTCTAGGTTCCTTTTGCTGTGATTACTGCTTTGCACGCTGTTGGCTTTCTCTTGATGAGCTTCAAGAGGTAGTCACCTGAAATGGTCTTCACATCACAGGTGCCTCGTCAGGTTCAATAAGTGGGATTTCTTGCCTTATAAATGGGGTTAGGACCATCAGTTGTGTTGTGCAGAAGTTAGGTGGATACACAGCTGATGGTCTTACTGAATAGACTGGTATAATTTGTATTGAGGCTAGAAAAAAGCAGCTAAGTAAAGAAAAATGAGTGACCAATATTACTTTAAGAAATAAAGGTCATTCAGTCTGAAAAATTGGGAAAACTTTGAAAGTGTCCCCAAGTGTGGTTGCAAAAACCATCAAGCACTACAAAGAAACTGGCTCACATGAGGACTGTCCCAGGAAAGGAAGACCAAGAGTCACCTCTGCTGCGGAGGATAAGAGTCACCTCTGCTGAGGAGGATAAGAGTCACCGCTGCTGCGGAGAATAAGTTCATCCGAGTCACCTGCCTCAGAAATTGCAGGTAACAGCAGCTCAGATTAGAGACCAGGTCACTACCACACAGAGGTCTAGCAGCAGACACATCTCTTCAACAACTGCTAAGAGGAGACTGCGTGCAGCAGCCTTCATGGTAAAATAGCTGCTAGGAAACCACTGCTGAGGACACGCAACAAGTACAAGGGACTTGTTTGGGCTAAAGAACACAAGGAATGGACCCTGTTGGGGGTTTATTCAAAATTGAAGGTATTACAGCAGCTGCTATTCCATCAGGTTTGCGTTTAGTTGGACCATCATTTATTTTTCAACAGAACAATGACCCCAAACACACCTCTAGCCTGTGCAAGGGCTATTTGACCAAGAAAAAGCGTGATGGGGTGCTATGTCAGATGTGAAGGCAAAAGGGCAAACATGTGCTAAGCATCTCTGGGAACTCCATCAAGACTGTTGGAAGACCATTTCAGGTGACTACCTCTTGAAGCTCATCAAGAGAATGCAGAGTGTACAAAGCAGCAATCAAAGCAAAAGGGACCTAGAATATAAGCGATATTTCAGTTGTTTCACACTTTTTTGTTAAGTATATAATTCCATGTGTTCATTCATAGTTTTGATGCCTTTAGTGGGAATCTACAATTTTTATAGTCATGAAAATGCAAAAGACTCTTTGAAGAGAAGGTATGTCCAAACTTTTGGTCTGTACGGTATATGGAAAGGGATCATTTTTATTCTTTAGTTCCTTGTAAATGCAAATTAGCCTCAAGAACGAAGTAGGCAATGTCTTCTCGACCAAATGTAATGTTTTTCTTCAACCTCATAAAAAAACCACATAAAGGCCTATAACATGGCTTTTATTATAGTGTCAAATATTAAAATCTCCATTAGATAAACAAGTGAAAACAATGGATCGTGCACCTTTAATAAAGCAACAGGGCAGCGCGGTGGAAGTGTCTTAAACTATGGTCATCGTTCAACGTTCATTACATCCAGGATTGGACACCCGACCCATGAATACAATGGCATTGAGTGCAACTTCTCGAATGAAGACCAGGAAGGGTCTGTTGGCTCTAAAAGTGATCCTCCTTGGGCTGAATGAACGTCCAGCCATCAAAACAGCACTTGCAGCAGAAGCCTCGCTGCCTTCTTCATTGACCTGAAGAATAAGATATGATGTTATTGTTTTCCTAGTTCCTTTAGACCAAATTATCTTGGAACACACTATTATTCTCAAGTTTGTGCCTCTTATTTACGTTTACCTAAGTGGTTAGAAACACTCATTTAAGCTGATAAAAATTCAGGTGAAAAGAGTGTTTCTACCCATTTAAGAGAACAGATATAAGAAACAAGGAGAAACCAAGGTAAACTTTTAATAAAGGATTTTAGCCTATAAAAATATCTCATGTACCCTTCATATGTGTTATCTTACCTCTAAAAACGCTTTGTGAAATGCATCTGACACATACAAATCCGCTCTTCCCTCAGAAACAATCCCTATAACATAAAGAATTTGATATTTTTACAAGTTAAAATTTCAATCTGCATTAAACAACCACGAGCGCTAATATTTAGTTTGCTTTAACCACGATATAGCAGGCCAAAACGATATCGAGCTAGAGAATGTTGTTTATTACACTTTGTTGGTCTCTCGTTAAAAATGCCCCCTTTCTGTAGGCCTCTCAATTAATTTCTTTTTTCTTATTCCCTGAAACGTATTCTACCGGTTCTTTAGCCAATCCCACAGCTTTCCACGTCTGGGGCCCCAAGCTTGTGTCTCCCTTTAGATAACCCTATCTTATGCCAGTAGGTAGCGCCCCCACCTAATGCCCCTTTTCTGTCTTATCTGACCAGAAAACATACTGGGGCTCATTTACTAAGGGTCTGAACGCCGCACTTTCGTCTGGTTTCCCGAATATTTCCGATTTGTGACGAATTGCCCCGGGATTTTGGCGCACGCAACCGGATTGTGGCGCATTGGCGCCATTTGGACGGATTCGGAAAAACTGCGGGATCGCAAGATCAGCACTTGCATGCACCGGGACAAAGAAGGCGAACTCCGGCCGACCTCGGCGCAGCAGCGACACCTGCTTAGTGAATCCCAGCAGACCTGATTCGGCGGCGGACAACTCGCCGCGGGATCGCGACTGGACCGGGTAAGTAAATGTGCCCCATTGTACACAGTTCTGAAGACGGCAGTCAAGCAGCTGAACAGCTTCTACATCATGTTTCTTTCATGGCCCAACCTGTTGGCTTCATCCAGAAAATTGGTTGTATCAAGTCAGTGCGGCGGGAAGTTTAACACTAAAATCCAGCTTTCCTTACCTCCTTCCATGTGATTGACAACATGTGGCAGACTGCAGTAGATAATTACAGTAAAGGAGGCGTTCTAAGACGGAGAGCTTGACTTCAGTGTTAAACTCTCCGCCTCCTTGACTTCATAAAACCAATTTACATCTCACTTCTCACATGTTTTTTTGGATGCTGCCGCCACACCGGGCCTTAAAAGAAACACGATCTAGAAGCTGCTCAGCTGCTTGACCACATAATGGTGTTGGTTTATTAAGCCAATTTCTGATGACAGGTTCCCTTTAAGATGGAAATCTGTCCCAGTGTACACTTAAAACAATTATACAGTTTGTAGACAGTTTATGGTAAATTTTTCTGCAATATATAAAGCCATTAAATAGGAGACCAGACAGTGTTAAACGTGGCTAGATTTATCATTTAGCATTAGACACTACAGGGGAGATTTACCAGAAGTGTCAGAGAGCAGAAATATTCTAGTTGCTGATGGCAACCAATCAGAGCTCAGCTTTCATTTGCCTACAGCTGTTTATAAAATACAAGCTGAGTTCTGATTGGTTACCATTGGATAACTATAACAGTTTTACCTCAGACGCTTCTAATAAATCTCCCCCTTTGTGTAGTTTGAGTTAAATCCTTCTTTCGCATTCTATACCCATACATGGGCACAGGAGCTGGGGGGCTCTGGTGTCTGCGTTGTTTAATATTATATGGTCTGGGATCTGTGTATTATCTCTATTATTATATTGTCTGTGATATTTTGTCACTGCTTTGTTCTACTCTAAATTACTTCTCATTACTTGGGTGCATTGTTTTGAGACCAAAAATGGTTGTGCACCCCTGGTGTAGTCTAACCTTTGCCAACTTCATAGATTTCCCTCATCATGTCTATGTCAAAATGTATATAATTAACTTTAACTTCTGTGCCAGTCCAGTATATACCAGGTATTTTACACATTGGTCACATGGTCACATCAGAACACAAGTTACCTGGCAGCCGCGCTGCATGTGGGTCAAACAGGTCCACCAGACCCAACTTCTCTAACTTCTCCTTAACGCTGAAACTATCATCAATCCTGAAGCGAGGAACATGGACGGATAACTCCATTACTGAAGCTTTATTCAACCATTCAGAGAACTTCTCCAGGGACAGGTTTTGCTCCACTGTTTCGAGCGGTGTATCTTCATATGGCAGTACCAGCACCATTGAGATATCATCACCTTTATAAGGCAATTCAAGAACCTGGACTGCATCACCCTTGTAGGCACCATAGCGGAATTTACCCTCCTGATACATGGTAGGAACTTCACAAGGCTCATCTCTGCCTGGGATGTGAAAATCTGCATTTTGTGTATTTACAGAGTCGAACTTTGACTTCCACAATCCCTGAAAAAAATGAAAATGATTAAACCAAACAGAACCAGCCCTTTGTTTCGCGGTTTGTCCGCTGTACAAGAAAACCTCTTAACATGGGAACATTTTATGTCATTGTGCACCTTAAAGTAGATGACGTTCACCAAAACCAGGATGGTATCTTCTGTGATGGCACCTTGCGGGATCACATTGGTGATTTTTTTCTCTGTTTTATTGGCCACCCAATTGTTGATGATTTCACGAGAAAGATCAGCTTTTTCCTAATATGCAAAAAAAAAATGTAATAAATAAAAAGATAAATACGGGGCTACATCCTCTCTTCACGAATTAGATTTTCGGTGGCAGATTTTCCGTTCCACCATATTGGTTATTTTTATTTCATAAGACCGCCCTCATATCTGGAAAATTTTAATATCATTTTGGGTGGTCGTCTCAAATTTTGTTCAATCACAGAGCGGTAATCATATGGTGTGATGTAATTATATAATCCGAGAGATACAAAGATGTTGAAACCTATGAGATCCAGTGGCACCACGCACCTTGAAGTTCAGGGGCCATAGTTTAGCCCCATAAACTGCTTCGCTGATGTCCTGATATGTCTGATTGAAGGACAAAGACTTTTCTCCAAAGAGACGGTTGGTTGATACCAGCTCTGAGGATTTGTTGGCCTTTCGGTATAGTCGGCAGTTCAGTTTAGCAAAGAAGAAATGGATCTGATCGGAGGCCTTTTCGGAAACTTTGTCAAAGTGGAAAACCTTATAGGGAGTAAATGTGATGACATTCTTATTCACATGATATAAGGATAAGCTGGAAGTAAATGTTGGCATCATTCCACATCCTTGCTTCTTAGAAAGGATACAAGAAGAACCACAGTTTTGTCCCATCTGACAAAATAATAGGCACAAAGGTCCATCAGAAGACAACCAGTCATGGAGGTGACTGCTGGGACAATCATATGCCCATAAGGTCTATATTTATAGACAGAATCACAACACATTAGACCTTTTAGGTGAAAGCAATATCATGGAAACATATTGGAGAAGTTTTAATAGGGCTTGTGCGCCAGTTTTCTGGTGTTCAAGCACTGAAATAGGCACAATTCCTGGTCTATGGACAGAAATTGTGCTTATTCCCCCTTATGCAACCTCCAGGCCAAGAGGTTGCACCTACAAACTACCTATAGACATTCTGGGGCAGATGTACTTACCCGGTCCATTCGCGATCCAGCAGCGCATTCTCTGCGGTGGATTCGGGTTCTGCCGGGATTCACTAAGGTAGTTCCTCCGACGTCCACCAGTTGTCTCTGCTGAGCTGAAGTTCATCGGAATGCACTGAAGTTCACCGTCCTACGCTGGGTGCAGGTAAGCGCGTGTTAAGCGACACTTTTTTTTTTAAATGCGGTGGTTTTTCCGAATCCGTCAGGTTTTCTTACGGTCACGCCCCCGATTTCCGTCCCGTGCATGCCAGCACCGATGCGCCACAATCCGATCGCATGCGCCAAAATCCCGGGGCAATTCAGGGAAAATTGGCAGAAAACGGAAAAATTCGGGTAACCCCCGTAAAAACGCAATCACAGTTATACACCAGGCCGGGCCTGGCATAGAACTTCTCTGTGTCGCAACCCCCACTAGTTATATCAGGAGGATGGAGCCTCCTGATAGATCCGGCAGGTGATGGATTGGGTTTACATCATATGCTAGCACACCTTGCGCCATCGTATGGTAGTTCCCCCCGTTATTTATATCTCTTTTTTTATTATACACATTTTTCTTAAAACCTTTATGTTTTATAAACTTCTATCCAAACATGTTCCAGATTTCTGCGCTAGCAAATGGAACACATATTCCATTCCATCTAATTTTTTTTACTCTGTAGACTGGGGCATAGTTTTTATTTTACTGCTACAGGTCTATTAGGCCGTCTTACAATGCAAGTAATAATTCTGTACTCACCTCCATGAGTTGTTTCAAAGTATTATCACAAGCCCCAAGCTTTGCCATGGTGAAGGCCTGCGAGATGCTGAGTGGTGACATAAAAAGGTTCTCTGAATTGGCCTTAGAATCGGCTACAATTTTGTAGAAGTCCATCGCAAATCTGGAATTTGACTTGGAGAGTTCCCAAACCCTAGGATTTGTATATTCAGGGATCTTCTCTGTAGGAGCAGGCTCCTGTGTCTGTTCCTCCATTTCTATGATTTCTTTTCGATAGATACACATGGGGTTCAGAGGAATGTCTTTTGGTTTTGCAATACAGATATCAGGATATTTGGCTTGAGATGAGACCAAGCCCAAAAGGCTTAAGAGTAGCAGCGGAAGGAGATGCATCCCTACAGCTGAGGTGAGAAGGTAGCATAAAAAACATCACACACAACATTACATAGTTAGTACAGTTGAAAAAAAGACATGTGTCCATCTAGTTCAACCAATGAAGGAAAGGACATGGATGGAAGGGAACACATTTTTATATGTTAATAAAACCATTAATGTTATTTTGCAGTAAGAAGGCATCTAGGCCCTTCTCGAAGCTCTCTGCTGTCTCTGCTGTGATGAGCTCCTGAGCTCGGCTATTCCACATATTCACAGTTCTTACAGTAAAGAAACCTTGTCATATCTGTTGATGTCATTTAACCTGGAACATCTTTCCCCCATATTTTTATTTTGAACAATTTATATATTTTGTTAGTTTTCTCATATTGAGACTAAATCTTTTGCTATCTCCTCATCACTGAGAATCTCCATACCCCTCAACAATTTTGTGGCTCCTCTCCTGCTCCAGGACTGGTGACTGGAATCGTATATTCCAGACGAGGCCAAACCAATGCTTTGTAAAGTGCTAATATTACATATGATTGCTCTATTTTGAGAATTTAGTTATCTACATATAATCTACTTTATATTTATGCATCAATAAATCTATAATCTATCTATAAACTATATCACCGCTCATATTTATCTTCTACAGCCCCATATTACAGATTGCCTTACCATACTACTTTTTGTAAACTACAATGTGTTATTATTGTGCAGGGATAAAGGAGCCTCTTACTGACTGTGACTGTTCATAAAACAGTTTTATTTTGGGGCCCCACTTCTAGTTTTGCGCAGGGCCCCACTTTGTCTAAAACTGGCCCTGTGTCAGGTGCTACAGAACCTCATGATACACACATCAGGTGCTATAGAAACTCATGATACACACATCAGGTGCTACAGAAACTCATGATACACACACCAGGTGCTACAGAACCTCATGATACACACATCAGGTGCTACAGAACCTCATCATACACACATTGGGTGCTACCGAACATCATTATACACACATTAGGTGGTACAGAACATCATGATACATACATCAGGTGCTACAGAACCTCATGATACACACATCAGGTGCTACAGAACCTCATGATACACACATCAGGTGCTACAGAAACTCATGATGCACACATCAGGTGCTACAGAACCTCATGATGCACACATCAGGTGCTACAGAACCTCATTATACAACACATTGGGTGCTACTGAACATCATCATAAACACATTAGGTGCTACAGAACATCATGATACATACATCAGGTGCTACAGAAACTCATGATACACACATTAAGTGCTACAGTACATCATGATGCACACATCAGGTGCTACAGAACCTGACATGTGTATCACTAAGCCCATCAAGCAGGGCGGTGGGCCACAGCCACAGCACATTTGAGATCGAGGTGTGGAGCCCCTGAGCACTGTAGCGCCCAGAGCAGGTGTACGCCCAGGTCCTTGCCATTGGTCATGTCCAACCAATTATGGCGCACCTAGGTTCATTTGAACAGGGACCTGCCATACAGCTTATGTTCGTTTTGGAATTTGGGGTTTAAAGGAAACCTACCACTTCTGATGGCATGTATTAGATGTAAACACCGGGCACCAGCTCAGGGTGAGCTGGTGCCGGAGCTTACCTTAGCTAGTGTTTTAAACCGCTATATCGCGGTTTAGACACATTTTGATTTACAGCCCGAGGTAGGTTTCCTTTAATGCTAGCTAGAGTAAGAAAAATAATTATAGGTCATGTGATTGTTTTTTAAACTCAGCATCATCTAATTTGCAGTGGCAGTGCCAGGTATTACATTTTTCCCCTTTTAAGCACATAGGACATTACTAGTACTTCCAAGAATTTCTACAATATGCTACCACTATGACCACTGTAATAACAGATACCAAGAGGAAATGCATTCCATATTTGGACCTAACACTGGTCTTTGCCAAAGGTTTAAAGTCTCCCAAAATAAATGTCCAATATTTGTCTTTAGGTCAAAGACCGAGCAAACCTCCCTCTACATCTACAAATAAGCCAAAGATTCTCAGCCTGTGAATTATTTGTCTCCACTGTTCTCTCACAGAAACCAAAATGTAGGAGCTTGGTTCTCATAAGATTAGTATAGGAGGCCGTTCATAGTGACCCAAACTGCCAGTGTGGACAGACCATAAGATTCTTTTGGTAAAAAAAAAAGAGACTCAAAGAATTCTTTAAGTTTGATTTCTTCCCTTGTGTATGCCCCTATTTTTTCATTTTGGCCAATTGTGTAATTCTGTTTATTTTGTTCTAAAAATCTGAGGCTGTTTTTTAAGTGGTTGGATTTATTCACTATTTGAAGCAACTTTCTGGACAAAATCTAAACAAGACCCTTTCCATAGGAAAGATCAGTAATAAGTTATCTTTGGGGATGCAAAACTTCAATGAGAACAATGGGGCAGATATACTTACCCGGTCCATTTGCGATCTCGCGGTGCTTTGTCCGACGTTGATTCGGAGCTTGCTGGGATTCACTAAGGTCGTGTGCCCGATATCCACTAGGCGTCGCTGCTGCGCTGAAGTCCGCCGGAGTTCACCTTCTTCGTCCCGGTGCATGTGAGTGCTATTCTTGCGACACAATTTTGTTTTTTAATTTTCGCAGGTTTTTCTGAATCCGTCGGGTTTTCCCATGGCCACGCCCCCCGATTTCTGTCGTGTGAAAGCTGGCGCCGATCTGCCGCAATCTGATCGCATGTGCCAAAATCCCAGGGCAATTTGTCGTAAAACGGAAATATTCGGTAAACCCAACAAAAATATGCGATTCGAACCCTTAGTAAATGACCCCTAATTGTCTACAAGTAGCTGGGACAGCCACTACACTGCAGATAGAGCTGTCTGCTTCTGGCTCAATCCATCTTGTCAAAAAGCTATGGGGCCGATTGACACTTCTTAAAGGAAATCCAATCAAAATCCATCATGATAAACCAGGGACAATTACTCCAGGCACTGGGATTGTGGTAATCTTCTTATATTTGCTATATATGACCTCCTTCATTCTAAAATCATCTTTTATAGTTATGCTAATGAGTCTGTTACAATAAGCAGAGCAGGTCTCCCCTCCCCTTCATTTCCTGCTGCTGCAAGATTACACAGGCAGAGGGAGGAGGGTGAGCATGGGGGCAGTGCTTCTGAAGCTACAGCACAGAGGGGCTCTGGTAATGCTCCCAGAGTCCTTGTTGCGCAGTAGTTTAATTTTAAAAGTTTACTTTAGAATGAGGCTATGGATAACAAATATAAGATTATCACAGTCACAGTGCCTGGATCAATAAGTGTCACTGGTTTCTTTAATAGATTTTGCACACACAGGGGCACATTTACTTACCCATCCCGTCGCAATCCCTGCTGTGCGTTGTCCGACGAGGATTCGGATCTTGCACGATTCACATAGCTCGTGCACCCGATTTCCTGCGTCCGTCGCTTCCCCCCTTCTTCTGTGAGTACTGATTTTGTGAGACAATTTAGTTTTTAAATTCCGCGGTTTGTCCGAATCAGTCGGGTTGTCCAACGCCCCCCCCCCCCCCCCCGTTTTGTGTCGCGTGCAAGCCGGCGGCAAAAACCAAGGGCAATTCAGGGCAAAATAGTAAAAATTCGGGAAACGCAACCAAAATGTGGCATTCGGACCCTTAGTAAATGTGCCCCAAAGTCTTAAATTTTTTAGCAAACGTTAATGTTTTTGAGCAGTTTTCCTTAGTCTTTAATTTGAGGTCACTGGGTCTGAAAGGGTTACTCAGAGTAGCTAACGTAAGGCCCCTTTCACACTTGCGTTTTTCACGCGCGTTTTCTGCGCGTGCTTTTGACGCGCAGAACTTGTAACCAATGGGTCTTTTCAGACTTGCATTCTTTTTCACGCACACACGCGCGTTTTTTTTAACGCGTTTAAATCTCGACATGCTCTACTTTTGCAAGTCACGCGCGTGAAAAACGCACCATACAAGTCTATGGAGATGCATCAAAAACGCATTGCACTCTGAGACACTTGCAAGTGCAATGCAAGTGCAAAGGGTTTTTTCACGCATCAATTGCCATAGAAAAGATAGAGGTCAGTCCTGAGTCCATTTCACGTGCATTTTCTGCGCGTGAAAAACGCATTGAAATTGCATTGAAATTGCATCAAAAACGCGCGTGAAAAACTGAGACACTGAACAAACTCTGACTGAAAACTGATTGCACTCTGATGCAAAATGTGCGTTTTTCACTGACCAAACCCTAATCGCACCCTGATCAAACTCTGACGTGATCTGCAACGCGAGTGTGGAAGGGGCCTAAGGCCTCTTGCACACTAGCGTTGCGTTTCACGTCAGGGTGCAATGCGTGAAAAACTGACGTTTTGGCTGCGTTTTTGTTCCATTTTTCCTTGGAGTAATTTGCGTTTTTTTTCCGTTTTCGGCGCATTTTTGACGCGCGATTCAATGGGAGACTCGAGCATTTTTCAAAGGGACCATGGTTTGGGATTAAAATGTGTTATTTAATTGAAAAATAATGTCTTCTGATAATTTGCAAACATCTGCGATCTATTCTTCACTGTTCCGCGTGTATATTATCTCCCGACAATTTAGCAGATGTGAAGAACAGTGAAGAATAGAATAAAATCATTGTACACAGTGAACACAGTGAACACAGGATCATTTAAGATAAAAACACAGTGCAGAACACAGTGCAGAATAGATTACAGATGTTCGGCACATCTGCTTACTTGTCGGGAGATACGCGCGGAACGGCGCGAACAAAATAGCATGTGAAGAACAATATATATGTGTGTGAAGAACACATTGCAGATGTTTAAATACATCTGCAATGTGTTCTTCACACATATATATTGTTCTTCACATGCTATTTTGTTCGCGCCGTTCCGCGCGTATCTCCCGACAAGTAAGCAGATGTGCCGAACATCTGTAATCTATTCTGCACTGTGTTCTGCACTGTGTTTTTATCTTAAATGATCCTGTGTTCACTGTGTTCACTGTTTTTATTCTATTCTTCACTGTTCTTCACTGTGTTTTTTTAATTAAATGATCGTTCGCGAGCAGGGGAAATAATGTTATTCTGGTCACCTAGCAACCCTTACGTTTAAAACGCATTGCACTTGCAATGATTGCGAGTGCAATGCGTTCTTGATGCATCTCCATAGACTTGAATGGGGCGTGAAAATTGCGCGTGACTCGCAAAAATAGAGCATGCTGCGATTTTGACGCGCGTGCAAACGAACGCAAGCACGCGCGTCAAAAACAACGCTAATGGAGAAAGACCCATTGAATACAATGGGACAGAGTGCAATGCGAGTTCTGAGCGTCAAATGCACGCGCAGAACTCGCGCGTGAAAAACGCCAGTGGAGAAGGGGCCTAAGTCTTTATGACCTAAAGGGGTAAAAAAAACACACACACAAACAAACACAACTTAATAATTCCCAATAAAATAGTAAAAAATTGGCCATTACAAATAAGAAAAGATCATCTTGTTTACCTGATACTACACATATTACCGTATATGTCAAAATGACAAACAGGAAATTAATTTATCATGGTCATTTTGAGTTCATTTAAAAATGAAAAAAGTACTATCCATAAGCATAAGGCTTTTGGGCACGCGGCGCCCCACGGGAGCGGTACAGTGCCGCACACGTGTGGCACCATACCGCTCCGTACCCCGTGAAAAAATAGGACATGTCAATAGGACATGGCATTTTTCAGGCCATGTATCCCTATGGAGAGGGGCGGGGGTGAGCAGCGCTCTCCCCCTCCTCCTCTCCCCGCGCGCTGCCGTGTGCCCGCCGTGCTATGGTACGGCGGGCACCGGTCGTGTGAATCCAGCCTTACTCCAAATAAAACTTAAAATGACATTTGTTAAAAAAAATATTTGTTAATATTTATCTGACCCTGTGTCACAAAAAGAAAATTACCTAAATATGAGATAAAATATTGTAAAATATGGTAAAAAAAAGACCCCTTTTTACCTGGCTTTGGTTCCTCTGCTCCTCAGTGATCAACCCCGCACCGTGAAAAGCAAAATGTCCCCACAGTACAGGTACTGAACGTCCCTCTACCCCCCTTCCCCGGGGTCAGGGACGCCAGGTGAAAGGTGCATGACCAGCCAGTTAAAATCTTAGCCTTTGCTTTGGGTGGGTTTTATCTTTAACTCTTATGTTTCTGGATGATCTTTAAAAACATCAGGGAATTACTTCTCAAACATATTCAGGCAAAGTCCCCAAAATTCCCAGGAAATTAAAGCAGATAACAACAAAACTTTTTCAAGGGTTTGTCCAAATTTCATGCTCATATTAAATCCTTGTTAAATGTTCTGTTATTTTTTGCATATTTTAAATGTAAAGCTCGATCTTCTGTATTTTCCTATACTAGTCAATTTAAACATTATTATTATTTCAGTGAATGTGAGTCCCGGAGATAGCCAAGAGCTGTGCTCAGCAATCTCTGACACTCGTCTTGCCATACAACCTATTAGTGAGAATGGGCCCCCCATTCTGTAGATTCCAGGGGGTCTTAGCAAATGGACCATCCCAGATTGATTTAGGGAGAATGTGAAAACTTGGTACATCCCCTTTAAGAGCCTTCTATCTGGAATATAGGGATTGTCAGCTGGTGGAAAAAAAATAATGGTCGCCTCTCATGAAATTCTAGGAGAGAAATTTTGATTTCAAGATTGATTTCTTGTTCTTGAGCAAAGGGTGTCGGCTCCCATCAATGAGCCGATGGCTTACTTTATCCCGCCCCTAATCGTCTCACCACGCTCCCTTTAACCAGATACAATTGGGTTAAAAGTGGAGTGGGGTGATTGATTGGCCTGCGGCCTATATTTAATAGGGAGATGTTCAGGAGCCAGAAGAGCCGGCTCCTCTAATGAGCGGAGCCTAATGATCCAGCTCACTAAGAAGAGCAGTAATTCCCATTATTACTTTATTTCCCCCCTGGTGTAATAGAGAGATATAAAACAGTTTCCCATAGCAACTAATCACATCACAGCTTACATTTCAAAATGGGCTTATAAAAAATGAAAGCTAGAATCTTATTGGTAGCTGTAATGTACTGTTGTACTGTTGTACTCACATCATGGTAAACATGGTGAACAAAATCTTTTTGATATTTTTTTTCTCTGTGTGATTCATTTAAAATCGCACCAGTAAATTGTGTCATGTTCCTTCCGCATTATGAAGGGATTTTGCGGTGCACTAGAAATCTGTGTGTGAATGCGCTCTTACATTGACCTTTCCATTGTGATTTGTAGGAGGGAGACGACGTTTAACATTTGCTTTAGCGCTTTAACCACGTCCCATCGGACAGTGACAGTGTAAATAGCTCCATAGCTCGGCCTGGTTACTCAGTAACTGAGAGGAGCCACTAAACAGGTAAATAGACATTCATCTCCGCTCTCATCTATGGAAGTTAGGCCCCTTCTCCACTGGCGTTTTTCACGCGCGAGTTCTGCGCGTGCATTTGACGCTCAGAACTCGCATTGCACTCTGTCCCATTGTATTCAATGGGTCTTTCTCCATTAGCGTGGTTTTTAACGCGCGTGCTTGCGTTCGTTTGCACGCGCGTCAAAATCGCAGCATGCTCTATTTTTGCGGGTCACGCGCGTTTTTCACGCCCCATTCAAGTCTATGGAGATGCATCAAGAACGCATTGCACTCGCAATCATTGCAAGTGCAATGCGAGTGCAATGCGTTTTAAACGTAAGGGTTGCTAGGTGACCAGAATAACATTATTTCCCCTGCTCGCGATCGAGCATTTAATTAAAAAAACACAATGAAGAACAGTGAAGAATAGAATAAAATCATTGTACACAGTGAACACAGTGACCACAGGATCATTTAAGATAAAAACACAGTGCAGAACAGATTACAGATGTTCGGCACATCTGCTTACTTGTCGGGAGATACGCGCGGAACGGCGCGAACAAAATAGCATGTGAAGAACAATATATATGTGTGAAGAACACATTGCAGATGTATTTAAACATCTGCAATGTGTTCTTCACACACATATATATTGTTCTTCACATGCTATTTTGTTCGCGCCGTTCCGCGCGTATCTCCCGACAAGTAAGCAGATGTGCCGGACATCTGTAATCTATTCTGCACTGTGTTCTGCACTGTTTTTTTTATCTTAAATGATCCTGTGGTCACTGTGTTCACTGTGTACAATGATTTTATTCTATTCTTCACTGTTCTTCACATCTGCTAAATTGTCGGGAGATAATATACGCGCGGAACAGTGAAGAATAGATCGCCGATGTTTGCAAATTATCAGAAGACATTATTTTTCAATTAAATAACACATTTTAATCCCAAACCATGGTCCCTTTGAAATATGCTCGAGTCTCCCATTGAATCGCGCGTCAAAAATGCGCCGAAAACGCAAAAAAAAACGCAAATTACTCCAAGGAAAAATGGAACAAAAACGCAGCCAAAACGTCAGTTTTTCACGCATTGCACCCTGACGTGAAACGCAACGCTAGTGTGCAAGAGGCCTTATGAAGATAAACATGATATGAATGGGAGGCACATGGGGCCCTAGTTTGCCCCCCAGTTGCTGGTTCTGGGGAATTGGGGACTTGCATTATCCTCCTCTGTAAATGGCACATGGACAAATGCTTTTCTATGGACCCAACGCAGTCTGTGGAGTATGGGCTCTGCAGGTGATGATGATATTGGGGGAGATTTATGAAAGGCGTCTGAGGTAAAAGTGTTTTAGTTTCTCCTGGCAACCAATCAGAGCTCATCTTTAATTTTGTAAACAGCTGTGGGAAAATGAAAGCTGAGCTCTGATTGGTTGCTATAGGCAACTAGAACAGTTCTGCTCGCAGACACTTTTGGTAAATCTCCTCTATTATGTCTCCTGCTTTAAGCAGCTCCCTAATGCAGCCTGGAGCTGGAGACGCTATGTAGTGACATCATGGCGCCTCTTTCTCTACACAGAGAAGAAGAGGACAATCTGAAGTCAAAACAGTTGAATATTAGTTTTTGTGGTTTTTTTTATAAAGCGTATGTGCAACACCCCTGCAAACATATAGGCAAGGGGGTAGTTGTGAATAGGGCCCTCTCCCTGTCAGGATCCATCTGGTGAGCCTGCGCAAGTCAGTCTGTGGTCTTACCGCATGGCTGCCCCCCCCCCCCTCATTGTACATACTGGCCCCCCTCATTGTAGACACTGGCGCACCCTCATTGTGCGTACACACTGCCCCCCCCCTTATTGTACACACTACACCCCTCCTCATCGTACACACTGGCCCTCCCCTCATCGTACACACTTATATATATACTTTTTCCTTTACCAAGGACTGTGCCCAAAGGATGGACTCTTTAGCCTAGACCTCCCTGAGAGACTTATGGTCGGTTACTCCAAAGGGTGAAGACACACATGGCGTTTTTGGGCCGTTTTTACTTAGTGCGTTTTCAGATCGTTAAAAACGCATGCGTTAAAAAACGCATCCGTTTTTTTAAAAACACATGCGTTTTTTGAAAACGCATGCGTTTTTGTCCGTTTTTCCGAAATTGCGCAATGAAAAACGGACAAAAACGCATGCGTTTTTAAAAAACGGATGCGTTTTTTAACGCATGCGTTTTTAACGATCTGAAAACGCACTAAGTAAAAACGGCCCAAAAACGGCCCAAAAACGCCATGTGTGTCTTCACCCAAAGAAAAAGTTTAGATTTGTGCACTTATGCCTTCCCCTACAGGAAAAAGACATTATTACGTGCCTATTTTTGCCAACAATATATATTGCCTTCTCTTTCAGGTGAAAAGAACTCTATCTATATATTGTTGATGATGCCACTATGCATTTTGTGCCTTTTCTTTCACAGGAAAATGGACATTGCTATTTTTGCTACAAAAAGTAGCTATACGGTTAAGTAACTTTCTGTAACGTTTCAAGCCATGTACCCATTGGGCTGTTTAACCAATGAGATTGATAATGTTTGCATAAATGCTGTATTACTACTGTATGTTAGTTTGCATGTAACCTTTTTGCTTTGCAGGTATGTAGCCAAGACTGTGTCGGATCGTCTTTGTCAAATCCTGACCACAGGCTTACTGCTAAAACCTGAGCTCAGTAATTGTGTGGCCTCTTTAAACAGCGGGTCCTTAGGGGACCGGGGGGTTTAAGTAAAGACACCTAGACGTCATATATTAGGGTAAGACCGTCAGACAGCAGGTATACAGTATGTACCATACGTACCATTTTATGTTGATAATTATGCCACCTAGGTGATGTATCTGCGGACAAATTTCAGACCTTGGTGCAAGGAGTGGATTACAGGACATGACACCCAGGCCCGGCGCCAGCACCCGGCCAACCCGGGCAAGTGCCGGGGCCCCGGGGTACTGGAGGGGCCCACTCGGGCCCCCGGATCAATTGTACCAGTGTCTCTATGAGACACTGGTACAATTGATCACCATCCGGATCGATCATTTTTCTGCCTCTATGCTGCGCTGGTCGGGAGCGCAGCATAGAGGCAGAATCTAAAACTCACCTGTCCCGGTTCCCACGATGCGGCGCTCCGCAGGGTATGCGACGGCTTTGAAGCCGGCGCACATGATGACGTCATCGGGTCACGTGTGCCGGCTTCAGAGCCGGCGCGTACGGGAGGCCCAGGCCGAAGACAGCTGCAGGTGCTGCGCCGGGGGAACCAGGACAGGTAAAATACTTCTTTCCCGGAGGGGGGGTTTCAGTGTGTCCGCAGGGGGAGGGGGGAGGGATGGGGTCAGTGTGTATACAGGGGGAGAGGGGGGGGGGGTCAGTGTGTTCGCGGGGGGGAGGGGGGGTCAGTGTGTATACAGGGGGCGAGGGGGGGTCAGTGTCTCCGCGGGGGGAGGGATGGGGTCACTGTGTATACAGGGGGAGAAGGGGGTCAGTGTGTCAGCGGGGGGGTCATTGTTTCAGCAGGGGGGGGGGGGTTCAGTGTGTCTGCAGGGGGGAGGGGGGGTTCAGTGTGTCCGCAGGGGGGGGTGAGGGGGTCAGTTTGTCCGCAGGGGGAGGTTGGGGGGGTCAGTGTGTCCGCAGGGGGAGGTTGGGGGGGTCAGTGTGTCCGCAGGGGGAGGTTGGGGGGGTCAGTGTGTCCGCAGGGGAGGGGGGGTGGTCAGTGTGTCCGCAGGGGAGGGGGGGTGGTCAGTGTGTGGGGAGGGGGGGGAAGTGTGGCCACTGGAGGGCGGCCCACGGAGGGGCCCACTAAGGCTCTGTCGCCCAGGGGCCCACTAAAACCTGGAGCCGGCCCTGATGACACCACACCTTTCCTTAGCAAACAGTTGGTTTAAGAGCGTTAGCTACCAACTATACAACCCTCATCTATGTATCTAGTCCGACACCTACTCCGGTGCCTGTAGCTAGGACCGTGGGTGGTTTGTTTCCCCTGCACATAGCCAGCACTATGTGAGAGAGACAGTGTGTGCAGCACACCATTAGTGCTGTCACAGAAACCAATCCCCGGAACTGATTCAGGAGACTCTAACCCAGAGCTGCAGCTTCCACAGTTTGGACACAGCTCCATCTCAAATATCCCAGCCTGCATCTACTACCAGGCTTGTGCACTATTCCTGAGAACCCCTCTCCACGACCAAACCAGTACCAAAATCCAGATCTGCTGTTTAACCGTTTTGGCCCGTTGCCTGCTACTTGTTGATCAATAAAGAACCGTGAGTGGATTTGCACAATGTTGCCGCCTCCTGATCCCTGGATGCGGCTGTCTACCACCACAGGCTTCCCCATTCATTACCCAGGGACTCATCCTACAGACACTTAGGCGTTGCCCCAGGGAGAAACCAATACAGCAGCCTCTCCCTCCTTATTTCTTGCACACACCACCTGCTGAAGACCTGCCAGTTTGTAGGTCAGCCCTCCGGTCCCTATACCAAGCACTGTGACAACAGTGTGCAAATTCAAATTAGCCTCAAGGACGAGGTAGGTAATGTCCAACCAAACCAGGGTAGAGTTTGTCTTCAACCTCATAAAAAAATGCATAAAGGTCTGTAACGTGGCTTTTATTGTAGTGTCAAATATTAATATCTCTAATAGATAAACAAGTGAAAACTATGGATCGTGCACCTTTAATAAAGCAACAGGGCAGCGCGGTGGAAGTGTCTTAAACTATGGTTATCGTTCAACGTTGATTACTTTCAGGATTGGAAACCCGACCCATGAATACAATGGAATTGAGTGGAACTTCTCGAATGAAGACCAGGAAGGGTCTGTTGGCTCTAAAACTGGTTCTCCTTGGGCTGAATGAACGTCCGGTCACCACAACAGCACTTGCAGCAGAAGCCTCGCTGCCTTCTTCATTGACCTGAAGAATAAGATATGTCATTATTGTTTTCGTAGTTCCTTTAGACCAAATTATTGTCCTTCTTTGGCTATTTTATTGTAAGGTCCTCCAACATACTGAAGTGTTTGCCTCTTATTTACATTTACCTAAGTGGTTAAAAACACTCATGCATGGGTTACCATGATAAAGATTCAGATGAAATGAGTGTTTATAACCTTTTAAAAGAACAGATATAAGAAACCAGCCCTAAGACATCAGGCTATTTCTCTGATGGATGTTTCAGTGAATGTGAGAAGAAGCATCGACAGAGGAGAAACCAAGGTAAACTTTTTTATAGATTTTAGCCTTTAAATAATAATTCAATTATCAAAAAAAACCCATAGTTTTGCATGGACTTCATGGTCCTTCGACATTATGGGGCACATTTATTAAGGGTCCGTCGGACGCATTTCCGTTGGGTTTCCATAATTTTTCCGGTTTGCGCTGAATTGCCCCCAGTTTTTGGCGCATTGGCGCCGGCTTTCATGTGACACAAATCGGGGGGTGTGGACGTCGGACAACCCGACTGATTCGGACAAACCACAGAATTTAAAAATTAAATTGTGTTGCAAGATGCAACCGGAAGAAGAAGGTGAACTCCGGCGGACCTCAGTGGGGAAGCGACACATGCAGTAAATTGGACGCACCATCTTAGTGAATTGCGGCAGCTCCGAATCCTCGTCGTACATTCCGGGGGACGGGTAAGTAAATGTGCCCCTATGTATCCTTCATCTGTGTTATCTTACCTCTAAAAATGCTTTGTGAAACCCTTCTGACACATACAAGTCCGATCTTCCATCAGAAACAATCCCTACAAAATAAAGAATTTGATATTTTACAAATTATAATTTATTTAAAAAAAATTTCAGTACAGGGTTATACATCTGCACTAAGCAACCTTCTGCGCTTATATTTTGGTTGCTTTAACTTAACCATTTAAGGCCTTAAAGGTAAAGAGATAGAAAAAAGGCAGAGGCTCCAATGGTTGAGCCAGAACCCAGCGGGTCCCTGCTTCCAAAGGACAAAGAGTTGGTAGCCAGTGAGTGTCTGTCTCTGCACAGTACCAGCTGCTACAACAATAGTTCCGCTAGTACCTATATTCATGCCTCCCAATTCTCACATTTTAATTGGCTATACAAAAGAGGGACTGCAGGAAGATCTTCCATCAAAATCCAGCACTTGCTGTGGTAATCCTTTTATATTTGTTATCCATGGCCTCCTTTCTTCTAAAATCATCTTTTATAAAATTATATGCTAACAAGTCAGAAGGGCTCCTGGGATGGTGTTTCCAGAGCCCCATTATAGTGCAGATTCACAGGCTGTTCCACCGTGCACCAGGGCCGGAACGAGGGGTAGGCGATCACCTAGTGCGTTACCCTCGCCTCCCATCTTGGAGCGCCATCCCACCCCCCCCGTAGTGACCAGCAATATGCGTATCTTTAAGATACTCATATCGCTGGTTGCTGTGCGCAGCCAGGCGCCCCCCTATAGGAGCCAGACGCCCCCTATAGGAGCCAGACGCGCGGGACGGACCATGCGGTTCCAGGGACTACAGGCGGGTAAGTATTATTTTATTATTTTTTGGGGCATGGCTATATACTATAGGAGGGGGGGCATGCTTTATAATACATACTATATACTACTTAACCCTTTCAATAGCCTGAACTTTCATAGTCGGAAAAGAAGCAGAGTGACAATATCTTACAATATCTTCATACTAACAAATGTCATTTATTTTTCACCCATCAGATTGAAACAAGTCAAATTTCGTTTCTGGATATTCTCTTGACAGGTGATGCAATTACTGGTAAGATAATAACAAGCCTTTATTGAAAGCCCAGGGCTGGGGACACTACATTACATGCAACAAGTTGCCATCCTCACCATGTTACTGGGAATCTTTGTATTGGTGAATATGTAAGGTTACATTCACACAACCGTTGGTGGATGTATATACGGCCGCAAGCTTCCGGCTGTATATACGTCCCCCATAGGCCGGCAATGGGCGCACGGAATGGTACGGAGCAGCACACGTGCGTTACCGTACTGCTCCGTACCTGGGGAAAAGATAGGACATCTATTATGTGGCCGTATATCTATGCTACGGCATGGTGGGCCCATGTTAGTGTGCATGCTCCTTAAGAGTGAAACGGTGTGGTTCTAAGAGTATTTCTTTCTTCATGGAAACTGTAAATATCAGAGGTTGCGGTTGCACCTGGGCCCAAGAGGTTTAGGGGGCCCTTATGGTGTCACTTTCCCATATGAGAAGACTATTACTATAAACCATACATAATAGACGGGGCCTGGCACAGACTTTGCACTGTGGCCCATCAGATTCTAGTTACACCACTGGTAAATAAAGACTAGGCTATCAATAACAGGTTATAACACTATTACCCTTAATAGAGCCAAACACATAGCTCAGTCCAAAACCAGGGAGAATTATCTCTTTTCAAAAGCTGAACCGCAAAATAAAAACTCACGTCTCGTTTTCAGTACAACTTATACTACCCAGTATTCTGGTATAATATCTATTGTTAGGAATCATTTACATATTTTGAGAAGGGATTCTGAAATAGCGGCCATTTCGGATCAAGACTATAGATTTCTAGCCAAACCATTGGAAGTATGTGGAGCACATTTACTAAGGCCTTTGCGCGTCTCTAAGTCGACAGGTAAGTAAATGTGCCCATATATATATATATATATAGGTACAAGTTGGCTCTACAATAAAGGTCATTTCACTTGTGGTCAGAACAGATGCAACTTTTGCTCTCTAATCTCTAAAGATACTGGGGAACATTTACTAAGGTGCTTGCGCCAGTTTTCTGTACACATTATTTTCTGTGCAAACTGCTTGTACAGGTATTTAAGAAGTGTCCACACCACATTTGTGTCACACGCGACCATTTTGTTGCGCGGCTGCACTATTCTTTGTGCAAAACACATATTTCTGCATTGAATGGGGCGTTCCGGTGCTCACTTGGACCCTGTGCCAGAGTTAACATGCTAAGTAAAAGAAGTGTGTCACACGTCCTATGTTAAAGGTTCACCGAAAAAAGTGCACTCGGTCGGGGCAGTGCAGGGGGCGCCAGATTCATGAAGAACGTGCGCCAGAAATCCTGAATCTGGCACCCTCTGCACACTACACAGGCAACTGCACATAGTACACACTGCACTGTTCATAGTAAATGTGCCCCACTATGTTTGTTCGATACGTGACTAACAAAAGCCAGTCCAGTATGTAGCAGGTATTTTACACATTGATAAAGCAGCGTACATCAGTGGTCACATGAGCATCAGAACACAAGTTACCTGGCAGCCGCGCTGCATGTGGGTCAAACAGGTCCACCAGACCCAACTTCTTTAACTTCTCTTTAACGCTGAAACTATCATCAATCCTGAAGCGAGGAACATGGAGGGATAACTGGGTTTCTCGAGCTTTGTTCATCCATTCTGAGAACTTCTCCAGGGACAGGTTTTGCTCCACTGTTTCGAGCGGTGTATCTTCATATGGCAGTACCAGCACCATTGAGATATCATCACCTTTATAAGGCAATTCAAGAACCTGGACTGAATCATCCTGGTAGTTACCATAGCGGAATTTACCCTCCTGATACATGGTAGGAACTTCACAAGGCTCATCTCTGCCTGGGATGTGAAAATCTGCCTTTAGTGTATTTATAGGGTCAAACTTTGACTTCCACAAACCCTAAAAACAAGGAGAAGGATTAAACCAAACAGAAAAAGTTTTAATTTTGCTGCAAAACATCTTGTTTTTGCTTCATTATATATCATTTTTGTACTGTACTATAATTAATAATAAATGGAGAAAAAATGGTCCTATTTTTTAGGCGACGCCGGAGGTCGATAGCCCTGAATGGCATAGAATTGGACTTTACAACCACCCCCCCCCCGCCCCCTTTGCTTTTTTTTAATTAATTAATTAGATTTTCTGTCCCCTGATCAATTCTGATACATGATCTCCTATCCTCAGTATGTCTTAGCTCATCATTACCGGACATAGGAATTGGTGGAGGTCCAACCAGATTCATGTGCAGTTCACCTGCTCTACCTTTAGACACTGGACACAGCCCTTTGTTTCTATGTTTGTCCATTGCATAAGAAAATCTCTTAACTTTAGATATCTTTTCCTTTTATGGTTATCTCTATGGCCTGACCCATGACCATGCCTAGAAATGGGAACATTTTATGTCATTGTGCACCTTAAAGTAGATGACGTTCACCAGAACCAGGATGGTATTTTCTGTGATGGCACCTTGTGGGATCACATTGGTGATTTTTTTCTCTGTTTTATTGGCCACCCAATCGTTGATGATTTCACGAGAAAGTTCAGCTTTTTCCTAATAGGCAAAAAAATAAATAATACACAGATGAATACAGGGCTACATCCGCTTTTCCGAATCAGATTTTCCGTTCCACCATATTGGCTATTTTTTTTCATAAGACCGCCCTCATAGAGGGCACATTTCAATATAATTTTGGGTGGTCATCTCAAATTTTGTTCAATCACAGAGCGGTAATCATATGGTGTGATGTAATTATATAATCCGAGAGAGACAAAGATGTTGAAACCTATGAGATCCAGTGGCACCACGCACCTTGAAGTTCAGGGGCCATAGTTTAGCCCCATAAACTGCTTCGCTGATGTCCTGATATGTCTGATTGAAGGACAAAGACTTTTCTCCAAAGAGACGGTTGGTTGATACCAGCTCCGATGATTTGTTGGCCTTTCGGTATAGTCGGCAGTTCAGTTTAGCAAAGAAGAAATGGATCTGATCGGAGGCCTTTTCAGAAACTTTGTCAAAGTGGAAAACCTTATAGGGAGTAAATGTGATGACATTATTATTCACATGATATAAGGATAAGCTGGAAGTAAATGTTGGTACCATTCCACATCCTTGCTTCTTATATAACCTCTTGAAAGGCTACAAGAAGAACCGAAGCTTTGTCCAATCTGACAAAATAATAGGCACAAAGGTCCATCAGAAGACAACCAGAGGTGGAGGTGACCGCTGGGACAATCATATGCCCATAAGGTCTATATTTATGAACAGAATCACAACACATTAGAACTTTTAGGTGAATGCAATATTATGGAAACATATTGGGGAACATTTATTAGAGCTTGGGCCCCAGTTTTTTGGCTTACAAGCACCAAAATAGGCACAATTCCTGGTATATCGGAGGAATTGCGCTTATTTCTCCTAATGCCACCTCCATGCCAAGAGGTTGCACCTACACACTACCTATAGCCATGTTATAGCACAATTGTATGCCAGACACAACCCCCCTGGTTCCAGCCTCCTGATATATCCGGTGGGTGATATACAGGGTTTACATCATACGCTAGCACACCTTGCTAGCTTTTTCTTTAATTAAACACATGTTTCTTAACCTTTTATGTTTTATACACTTCTATCCAAACATGTTCCAGTGTTCTGCACTAGCAAATGGAACAGATACAGTTTGAGGACATTAGTTGTTCTCTTCTAAAAATTTTTACTTTCCTGTGTAGACTGGCGTATAGTTTGCAGAGTCACATCACTAAGAATAAAGAATGTAATCAGTTGTATCATTTTATTATTATTCCAGGGCCGATCGTTGCATTATTTTAAAGCTACATGTATAGTAGGCCGTCTTACAATGCAAGTAATAATTCTGTACTCACCTCCATGAGTTGTTTCAAAGTATTATCACAAGCCCCAAGCTTTGCCATGGTGAAGGCCTGCGAGATGCTGAGTGGTGACATAAAAAGGTTCTCTGAATTGGCCTTAGAATCGGCTACAATTTTGTAGAAGTCCATCGCAAACCTGGAATTTGACTTGGAGAGTTCCCAAACCCTAGGATTTGTATATTCAGGGATCTTCTCTGTAGGAGCAGGCTCCTGTGTCTGTTCCTCCATTTCTATGATTTCTTTTCGATAGATACACATGGGGTTCAGAGGAATGTCCTTTGGTTTTGCAATACAGATATCAGGATATTTGGCTTGAGATGAGACCAAGCCCAAAAGGCTTAAGAGTAGCAGCGGAAGGAGATGCATCCCTACGACTGAGGTGAGGAGATACATAGTTAGCACATTTAAAAAAGACATATCTTCATCTACTTCAACCAAGGAAGGAAAGAGAAGGGGTGAGGAAGGGATGGTAGGGAACACAATTCTGTTATTTAGATGTAACAAGGCATCTAGGCTCTTCTTGAAGCTCTCTGCTGTCTCTGCTGTGATGAGCTCCTGAGCTCGGCTATTCCACATATTCAAAGATCTTACAGTAAAGAAGCCTTGTAATATCTATTGATTAAACCTTGTCTTTTGATGTCATTTAACCTGGAACATCTTTCCACAATATATTTTGTATGAACCCTTTACATATTTATCTAAATTAATCATGCCCCTCCCCCCTTAGTCGTCTTATTTCGAGACTAAATGTATCTAATGTCCTCATAACTGAGACCCTCCATACCCCTTATAAATTTTGTGGCTCTTCGTTGTATCTACTCCAGCACCAGGGCCTCCTTTTTTATTATGGACTGGTGTCCAGAACTGAACTTCATATTACAGGTGAGGCAGAACGAATGCTTTGTATAGTGATTATACCCTCTTAATATGGCATCCCCAGGAATACAATGTAATCTAAGAGAACATCATATCATATGTACTTGTCATGACACTTGTCTTTGTAACACCAACCCTATGAGAGAGGACCAGTATCTTAAACAATATATTATGGTTGGTAAGGTTACATATTTTAGCTTGGGGTCCTGCAACTACAAGTGATGTTTCTGATCACAAATTTGTAAAAAAAAAAAAAGGATCAAAAATTTAGACACTCCACCCAAGCCCTGGCTGACCAGTAAAGGAGCCAGTGGTCCTTGCCATTAGTCATGCCCAACCAATTATGATGCACCTAGATTCATTTGACCAGATAATTTTGACCTAGAGCCTTTGTTCTATCTCTATGTCTTGCAAAAATACCAGTGACTGCCTGCCACCAAAATTTTGGAAACGTTAATGTTTGTTACCTAGAGTAAGAAAAATTATTATACGTCTCTCAGATTGCTATTTTTAAGGCACCAGCATATGGTCTCACAAGGGGTCTGAGGATCTTATCTCGTTACCTAAAGGCAGTCAGGCTAACTCTGGAGAGCACCTGAAAAGCTGTGCGGCCCTCCTTAGAAATGCCACCCAACACCATTACTGACCCTCTGCCAAACAGGTCATGCTGAAGGATGTTGCAGGCAGCAGGTCACTCTCCACGCCGTCTTCAGACTGTCACGTCTGTCACATACGCTAAGTGTGAATCTGCATTCATCTGTGAAGAACACAGGGCGCCAGTCCTGGTGTTCTCAGGGAAATGCCAAGTGTCCTGCATGGTGATGGGCTGTGAGCATGATCCCCATCTGTGGACATCGGCCCTTATACCATCCACATGGAGCCGGTTTCTAACAGTTTTCGCAGACACATGAAGGTTTGTGGCTTCTGGAGGTCATTTTGCAGCGCTCTGGCAGCGCTCCTCCTGTTCCTCCTTGCACAAAGGCGAAGGTAGCAGTCCTGCTGCTGGGTTGTTGCCCTCCTACGGCCCCCTCTACGTCTCCTGGTGTACTGGCCTGTCTCCTGGTAGAGTCTCCAGTCTCTGGACACTACCAAACAGACACAGAAACCCTTCTTGCCATAGCTCCATTGATGTGCCATCCTGGATGAGCTGCACTACCACCTGAGCCACCTGTGGGGTTCTAAAGTTTGTCTCATGCTACCACTTGTATGAAAGCACCATCAACATTCAAAATTGACCAAAACATCAGCCAGAAAGCAGTGGTACTGAGAAGTGGTCTGTGGTCCCCCACCTGCAGAACCACTCCTTTATTGAGTGTGCTTGCTAATTGCCTGTGAAATTTTTTGCCAATCAGTGTTGCTTCCTAAGTGGACAGTTTGACTTCACAGAAAAAAAAAAAACACTGCAAAAAAGTTATGGCCCTTAAACCCCTACATCTGAAAATGAGCTAAAAATGTGATAAAATATTGTAAGAAAGACCCCTCTCACCTGGCCCTAACTTCTTCTGCTCCTCAGTGATCACCTCTGCACCGTGGGAAGCAAAATACCCAATGTCCCCACAGTACAGGTACTGAATGTCCAAACAACCGCTCCCCCCCCCATCCCCAGGGGTCAGGGACGCTGGGTGAAAGATTAGCCTTTGCTTTGGGTGGGTTTTATCTTTAACTCTTATGTTTCTGGATAAGCTTCGAAAACATCAGGAAATGGCTTCAGGCAAAGTTCCCGAAATACTCAGGAAATTACAGCAAATAACAGCACAACTTTTTAGAGGTTTTGTCCACATGAGCAAATTTCATGCCCATGTTTAATTCATGTTTAATGCTCTGTTTTTTTTTTAACATACTTTAAATGTAAATCTCAATTCTGTATTTTCCTTCAAAAGTCAATTTAAATATGTATAGTGTTTGCGTCTAATCCATATTTTTTGGTTGTCCCAGAGATATCCAAGCCAATTTCTTGTCTTGCTATACAACCCATTAGTGAGAATGGGGCCCCCCTTTGGATTCCTGGGGTATAAGCCGATGGACCATCCCTGATTGACTTTAGCGTGAACTTGATATCTCCTCTTTAAAGGGCAGCGTCCACCCAGATTCTGAGTGGAATATAGGGATTGTCATCTTGTGCAAAAAATAATGTTCGCCTCCCATGAAATCCTATGAAATTTTTGCCAACAATTATTCCCACAGAAATCCGCCATGTTTACATGTTTTATTTTCCCCCTGGTAAAACTGTTTCCCATAGCAACTAATCACATCACAGCTTACATTTCAAAATGGACATGTGATAAATAAAAGCCAGGATCTGATTGGTAGCTGTAACCTGCTGCGACTCATATCATGGTAAACTGATTTAACAAAACCTTATTAATAATTTATTTCTCTTTGTGATTCATTTAAAGTCAACATTAAATTGTGTCATGTTCCTTCCACGGTATGTAGGGATTTTGCAGTGGGCTAGAAGCTTGTGTGGGAATGAGCTGGATTAACCCCTCATTTTGTGTCATACGTTGTAGGGACACGTCAGGAGGACTCTGACTTGTCCTCACAGCATATGGCACGGACTTATCCCGTTGTATGCCTATATAGTGGAATACAATGCTCAGGGACCCCTCTGAATGGGGGGGGGGTGTACTTCAGCAGAAGCCTACAATTGGCTGCTGCCGGTGAATGGGGTGTTCCCCACAGGGCTGGGGGGAGAGATCCATAGTCGTCTATTACCTTCGCTGAGCACATACGTAGAAGACGTAGCGTACAGGAGGAATAGTGGTCAGACGGAGGCAACAACTATGCCTCCATCTGCCACTATTTGTCAATGTATACACTAAGCCTATACGTCAGGTGCTTAGCGTGTACATAAAAAGTGGTGTGAACCCAACCTTACATAGACTTTTCCTTTGTGGTTTGTAGGACGGAGAGTGATGTTGAACTTTTGCTTAAAGGACATCTACCACCAGATTACTGATAGCAGAGTGTCCTAATTAGACTCCTCGTTCAGCCTAGGGCAGTGATGGCGAACCGTTTGGAGACCGAGTGCCCATGCTACAGCCAAAACCCACATATATGTCGCAAAGTGCCAACAATTTAAGCAGTAACTTATTGATCCCTGCTGTATCACATGGTTTTATCATATTGGCGTCCTGAGCTCACCAATACAATATAAAGATGGAGTAAATTGGTTTATAGCTTTTCTCGAGGGTCCCCTGAGGAGGAAGAATCAGGAGACCCAGAGCAGGAGCTCCAATGACAATCCATCTCTATCCAGCCCTTCCCGCTCCTTCTGTAGTCCTGGTAGCCAAGGATGTGTCGCTTTAAAATAGCACTGAGCCTGGCACGTCCTGGGCTGTATTGAACCACAGGAGAAAGCCTTAAGTCCTATCTGGCAAACTCTGTGTTGGGGTGAAGGCCCAGGTGCCCACTGAAAGGGCTCCGAGTGCCACCTCTGGCACCCGTGCCATAGGTTCGCCACCACTGGCCTAGGGGATGGGGGGAACATTTTGAACGTTTTCAGGTATCTTTATCAATGAAATAATACGTTTGCAAAACAGCTGGAGGCGCTCAGGGGCTGAAGGGGCCCGAGCGCCTCTCGGCTTCCCCGACTTCTAATTTATGCACGCCCCCGCTGCAAGCCTCTTACTGCTTGTGGCCGGGGAGATCCGAACTGGCCAATGAGATCAGAGCAAGGGCGTGGAGAGAGTGGTGCATGTGCTCTCTCCTAGTTCCCTGGCCAGCAGCAGGTGGTGTGCAGCGGGGGGCGTGCATACATTAAAAGCTGGAGAAGCTGAGAGGCGCTTGGGCGCCGTCTGCCTGAGCGCCTCCAGCTGTTTTACAAAGTTCATGTTTTATTAATAAAGATGTCCAAAAACGCGTTCCCATCTGTCCCCCACCCTCTCGACTGAACGAGCAGCCTAATTAGGACTCTTTTCCACCAGAAAACTGGTAGTAGACGTCCCATCGGACAGTGACAGTGTAAATAGCTCCATAGCTCGGCCTGGTTACTCAGTAACTGAGAGGAGCCACTAAACAGGTAAATAGACATTCATCTCCGCTCTCATCTATGGAGGTTATGAAGATAAACATGATATGAATGGGAGGGCACAGTTTGCCCCCAGTTGCTGGTTCTGGGGAAGTGGGGACTTGCATTATCCTCCTCTGTAAATGGCACATGGACAAATGATTTTCTATGGGCCCAACGCAGTCTGTTGTTTCTACAACCTGTGTATGAGCCGAATACCCGAGCTGCAGTCCTCAGGTCCTATCCCTGCTCGTGTCTGCGGCTCCAGACGTCTTTTCTACTGTCATTGGCATTTGCACGGGCCTCGCACGCCGATGCTACATAATAGCTCCTTTTCTCTCGTGCCCTCACATATAATACCCCCTATGTGTAGAATGTTCTTCCCTCCTGCCCCAATGTATATTTTATATTATAATGTATATTATACTATATATTTATAGTGAAGCCTCAATATAAGACCCCCCCCCCCCTCTTTAAGACCACCCCTCACCCAGAGCAGATTCCTGATTCTATCTTATATGATGTGTACGTTTCCATCAAGGTTTTTGTGGTCTTTGAAAAAGGTTTTACTGTATAAATAATTGAATTGTGTAGAAATTGACCTGCAGAGACTATTTTTAATCTAAATAATTTTTCTTTAATGAAAATTACCGGCAAACAAACAACAAATTTTACCCCTTCTCATCCAACCCGTTCCCTTTCTTGGCTGAACTTGATGGACATGTGTCTTTTCTCAACCATATAAACTATGTAACTGCAATGATGTGAGTCTTACTTAATCATGACAGATTGATCTCCAGCCCTGTCCTCATCAGCACCCACACCTGTGTTACTGGAGACATCACTGAAATGATGTTAGCTGCTCCTTTTAAGGCGCCTGCAATGAAGTGGAAATGTGTTTTGGGGGGGGAAAAGTTCATTTTTTAGGCAAATATCGACTTTGCAATTAATTGCTGTTAAGCTGATGACTCTTTATAACATTCTGGAGTATATGCAAATTGCCATTATAAAACCTGATGCAGTAGACTTTGTAAAAATTTACATTTGTATCATTCTCAAAACTTATGGCCATGACTGTACAGTAAATTACCAAAATCCAGGGGTCCGTTTGTAACTAGGGGTCGTCTGTAAGTCGGGTGTTCTTAAGTAGGGGACCGCCTGAAGCACAAGCTGCCCCATTCTAATATGGCGGTTTGGCAGCCGTCTCCCATGACGGCGCATGGACAAGGTTTTGGTGCATGTGCAGTACAGATCCATAGACGCCTGCCCGCCAGCACCGCTGCCACCTTGGACACCCAAACAGCAAGTAGCATATGTATTTCTATGTATGTATACATGAATATATTTCTATCTGCATTCATATAGCTGTGTGAGGGCTTATTTTCTGTTTTTTTATTATTCCATGCAGTGTACTAGGAAACTGGAAAAAAATGTGATGAAATTGGTGGAAAACCGTATTTGCATCACTGTCTTGTGGGCTCAGATTTTAATACTTTCACTGTGCGCTCCAAATGATTTGTCTCCTTTATTCTTTGCTTTGGTGCGATCACAGTGATACCAAATTTATAGGTTTTATTGTGTTTTAATACTTTTTCAGTGATTAAAACAGTGTACGAAAAATAGAAAATTGTTTCGCCGTCTTCTGCCGCTAGTAACTTTTCATACTTTGGTGCACGGAGCTGTGTCAGGAGACATTTTTTTGCTAAATGAGCCAACGTTTTCATTGCTACCATTTTGAGGACTGTGCGACCTTTTGATAACTTATTACATTTTATGTGCTGTAAAATGGTGTAAAAGTGGCATTTCGGACATCTGGCTATCTTCCGTTATGGGGTTCACCGCCGGTACTAGGCATTTTTATATTTTGCAGGATTATAGGATGCAGCGATACCTAACGTGCTTGTGATTTTTACTGTTTATTTAGTTGTATATCAGTTCTAAGGAAAGGGGGTGATTTGAATTTTTTAGGTTTTTGTAGTATGTGGCATTTTTACATAGGATTCACTACAGTGAGCCACTGGCCCATTGTAAAGAATCTCCAGAAGCCATATAGCAGTGGGGGCGAACCTATGGCACGGGTGCCAGAGGTGGCACTCGATGCCCTTTCTGTGGGCACTCAGGCCTTAACCCCAGCACAGAATTTGCTAGACATGACTCAAGGTTTCCTCCTGCGGTCCAAAACTATTTTAAAGCAACACCTCCTTGGCTGCCAGGACAACACATGAAGCAAGATGGTATGGACAGAAATGGATTGTGGTTGGAGCTCCTGCTCTGGGTCCCTTGATTCTTCTTCTTACAATCCAAATTTTCTTTCTATTGTATTGGTGGCCTCAGAACGCCAATACGATTAAGACTTATGATACAGTTGGGACCAATAGGTTACTGCTTAAATTGTCATCTTGGCACGTTGCGAAAAAAAAAGTAGGTTTTGGTTGTAATGTGGGCACTGTGTCTAAAAGGTTCGCAATCACTGCCATATAGCATCGGGTCTGACACCTAAGTATATAAACGTCTATTTGTATAAATATGTTTGTACAAAAATCTATATATTTTTTTTCAGGGGAAGGGGGGCCCCATGCAGGAGTTTGTCATGGGGCCCAGCCTCTCCTAATTACGCCACTGATGATTAGGTCACTGAGTGGGGCAATTTGATTATTAGCTACTGTAGGGGACACTATGATTTGGTCACTGTGTGGGGCAGTGTAATTATTAGCTACTATAGGGGACGCTGTGCTCTGACTACTGGTGTGAGCAAAATAACTATTGTGAGTGTGTGCGGGAGAGAGGGGGCACTGTGAATAGGCTTCTGCAGGGACACTTACTATATTGGCTACTGTGGGTAAATAGTTAATATAGTGACTACCGTGGGGGAACGGTTACTATATTGGCTTCTTTGTGAGGTTATAATAGTTATCTCTATCCATATAATTTTTGTGTTAAGAAATCTGCAGAAACAGGTTGTGGCTGGAAGAAGCTCACATGGTGGCCTGGAAGGCTCCTCCTGTCAAAAACATCATGTGTTGGTCACTAGATTTATCAGAAGTGCTGTGACTTTTCGTCTCCTGAGGGGGACCTTCATGGAGTCATACTACATCAGATTTTTCATCCAGCATCAGTCACGGTGATATATCTGATGCAGTATAAGAGTAAGGAGCCAGAGCCGCACAAAAATGTGTGTGCAAATCCATCAGACTATTGGCAATGTAGTCCACAATACATACTTCGGGAACAAGGGGAGAGTCCGTTTGGTACCACTGAGGGAACACACTGGTTCAGATAAAGCAGCCTGGAAATGGGACATAAGATACCAAAAATTATTGCCGATGTGGTCCCTCTTCTCCTAAATGCTTTCCATAACAGATATGGGAAGAGATACCTGGAATCACTGACCGACTGCTTCACCTTAAGTGTGAGGGGGAGTTATCAGCAGTTATTCCTCCCTGCTGCGATCAGGCTGTTCAAAAAACAAGTCCCAAATGGGAGTAAGCTGTGCCCCCCACCAGGGCTGGGACAAGGCATTTTGGTGCCACAGGCAGACACTCAAAAGTCCAGATATACAACATCTACAGCCTCCCCCAGGTCCACTCTGGAACTTACCTCCTCATAAAAGCCAATCAGATTAGTCTGTCATAAACCCATGCTCATGCTGGGTTATAAGGTTGAATGTGGGTCCTGCCGCTCCATTCACTACTATAGGAGGATGAGAGATTGCTGAGCACAGCAATTTCTTAGATTGTTTGAGGATGTCACACTCGGGGGCAGACTGGCCATCCTGGTCGTCCGACTTGTCTGAGGACTGTCTCCCCCACTACCCGATCTAGCAGCAGGGCCAAGATTTAATCGCGCTTCAGCAAAAACAAAATGTGTGCTTAAAGGAAAACTACCAGTACATACAGGTCAAATTAAACTACACAATCACCTATACTCCTCTTCATCTTGATCCTTCTTGTCTACTTGATCCCCTCTCGCCCACATGGTGCCCAGCTATAAGAACCACACTGAGGTTCTCCTGGGTGCCCACCAAGGGACAGAAAACCACTGAAGGCGAAAGTGGGTTTCCTGACCCCGGAGGCGGACTCTCTCTCTGGTTGGGTGGTGTGGCGAGGGGGGAAAAACACTTATAAAAAGCAGTCTGGAGCGTAAGGATCGGATGTCCGACGCTCCGGGCTGCTAATTGTTCACGCAGGAGGCATGAATAATTAGCAGCCCGGAGCACCGGATATTGCCAGTGATAGTGTTTGTGTGTGTGTGTGTGTGTGTGTATGGGACCACTTTTAGAGTTTTTCCTAGGGACACTTGAAATTCCCAGTCTGCCCTGTATTTTCTCAGCAGGCATAGGTGGTATGGTCACTAGTTTCATTGTGATCCTTTGCTGAGACATTATGGAATTGAGGTCATACACATTCTATTGTACCATATATAATTGAAGAACCTCATTATACGCTACCACTAAAGCCAACAGGATAAAATTTATACAAAACAAACAATTTTTTTTTTATATATTTTATTAAACCTCTGCAGGGCACAGTCACAGAACAATCAATAAGATTGGTGAATATCACAAGCTCTTTTTCAAGCAAAATGCATCAAAAAGTTAAAAAGTTAAAAAAAAAAAAAAAAAGAACAAAAACAAAAACGAAACAAAAAAACAAACAAAAAAAAACTAATTTAACTCCACCCAAAAAGGTGATTAATAGCTGCAGAATGTCTCTGAGAGACTGGTATGAGCCAAAGAACAAGGAAATTATTAATAATAATAATCTTAAACTGAATCCAGCCTGAAAGAATATAATGCGAGTTGGTAACGGTTGCGGACTGCGGCCTGTGACGTGCGGGGGGGCTTCCGGTTTTCATAGAGGTTGTGGTGTTATTAGTAGATATGTAATAGCACATATAGAGATTTGTGTAATCCCGATTCCCTATTGGCACAGGCTCAACGAGTCAGAACAAAACCACTTGAGTAATTTATGCAAATTGGAGACTATTTTGCTTAATCTGAAATATATCCTTTTTTTATGGTTGGGGTCACAGATTTACATTCTTGATGTAATAAAATGATAATGAACAGTTATTTATTAGAAGGACAACAGAGTCATTGATAAAAGGGATGGATCATCTTCCATGCTTTTAGGTCATGTCTTAAAGGGATAGTCTGGGTCTAGAACACTAGAATGCTCCACTCTATTCCACAGGCTAAACCTGGTATTGCAGCCTCGTCTGAGCTGTAGTACCATGCCCAGGCCATATGGCGCTGTTCTCATAATAGAAAAAAAAAATCATCTATATAATGTAACCCTGGTCCATATCTTTAAGACGTGACCATCGTTTTAGAGGGCGATGATAAATCCATTTACAAATCCTGGTCTTGCTCCAAAAGTTAGATCAGATCTGTGCAGCAGCTGGGTAACCGTCATTACATTTCTGTGCATCACATTATCAGGTAAAGCCTGTACCATAGGGAACGATTTTGCTGCCTTATTAGGAAGGCGTCTCCAACCTGAAGCCCCCTACACCTCACAGACGCGCGATGGGTCTCTTTAGCACAAGCCGATTACTCCGCAAGATAGAAGTCAGTCTTGTGATGATGATTAAATAAACTTTGCTACAAAGTATCGTATAGAATTCTGCAGAAATTTAGCAGATTACAATTTTTTTTTTTACTATATATAAAATCAGGGTCTTGTATGTAGAATTGAAAAGGTGGAGAAAAAGAATTAAACGCCTTTTAATGCATTTTGAGTGCACTCACCGGTGACCTATAGGGGGAGCCATTGTATCTACTGCACCAGAGACCTGCGACCACTTAGTGGGCCTCACTAACTAAAGCCAACTTTGCTTTAAAAGGTTTTTCACAAAAGAGAACATTGTAACTTGCCATTCACATTTATGGCTGGGACTTGGTTTTTGCCGGTCACCCTAAGTTTACATCTGCAGCCCCATCAGACTAGTGATGAATCCTATGTAAGGGTCTTCTCAGTACTCTCAAAACGCTTTTGAATGTACATTCTCATTTCTAAGGACACAATATCACAGAGGGGGAGACGCCGCACTTTTTTTTTAAGATTTAACATTATCCTGCAAATAGCTGCTTATATGGAGGTGGACTCTTATGGTTATCGCAAGCTGTGCACTAAACCAATTTTACAGACCGACCATGGGAGTCCATGCATCAATAGTGATATATGATACATGGAAGCCCTTCTTCCCAGCAAAACTGTGGAGAAGAGGAGACTTCTTACATCATATATCACTAGGACACTATGGGTCGCATTCCCAATACATGAAACCATCGCTCTTATAGAAAATCCAGCTTCCTCCACCTGTGTAAGATTACCCTGTATACACAGATACAAGAAGACGCCCCCTGCAGGATGATAAGCTGAATAACAAACCAATACAGGATCTTCTACACAACAATTAGTGACTGATTCTAGGAGGGTGCAAAACTAAACTACTGAAAAATATCCCCCCCCCCCCCCTACAACACAGATGGGGGACCACCAGACTAAGACTCACCATGACTCCCCTGTGTAGCATCTGAAAGGGCAGGGCCTAAATGTGATCCTGATAAGGAAACGGCAAATACAGACAGTAACAGATTCCCAATTCCTTCCGTATTGGGAAATGGAAAGAGCGTATTCGCCCCGTGTCGCCAGTCACATCGTTGTAAGACATAAGAAAACAGCTAAAGCCGTAACATTTCCTATTAACCATACAAAAGCAGCAGAATACTAACATCTATACGCACAGAGATCGGTCCTTTCCACCTCCGTATCCACTGAAAGACCTGTACGACCCGGCTTCATTAACCCTTGCGGCGCTGGGAGGGGCCGTCGCTGCGATCTACAGGTCTCCCTGATGCAGTAGAGGAAACGTTCATCACAAGACTGGAGCCTCCGGCGGGTGTAATGCGGCCGCGCTTCTAGCATGCGCAGGTCCCAATCACTGCGCGCGCTGCCTACCAGTTGAGGGCTTCCCCACGTTTCTACATTATTGAGTTATAACACCATTAGAAAAACAGCAACTTCACAGAAGTTATTTGCTAAACAAATTCGTCTGAATGCATTTTCATTTTCTTATTTTTTTTTCTCTTCATAGAATTGATGAGGCAGCTTCTAGGGATAGGAGACCGGTCCGGCGAGCCAAGGAGACGGGAATTAATTAGGATAAGGAGCGTCAGAGAGAAACCATCCTAATGTCTGCGAGTAGTAGAAGCTTCAACTAGGCTTCAGCCTTACACAGCCAGTAACATCGTTACCGTTCTGTGTATACATCCTTATCAATAGGGAGATTGATTGGTTATCAGCTTTTATAGGTTATCCGCGGCCTCCCTTCCTTCTAAAATAAACTTTTATAATTATGCCAATGAGCCAGAAAGGCTGTAGGGGTGTTACTAGAGCTCCTCCATGCTGCAAATTCAAAGGTTGTTATATTCTGAAGGAGAACTTCCCCCTCTCATTGTGTGATCACTGCTACCAAGATTACAGAATATGCAGGGGGAGGGCGAGACCGAGATGTGCTGCTACAGTGTAACAACAGCTTGCGAAGCCAGAACACAGAGGGCCTCTGTAACACGCTCGTAGCCTGTCTGTCTCATTAGCATAATTCTTAAAGTTGATTTTAGAAGGAAGGAGGCCATGGATAACGTAAATAAGAAGATTACCAGTCACACTGCCTGGATCTACGAGTCCCTGGTTTATCATGATGGATTCTGATGCCGATTAAAGGAAATCGAACATCTACCACCAGGATGAAAAACTGTATGCAAATGAGCCTGAGGGGCTCCAGGCTCCATTAACACCTATGAAACCCACAGCCCCCCATGCTCATTTGCATACAGTCCTTCATCCAGGATGAAGATGCATCAAAGAGGTCTCCAATATCCTTAACTATATCACAACCGTTCCTTCCTTCTCTGTTGACAACAAATGGGAATGCTGAGATTTGATCTCCCTACTCCTACTATTATCCCTACTAGGAGACTGTAAGTCCCTGCTATAAATGCAGCCCGGTAAATGTATATATGTATGTAAAACAGGCTACATAGGGGAGCGTCCGTACATGATGGTGTAAGTGGATCCCCATAAAGGCACATAACTGCTGAACGTAACCTTAGGGGGATGGTTCGTACCAGCTCTTAAGAGGGATTAACCAGGCAGGGAATAAAATGACTTGAGAGAATATTTCCTACAATTCCTGTCTACTAAGGCAACCTCATAGCCTTAAGCCAGGCAGAAAACTAATTCTGCATTACCTCCGGGAGAAGATAACAGGGACATAGCACCAAGTCAACAAATATTTTAGAACCTGATTTTTTACGCTAGCGATCGGTGAATACGAAGCCACGCTCCGGCTCAGTATAAATCAGATCTCCATGCACCTAGAAGTTGCGCTCATCCCCCCAAAAAAAAAAAGAAAAAAAAGAAACCCTTAAAACAGATTATATGTGCTTGCATATAATTGCAGACATACACAAACACACATAAACACTATGGTATTTTTATTTAAATTAAAAAAAAAAAAAAAGTTAGCTTGAACTCCAAGCCAATACATGTAAATATCAAATGTGTGACCAGCAGGTCCGAAATGTTCAATTTAATTCAATGTGAAACAGTATTATTAAACGCGGTGCCTCCTCCTGGCAATAAGGAAAAAAAATCAAACAGGCGCTCCTTTCCAAAAAGCACCTTCAAGTATGGAAAACCTCAACTGGTAGGCAGAACCGAGGACCTAAAAAAAAAAAACCCCATCTAAACGCTCTAATAAAACGTACAGAGATTGTACAAAGTCTTCTCTTAGGATTCTTTCCAAATAGGATTCGTGGAACGTAACGCTGAGGCGGACAATGACCCAGCAGGAGTTAAAGATTTTTAGGAGATACTGGAGAGAGAGGAAAGGGGAGGGGAGAAGAAAGGAGGAAAAACACTAAGAAAATACAAAGAACAAAAAAAAAAAAAAGTCATTAATTCTCGCTTTTTACCCCACCAGAACGATGTGGGAAGGTATTACATAGCCAGTGGTCTGTCAGTCACCCCCCAAATAGGATAATAAAAGAGAGGTTTTTTTTTGGTTGTTCCAAATCGTCTGATTAATAAGTTCTGCTGGTCGTTGACTACCGAGAACCTCCTATGCAAATGACACTAGATGGCAGCACTGAGCCCAAATAGCAGAACTGGGTGCTGTGCCCGAGTCTTGCCACTAACATCACACATGCCCCGACTATCACAATGGGACCATAGGGTGCAAGCATGAGCAGAGCTCTACTCACTACTACGGGACCGGGAGGTGGATACTTCACCCTCGCTCTGTCACTACTAATGGAGCACCTGGTATTTGTCCCCTCTATGTTGCTTATGGGAAAACTCCTTTGTAGGAATAATCCTCTATTTTTATTACACCAATGCACTTATAAGGGTGAAGATTTGCAATTTGTGTGATAACTTCCTGTCTTGGGTCTACGGTTCTTATGTATCTCTATAGTAGCCGACTACAAAGAATAACCCTGTGCAGTCTGATCACAGAGCCGTCCATCTGTCTCGTAAATCAGGTAAGAGGAATTAAAGGGGTTGGCCACTTTCAGCAAATAATTGATTTTGTTTTTGTAATGAAAAGTTACACAATTTTCCTATACTTATACTTTCTGTTCCAGATCCCCATGGTATTTCTAGATCTCTTCTTGCAGTCGTTCTATAGTAAGCTTCATGGTTTACTTTCTGTGGATAAAGAAACGGTCCTTGGTCATGTGATGTCACACAGGTGCACGGCTCCTTATATCACACAGACCTGATTACTCCTGTAATATAACGAGCTGTGCACCTCTGTAACATCACATGACCACAGATACGAGCGTGCACCTGTGTGACATCACATGACCACAGAAACGAGTGTACACCTGTGTGACATCACATGACCAGGGATATAATGAGCCATGCACCTGTGTGACATCACATGACCAGGGATATAATGAGCCGTGCACCTGTGTGACATAAAATGACCAGGGACCGTTGTTCATCCACAGGAAGTAAACAATGAAGTTTCCTGTTCAATGACTGCAAGCAGAGATCTAGAAAACTCTGAGGAATGAATACATAAAGTATATTAGAAAATTGCTCAACTTTTCATTGCACACACAATATCAATTATTTGATGAAAGTTGCCAGCTCTTCGAGGAAGACTGAAGGATCAGACAACAAATAAAGTGCGTTTGTAGTCTGTTACCATGGAGATATAGAGCTCTGTATAGGCGCTGTAGGCACAAAACAAAAAGAGATTATACTAAATTAAGACCATTTCCGAAACGGATTCATTTTTCATACAATGGAGCGATAAAACATAAAAATAGAGGATTATGAAGATGCATCTACTATTTTTATCTTAACAACTGTAGGGGAAAGGAAGTAAATCGCCCCCAGATGAGGAAAGGCAGTTCCTAGAAATTTGCCTGTAAACTCATTAGGGGGGAAAAAGCTTCCATCTTTTACCATCTTGGGGCACGTGTGCATCTTCCGCTCTTGTAGGGCATAAACCTATAACATTACACAGTCAGCCTGGACATTGAGGGGAATAAACTGCACTTACAGATGTCCTGGGTATGTAATACCATCCTAATAAAACAAGAAAAAATAAATGTAAATCTACAGCAATAAGATCGTACAATTAATCAAACAGAGTATATATATATAATATCTTCCTTTTTTTGTCTTTAAAGCCTTGCATCCAAGGCATTGAAAGGTATTAAAATTAAGTTCATTCACAGAACAAAAACAACTAATCTTGAATTGCTTGCAGATACTGCTAATTTTCATCTGTGTCTCTTTTTTTTTTTTTTTTTTTTTAATATAATATTTTGTATTCCGTATATTTTTTTTTTTTTATTAAAAAATGTGTTAAACGTGAAAATATGTGCAGAGGTTGTTCTTACTAGTGGTGTTTTTCAATGCACATTTTTTTTTGAATACGTAGTCTGTCATGCTTTGGAGGACAGGGAGCAAGAGAGCAGGGTCACAGGTTCTTCTCATAACTGACCCCCAAAAACGGGGATATGTAGGCAATTCTTAAATAATAATAAATGTCTGATAACCCAAAAAATGCTCCGAACTCTCCCTCCAAACACAAAAAAAAAAACACAAAAAAAAAAAAGGGAAAAAAAAAACCATGAGAACAAAACAAAAATATAAATGTTGTCTCATTTGCTTTTTTTTTTTTTTTATACTGCCCACTAAACAAAAAAAAAAAAAAAAACGCCTTAAGATAAAACTTATAAGGGTTAACCATGTGGGCAACGCAGCCCTCACTGCTTAGGGAGCAGCGGCGGAATTGACTCCAGTTCTCAGGGGCTCATTCTTGTCGCCACCGGCTTGGGCATCCTCTGAAAGGGTTAAAGAAGCCGCCTTGCCAGATAGCATATTGATATCCTGGGCCAAGCTCGATCCATTTGGCACCTCGTTACTGCAAGACAAGACAATAACATTAATCTTTGCTTGAATAACAATGAGCCTATAGTCTGTAAAACCATCACAATTAGAACTCCAGCTGCCAAGATCCTATTTTTCGTAATCAAAAGACGACACTGTGTTTGTAGAAGTCGATTTATTTTAAATCGATCAATCAATTAATCAATCCCATCAATATTAGATTGATGTAGGTCTGACTCGTAACACAACCATCTAAGGGTTTCTAAGAAATCCCCCCCCCCCATGATAAACCAGGGGCACTTACTCAGATCTGGTTACTGTGGTAATCTTCTTTGTTATCTATGCACTCTTTCCTTCTAAAATCAACTTTTAAAGTTATGCTAATGAGCCAGAGGAGCTCTAGGGGGTGTGACCAGAGCCCCTGTGTACCACAGCTTCACTGTGCACTTCCCCTCCCAATGTGTGAAATGACAGCAGCCAGAGAGAGAGGGAAGTGCCGAGGGAGACAGTATAACAGTCTGTGAAACTGATGATTTTAGAAGGAATAGATAACAAACCACAGTCATAGTGCCTGGGTCTATAAGTAAGTGTCCCTGGTTTATCATGATGGATTTTGATGGTAGATTTCCAGTAATGGGTCACAGTGATCCAGCGGCCAATAGATTGGCGAATATGTTATTTTTGTAGGATCCATGTCTGGTATTGCAGCAGAGTTCAATGCACTTTTCTGGCTGATGTATATAATGGTGCAAACCTTCGATTTACGATAACAAATCAAATCCCATGTTTCCTGTGTACAAAAAAAAAAAAAATCTACTGAATGTCAATTTATGTTGAAGATTTTCCATGCAGGATATAGCCTTAAAAAGGCTAAGCCGGATTGTAGAACACAGCGCTCTGTTATCTCTGGTACTGTCATTCATTGTCTACGAGAATGCGGGAGATGGCTGAGCACTACACTACATGATTTATTTTTTGCAGCGGTGCCAGCCTGTAAATGTTGCTTGCTGATAGGTGATAAAAATATAAACTTACCTGAAAGTCAAGGGTAACTCATGAGCCAGAACCTTGGCCTGTGGCTCCAGCTGTCCGTTCTCAACTTTAATGACATCTGATTTACTTTTAACACCCATGGGATGGCTCTCCTTAAGAGAAAATGGAAAAATAGATTAGATAATTTAATATGTAATAAAAATGGCAACAGTTTCTAAAATAACACATTTCATACCAATCCCCAATCATAAGCCCTGGATGACAGACAGACAAACAAGGACACGGGAATAGAAATAAATAGAGTATCTATTGTATATATGCTATTGGTCCTCACCATACTAAGCTCACGTGTCCTCTTCCCGATCTCCCTCTCCACCTGATGCAGCTCCAGGCTCAGCTGTTCATTGGATAACATGGTGGACCATTTGGCTGGTGGCGGAGGAGGGGGCTGCTGTTGGCTCCCCAGGGCGGACGACTCTCTCTGCACCAGCAGGCGGTTATTGGCAACCTATAACATAATGGATGAGATTTAATATATCATGGTGTACCCTGAAGATTATAATAGTGTAATGCATAGACATTGACCCATAAGGAGCGCTATTCACTCTGCAATTACTATTACTTTGTAAGTATCTCATTACACATGCTCATAGGGTAGTCAGACTACTAACTAATGCTAATACACATTTACTGTAAAGAGACCATTTGCTGCAAGAAGTGTACAAGCCACGTACCTGTGTCTGCTGACTGATCTGCTGGTTGAGCTGGTGTAACTCCATCCTCAGCTGTTCTCTCTCTGATGTAGGTAAAGGCTTGGGCATACGATCTCTGCAGGAGGAAACATGAACGCAAGTTATTATAAACTACAAAATTTTTATGTCAGTGTGTGGCTTCCAGAATAGTTCAGATTAAAAGGGTATAGGCTCAGAGTATAGATGCAGGGTCAACTTGCTCTAACACTAATGTTGTTACAATAGGATAAAGTCATGTTCCAATGCAGCATAGAGGGCAGCATAGAGGGCAGCATAGAGGGCAGCATAGAGGGCAGCATAGAGGGCAGCATAGGCTTTACAAGCTCCATGGTCAGGAAATGTCATTCATTAATGGAGTAATACAACAGTTAATCAAATGATCGCTCTGAACTTAAAGTAGTAGTAGATTGTCCAAGTAGTACCGGACCATTAGATGGGATAGCCGCTGTTAATTACCTCTCACTCAAATGTCCCTGAGGTGGAAGGTTTTGATGGGGAGAATATGGAGGAGCTCCCAGGCCGCCATGATTACTGTAGAGGCTGTAATCTGGTGAAAAAAGAACATATAATCAATTAGTAGTCAGCAAATAGAAGTAGCCCTGCAAAACGTAACATGATGTAATCATAGGTCTGCAGTATACCATACTTCACTCTCCTCTCATCAGACTTATTTTGCTTTTCTAAGCACCAGAGGAGCCTAACCATGTTCTCTGTAATGGCATAAGATACTTACATCAACAAGAACTATGCCTGAGCACTCCCTGGAGCACAGGGTTTATGTATAACAAGGAAGGATAATGGATTATAAGTATTGTGTAACACTTATTTCCCTGTGGTGCTGCTTCTGACAAAGGGGTCATATAAAGATTCAGTCCATTTTATACTTTAGCAGTGTGGAGTCACTTTTTAGTGATACAAAATTCTGCCCTTAGTCCATATCTACTATTTCCTATAACAATAGTCAGAAATTAAAAAAAAAAAAAAAAAAAAAAATGCAATTGGGAAAACCAGCAAATGTACAGAACACCATCCTGTTCACAACTGCATCTGGACTTTCCATTATACTCTCTGTATAAGGAGAGCGTAAAGGAAACTAAGAATAGAAGGTCAGTGCATGGCCTTCAATTCACCTTCCATTTCCCATGGACTTTAATTGAATCTTCTGTTATGCATCCTTCATTATTAGAAGGAAAAAAAGATGCAGGCCGCAGCGCTATTACCAATGTTAACAACATAATGTGTAACAAAATCTGATGAACACAAGTGTGAACTCAAGCTGCTTAGGAAAACGCACCAGTAATGCTTGATTTGGTAGTTGCACCTTGGCCTCCCAGTGCCGGCTGCATAAGACCAGACGGTTGGTACAAGTTCTTGGAGGTGCGGGAGATGGCACCAAAACGGGATACTGTGGGTCGGTCACCAAATGGGATGAGATCGTCCTCTCCTGCCTCGGGAGCTCTGCGCTGGAGTTCAAGGCGCTGATCCCTTAGGGTTTTGCTGTCTACATTCTGCAATGGGGAAAAATAAAAAGACAAACTTGAATAAAGATGGATTAGAAATAACCTCAGACTACTCACAACTAACAGCCAAACTAAATGGAAAACGATAGAAGGACTATTCCTCATGATACCAGGGACACTTACTCATAGATCCAGGCACCAAAGGGGGTAATCTTATTATCTCTTATCCAAGGTCTCCTTCCTTCTGAAATCAACTTTTAAAATGATGGTAATGAGACCAAGGGTATTAAAAGAGCCCTTCCATGCAGCACATTCACAGGCTGTTGCACTGGTTAAGCAGCACTTCCCCCTTCCACTGTGTGTTTAAAGTTCCTCTGCTTCAGTGAGATTACATCAGGCAGAGGGATGGGGAAGCGCTGAGGGAGGAGGAAGAGACATTGTAACAGTCTGTGAAGACATAGCTTGGAGGGGCTCTGTCAACAGCCCCAGAAGCCCTTCTGGCTCATTAGCATAATTATAAAAGTTGATTTTAGAAAGGCCACAGACATGGATAACAAAACATAAGAAGATTACCAGAGTCACTGTGCCTGGATTTATGAGTAAGGGATCCTGGTTTATCATGATGGATTTGGATGGTAAATTTCCCTTAAAAAGAAGGAAAAGGTTCCCACAGCACCATCTATCCGTGGTTAATCTACCACTAAAAGCCACTGATGGCTGATCGCTGCAGTCAAAACTTTTGTGCATCTCTCTTCTATGTCTCTCACCTTATATTAAATAGGTTCACATAAATCCAGGGCAAGATGTAACAGAAGGACTATTCACAGTCCCTTGTTGTGGCCCCAAAGCGATTTGTGTGCATGTGGCCTAACTGCAAATACCCTGATATGTGCAGTTAGGCCACATGCACACAAACCGCTTTGGGGCCACAACAAGGGGCCACAACAAGGGACCACCGCCCCACTGTCACAGGCAAGTACTACTCCCCCACCGAAGACCACAAAACCGGTCTGCAAATTCAAGTAGTGATAGGACTTGCTCTTTTATTTGTGGCTTCATACACAGGAGCTTACAGAAGTAAATAAGGCCGTGTGCTAGTCATGGAAACAACGGCTAGCACAGGGCAATTATACATTTGTGTGCATGATGTCTTATTGAGAAAAAAAAACTATAAAGAGAAAGTGATAAGAAATTCACTCAAACAATCTTCAAAATACACTATACATACATATATACATACAGAGAGAGAGAGAGCGCTATGACCTGTTAAAGGGGTTATCCAAATTAAATTATATGGAAGGAGTTTGGGGGTGCAACTTCCTAAACCTTGATGATGCACCATTTCAAGGATGAGTGCAAGTACAGCAGCCTCTTTGGGATGTACACATCTGTTTGCAATTGGCTTGTACAGGCAGTCCCCGGGTTACATACAAGATGGGGTCCGGAGGTTTGTTCTTAAGTTGAATTTGTATGCAATTCAATTTTTCTTTTGTCCCAGTGACAATTGCAGTTTCAAAATTTTTGCTGTAATTGGACCAAGGATTATCAATAAAGCTTCATTACAGACACCTTACAGCTGATCATTGTAGTCTGGGACTATAGTAAAGCATAGTAGAGCTTCACCAGAGGTCACAGTGGGCAGAGGGGTCCGTCTGAAACTATGGGTTGTCTGTAAGTCGGGTGTCCTTAAAGGGGTATTCTCGTCTGAACATTCACATTCAGTTTCATTAATCGGCCATATATAAACATTTCTTCAATTAGATGTTATTAAAAAAAATGTTCCTGTGTGAAGATAATTTCTCATAAATGTTGCCATGTTGTCCCTTAGAAACGAGATAGCTTCCTCGGATACGGCCACCTCTACTGGAGAGATTGCACAAAGAAATAAATTGTTTTTGTATATGAAATGTCCGGGGAGTTGCTGCAGGTCCTACAGCCATCCTGTGGTAATGATAGCTGAATCCTGGTGGTCCGGCAGGGCTCTATAGCGCATGTCAGGCCACCGCTGCCAGAGTGTGAGGTGGTCGTATCCGAGGAAGCTATCTCGTTTCTAAGGTACAACATGACTACATTTATGAGAAATTATCTTCACACAGGAACATTTTTTTTATTAATATCCAATTGAAGAAATGTTTATATATGGCAAATGAATTTAATTAAATGTAAATGCCCTGATGGGAATACCCCTTTAGGTAGGGGACCGCCTGTACTTTTTGTAGCTGCAGTGTCCTAAACACTGAAGAGCCTGCAGTGCTCCAATGAACATCAGAAATCCTTCCATAAATATGGCAGAGGTCTTCATGGGTCCATCGATGATGGGTTCAATAGGGATGGTCTTTCCCTAATGACACTCAACAATTCTGGCTGGGTAACCCCGTTAACAAGGGCCTAGGAGACTCATTTCTACTTACAGCTACCTCCACACAGCCTCCAGCAGAAACGTCTTTGGGTTTTGCGTCTTTGGTCCCGATGTAGGACCCGATAGTGTCGCAGGACCAGGGCGAGTACTGGCTGTAGTCGTTCCCTTTGTACTTCCCAGATCCTTTCAGCTCCTCGTCAAGATACTATGGGAAGAAAAGACAATGCGTTATCAAGTATTATTTACAGAGACCCCAATCAAAGTAAATTACAGATGATGAATTTAGGCCGATTACTCTACCTCATCTGGATGGAAGGTTTGAGTCAGAGTAGGTGAAGGAGCGAACGGCGGCGGGGAGATCACTTTTCTCTCCTCGAGTTGAGCCATGATCTCCTTGCGACGGCGATGAAGATCATCCAGGCTGGGGTGGGGTTGTGTTTGATGCTGAGGAGGCAGACGAGTATAGGACTCCTACATATAATACATGTACAAATTACGATATGAAAAGGAAAGAACGGAGGTCCAAAAAAATTGATATTAATAACGATATCGAAGAAGTGGCATTCAGAGGCTTCCAGATATATAACATACTCTACTTGGTTCACATACATATGTACTGCTACTAATACGTAACAAAAATAATAGACTGCAAGGACTAACATACCCTGTTGTAGGGTGGTCTTATTTGTCCTGGGTGAGCTGGAACAGGATAATAGCCTTCTACTTGTTGGTACCTCTCCCGAGGGTCCGGCACATAGGGTGACCCTGCAGCAGGTGCGGCATCCAGAAGCTCTTCCCTCTGGTAGGATTGCGGACCAGAAGGGTATACACGGCGGCCATCGTAGTGTGGGGGGTACATAGGTTGGCTCATGGGAGAGTACTGCTGAGTGGGTGTTGTGTACTGTGCGCCAACCATCCTGTCTTGTAAATAGGAGGGATAGTGTTCGAGGTAGGTAGGGGAAGATTCCTGGGCCGATGGCTGAGGTCTTACAAAGCGGGAAACAGGCTGTTGGTAATAAACACCTGTCAAGGAGAGTACAAACAGGTATTAATAAATACACATATCATAAAAACACTGTCTTACTTACTCTATAACGTTCTGATACATCATACCAATCTCAAAGTTATAGTTTAAATAATATTTATCATTAGGGCCCTTTTACTGTGACCCAAACAACTTCTGAGAACGGAAAACAGCTGATTGATAACCCCAGCACCTTAAGGCCAGGGATCCACAACAGTAGTCAGTCCTGGACCATGCGCTGGCTGCATTATACAGACCTACCACAGGGCAGAGGACTGGAATAATTGCAATGTAGTGATATATCATGTAGGAAGGTTAGGTTTCATGTATGTATGTATGTATGTATGTATGTATGTATGGATGTATGTATGGAGGCCATCTATGGTACCTGGTGACACAATTTGAGTTTTTCCAAATAAAATCTGCACATAAGTAAAAATGAGAGTCAAAAGAGGTTATGTCATGAGTGCAATGCTGCAAAGCACATCAGGGAAGGCATGCAGAGCCTTTCATCTACTTACTTGGTGGGTAGGGCACAGGTTCAAATGAAGGGCCCCCACCCCTTGGGTCAGGGTAAAAGATATCAGTCTGAGGGGGAGCGTAAATCTGGGAGCCCCGGGGAACCATCTGTATCTGCTTAGACACAGGCAGAGGTGGGAGATCACCGGAAACACGTTGAGGAGGAGGGTGAGAACTGACTGGTAAGGCAGGCATGGAGGTCTTGGGGACGGAGTCGAGTCTAAAAAGTAGATATAAAAAAAAAAATTAAGTCAAATTTTTGCTAAATGCGAATAAAAAGAAAAAAGAAGTTAAAACATAAATAAAGCATACGTACAATTCTGGGGGAGATCCGGGAGCACTGTTACTTAGATGATCCAATTTCACGGGCTTCATAACAGATTCGTAGCCAGAGTCTGTACTCCGGGGAATGAGCTGGGTCACGGAGCTCCCTGGCACAATTCCATTGGGAAGGGCACCTTGTTTCCGGTTAGGTAAATCCATGGGCCCGTCATCTGGATGCATTGCCCCAGTGGGCAACCCTACTTCATTAAGTTGACCAAGCGAGGCACTCAACGGCCGCCGAGGAACCAAGCGTTTGTTCATTTTTCTAAATCTAGAAGGAAAAATTAAGAATTTTATTATGTTGAAATTTGAAGAAAAGCGACACCAAGTTATTATAATTTTATTAAAGAAATGGAAATAATAGTTTCATTTTTTACATTTATTCGCAACATTTGAGGAAATATTAAAACATGATAGAAATTCCCACTGTTGGCCACAAGAGGGAGCTTCAACTGGTCCCAGCATATTGTGCCTTAAAGGGAACCTGTCAGGATGATTTGGGACGCTCAACCACCCACAGGTCTTTAGTGTTAGTCCTAAAACTGCATGTAGGAATTTTCTCCATGGGTGCTTTAAAAAAAACAACTATTATAACTATTGCGTTCCAGAGGTCTTGGCGCTTGCACGTTGTGGCAAGTGCCGGCAGCGTAGTACAAACCGGCGTCACTGCAGAGGTGTCGCACCCATTATCTCAGCTTAATTGAAGAAACGCAAGGGGAGGCGCTGGTGAAGAGAGCTCCGAGTGCTGATGTGCCTCCTTGGATTTACATCTAGGTTGTATATATGTGACAGCTGTCACACAGGTCCATGTGGTACTTTAGTTGTTTCATGGTCCCAAATTGACCTGACAGGTTCTCTTTAAAGGGGTTGTCACAAGATTAAAAAACATGGGTGTTTGCTACCGTACCATAAGTATTGCAAACCGCTCCATTTATTAGCACAAACCATGGACAGGTGAGGAACAGTTTTAGAGGGGAGGGGGGGGGGGGGGGGGGGCAGTCAAGTTAAATTAATATTTTTTATTTTCAAGATTTTTTTGGGCAGCATTCCCTTTAAAGTCTGCATGTCCCCTGTTCTGACACATGTCGCTGATGGATCTTTTCTTACAGTTTTGCATGGAGCTATTCCAGAATTATTCTTCACAGAACCCGATTACTGGGAGTTACCATATTACTGGTTTTGGAAGTATCAGACTTGGTCAGCAATTTTTGCATTATTTTTAAAGCCCCTCTCACATGGCTGCACAGATAGCAGCCAGATCAGGACCGCAATACAAGTCTATGGCACCCGATAACTGTGCAGTGAGCACACCGTGTCCCACTGCAATGTCACCAAGCTGGACGACCGCTCAGCTTTCAATGGAGAAGGGAGGGGTGAGGAGCACTCATTCCACCCCCCCCCCCCCCTCCCTTCTCCACCCAGGACCATCAAGCACACGGCCATGTGAATATGAGCCAAGCCTAGGGACAAAGTTCTAGGAGGAATTACAGACAAATTGTGCCATGTTGATAAAAACAAAAACCACAAAAAACTAACTCTATGGTTACAGGAAGGAAGCAGGAGATTTGGAACCGATATTATAGAACTGTGTCGTTTCTAGGAAGTCTCTTACTTTTCCAACTCTTCTTGAGAGTGAGCGAAGGTGCAGCTGGCCCCACGGGGGCATCCTCCCCGCTGCTTCATGTCCCTGCACATGTAAGTCTTGTACTTGCTGTGCTGCGGAGGCTGCGCCAAAAAATACAAAGAAGGTTATGACAGATGGACGCCACGGCTCCCTGCAAGTAACCAAAAAACACTGGGGGGACATTGCTATCATAGAGAAAACATACAGACGCCATACAATCCACTTCACATGACTATTACAGGCAGTCCCCGGGTTACATACAAGATAAGGTCTGTAGGTTTGTTCTTAAGTTGAATTTGTATGCAAGTCAGAACTGTATATTTTATCATTGTAATCCCAGCCAGAACTTTTTTGGTCTCTGTGACAATTGGGTTTTAAAAATGTTGGGTTGTCATAAGAATCAATATTATCACTAAAGCTTCATTGCAGACACATTTGGTAACTGTTTCAGCTGATCATTGTAGCCTAGGACTAAAGTACAGTAAAAATTACCAATATCCAGAGGTCCCTTTGTAACTATGGGTCGTATGCAAGTCGAGTGTTCTTAAATAGGGGACCACCTGTATATGGTATACAGGGATAATGACGCCAAGCTCAAAATTACTCTAGAAATCTCCACTAGTTCAATTGCTTCTTGGGACATTGTTTCTATGCAAAGTAACCTGAGGGGCTCCGGCTCCACAGAGTTCAATGTACATTTGCATGATTTTTAAAACCATTATTTCTTAAAAACGAGGACATAAGAAGCATAAAGAAGAGAGGAAACCGCTAGAGGGGAAACACTCCAGTATGTCAGGGTGCTTGGTTTATAATCCTTCATCGTGGTGGTAGATTTCCTTTAAAGGACATGTACCTACAGGATGAAGGACTGTGAGCAAATAAATCTGAGGAGCTCCAGGCTCCATAGATGTTTATGGACCCCGGAGCCCCTCAGGCTCATTTGCATACAGTCTTTCATCCTGTTGGTAGATGCCCTTTAACTCTCACGCTACAGGCTTTACCGGGGCTTGAGTGGTTTTCCCCCACTTTAAAGCCCCCTCCCCCCACTTTCCCCAGGTCTCAATGTTCCCCATACACGCCCTCCGCCCCATTCACATCTATGGAACTAACAAAATATCCATCTTTGGCACTGTCACAAAAGGTTAATTAATGTACATTAAGAATTCTAAGAATTTACAACAACATTAAAGGAAATCTACCACTTGAAGTGGCAGGTATAAGAGGGAACTACCGAGCACCAGATCAGGGCCATAAAGTTTAAAAAGTGTTTTAAACAGCGATACTGCGGTTTAAAACACTAACAAAACTAAGCTCCGGCACCAGCTCACCCTCAGCTGGTGCTCGGTAGTTCCCTCTTATACCTGCCACTTCAAGTGGTAGGTTTCCTTTAATGAACAACATTAATTTGAAATCCCTTTTAACTGTACATCCACATACTGACAACATTTAGCAGTTTATGCATAGATTTAAAGGGGTAGCGCGGGTATTTCCAGTTATCCTACAAAACGCTATTTGGGGACGGAGAGCGAGGGCACAACTCCTGGGACCCTCACAAATCACCAGAATGGGCGATCCTTGTACCCCAAAGTAAATAAAGCGGCTGGTCACCCACACAGCAGCTCTATTCACTACTATGGGATACCAGAAGATTGCCCAGTACTGTTCTCTAATATCTCCATCCGGACCCGATCTATTCCGCTTTCCCTGATGCATATACTGAATGTATAGTATTACTAGATCCTTAGATTGTATGTACGTTTATTCTACATATCAAACTCTAAAATAACGTCATTAAATGAGGAAAACAAACAAACACTTTCATTGTCAGAAATGGCCACCTATTGCTTTGGTTTGGAGGCATCGGTCTTAACATTACGAGATGTGCATTACTACAATATATTCACACTGGCCGCATCACTCCTGCGCTCTGATGTCTGCTAACAATGGCCTACAGACACCATCACTGCCCCCGCAAGGGAATAATATCACTAGATAATGAAATTCCCCATGATATATCCAGCGATCCTCCAAACCAAAATATGCATTATAAAAATAATAACAGAAGTAAAGTACACCAGAGGAGCACAGGATCATTCATCCGGACGTACAAGCAGCCCGGGATAGCGGATACACTCCCTCCTGTGAAATTTCCTCAAAAGTCATTATTTCTGCAATATTAAACAATAAACTAGAGAAAGAAGCCTACAGGAGGGGACTGGAAAGTGCAGTTACAGTTTTCTATTTGCAGCCCTGTACAGTTCTCTAGTGACACAAGGCTCCTGATAAACACATGAAATCTTACAATCCTGATGCATTGCAATTTTTAATTTTTTTTTTAAATGGACTTCCAAAGAAATCCGGTTCTTGGAGACACTTGTAGTTTATAGTGTGGTACCTGGATCATGTGGTAGCTCCGAGCCTCGCTCACCTGCTGCTGGTCAGTCCCCTTCTTGCTGTGGTTCTGGATGTAATCCACCAGCCCATGTACAACAGTCTTCACAGCCACAAGACCGTTCTCCAGCTGCTCCCATGTTGGAGGTGGAGCATCTAAAAGGCAAGATTAACCACTATTAACTACTAGTGCATTACATCACTTCAGTGATGGACCGTGAGGGTCCCGATTACCCTGCCCACACAATGTGGTTGACCCCGAGGGCCCCGCCCACACAGTGAGTCTCGATTACCCCACCCACACACAGTGATTGACCGTGAGGGTCCAGATTACCCTGCCCACACACAGTGATTGACAGTGAGGGTCCCGATTACCCTTCCCACACACAGTGATTGATAGTGAGGGTCCCGATTACCCCGCCCACACACAGTGATTGATAGTGACAGTCCCGATTACCCCGCACACACACAGTGATTGACAGTGAGGGTCCCGATTACCCTTCCCACACACAGTGATTGTTAGTGACAGTCCCGATTACCCCGCACACACACAGTGATTGACTGTGAGGGTCCCTATTACCCCGCCCCCACACACTGATTAACCGTGAGGGCCCCGATTGCCTCGCCCACGAAGTGACAGTCCCGATTACTCCACCCACACACACTGATTGATAGTGAGGGTCCCGATTAGACCCGCCCATACACAGTGATTGACAGTGAGGGTCCCGATTACCCCACCCACACACAGTGATTGATAGTGAGGGTCCCGATTAGACCCGCCCATACACAGTGATTGACAGTGAGGGTCCCGATTACCCTGCCCACACACAGTGATTGATAGTGAGGGTCCCGATTAGACCCGCCCGTACACAGTGATTGACAGAGAGGGTCCCGATTACCCTGCCCACACACAGTGATTGATAGTGAGGGTCCCGATTAGATCCGCCCATACACAGTGATTGACAGTGAGGGTCCCGATTACCCTGCCCACACACAGTGATTGATAGTGAGGGTCCCGATTACCCTGCCCACACACAGTGATTGACAGTGATAACTTTTTTCACATGGGTAACTTACCAGGACTTGGATCTATATTTGCCAGCAGCTCTAGGTGAGGTCGTAGTCTGTTCAGATTGGCCGGGTCTCCAGTCCTCTGCAGAGCAATGGTCAGTTCCTGGACACTCTGAGCAAACGAGGCCGGGGTCTGCAACTTAACAAATATTTTCTTGTAATAAATTAACTAGTGTGTAGGTTATTCTATTCATATAAACACCAAGTTACAACTTCATTTAAGAAAGTTAAATCAAGTGTGAACATCTACCAAAGTAGGGTGGGGGTGTACACAAAATTATACAAAATTTGGGGCACATTTAATGAAAAAGCAGAAATGAAGCTGTTACCTTGTCAATAATGGACTGCATATGGGATTTATGAGATTGATCCCCATAAAGAAGAGAGGACCACTGATCGGGAGCGATGCGCAGGCCGGCCTCCATTGCTATCTGCACAATTTGAGAATCATGCTCTCTGCGCAATGCTTCGTAAGTGCGAAACTCCTCCTTCAGCTGCATCAAGGAGGAATCCTCATCACGCTTTGTGACCTGAAATTAACGGGAAAGGGTTAATAGTTTAGAAACAAACAGAGCATCTACATAATTTAATTGGGTAGTGTAGGACTCGGTACCCTACAGTCAGTGCAGATTCCCAACTTACCTTAAAGCAAGAGGCTCTATACAACAGCTGGACAACATGCCCAATGCTAGTTTTCGAGGCTTGAGGAAAGCGCGGTTCCAGTCTTTGCACCACAAACAATACCAGGACCTTCCGTGACAGAGCGGATCCATCTTCCAGAGCCAGGAGGACAAGCTTCAAGGCTTCTTCCTGCATGGCTGGGGTGTGGAGAAGCAGGCGAGACATGCAGTCAGACAACTTGTAGAGGGTTTGAGAAGAGCATGTTTTATAGTAAAAGATGGAGATCAGAGGCCAAGGGTATTTAAGGGTTTTCCATGTTCACAAAACCAATGACATATCCTCAGAATAAGATAAGTATCAGACCAGGAGACATCTGACAAGCCAGAACCCCCCAAAAAAAAAAAAAAAAAAAAAAAAAAAACACCCGATAAAATGGCTTAAAACAAACACCAATAAAAATCCTGTATTACCTGGTCCTAGGAACTGGCAGCCGCGGGCGCGTACAGCCGCCCATAGATTGGAGGAAAGTTGTTGTGGGTTCTGGTGTTGCAGTATAAGCTCAGTGACTGTCCGCTCTCCCAGCGACCGCGCTGCTCTCATTGCCCGAATCCGTCCTTCTTCTTCCACCAGTTGGCAATGAACAAGCGTCACCAGTTTGCGCTGCATGGGGCGGCTGAGCACACTCTGCGTGGTGCTGTTCAGACCGACACCTGAAAGGTGAAAATTACAACCGTTTAATTGAGGTGTCACTACTGGTTACAGACTCAACACCCTAATGCTACATTCACATGATGGAGAGGAGCGCTGCTCCCGTACGGCGCCGTGAGGTCATAGAAGTGTATGGGGGACGTATATATGCCGTAAATACGTTGGCCAAATATACGTCCCCAATACGTTCGTTTGAATGTAGCCTAAAACTAATAAGGAATATCCCCAAAGTGCAGGGGTTTGTAGAAATCCTACCGGGAGCACAGGGTTGGTCCCAAGTATTTCAGTTATCCCCTATTCACAGGAAAGGGAGTAACTAGCTGATCTGTAGGGATCCGCTGATGAGAAGAACAAGACCCCCAGGTCTCCAGAGAACGGGGATCCTGTTCTCACTAATGGATGGAGCAGGAAGATGAACATGTGTCCTGCTTCCCCATTTGCGGTCTATGGGAGCGGTTGGAGATTTAGGAGTACTGTGCTGTGCCTGTGGTTGGGCAATTGCTTAAATACTTGGGACAATCCCATTAAGCCTCTGCTGGATCTGCTCCACCTTTGGCCGAGTAAGACTTAATCACATTGCAGATGGGACACAACAGGAAGACCCCTGCTACATCTAGTTGTCCTACACGTAAAGGGTCATGATGCTTTTCACAGCTTTAAAAGGGAGTTTACCCCCTCTCCCGCTGCTATATACAGCTGTCCCCGCTGTGTAATGCACATTGCAGGTTGTATCAAACCCTAGGAGTACAGCAGGAGGCATGGAGAGGTGAGAGGGACAGCAGGCTTTGTATTGTAACCACTGTATGCATGATACATCTGCGGATTACTTCTAATACACCACCATAGCCAGGGGCAGAGGTGTGTACAATGTATTAAGTAACTGGTGACAGACAGTTATTTGCAAAAAAAAGCTAAAAATAAAAGAAAAATGACTCCACTATTTTTAGAAACCAATTATGTAATTCTTGCATCTTTTGGGAAGTGGAAGCGTGATGCTCTTCCAATAAAGACAACTAATAGGACACAAACAGGACCCAAAACATTGCTAGACCCTCAAGATCTGGGCTGCAGAATCCACTTTCAATACAATATACACTCACTGGTGACATCATGAAGACTACTTACGTCCTGATAGACAGGAGTCACCTGTCCAGGGTCTCCATGCTGGCAGAGTCTCGCCAGTATTACATTACTTAGGCCGTCCACCATGTAATACGACATTTCCCCTACATAAGCCATGGCTGGCCGCAGCTTACCCCAGCAACATCAGCTGCTATCCTGTACTGCCAGGACAGGGACCTGGAGGGGTAAGCCGATCCCCCCTGGTGTTTCTAATGAGACAACACTTTCAACACTATGATATCATTTCAGGAGTCAGCAGCTGATACAAAACTCCAAACCTCGTCCATTGAGTATCCAGCGACAACCAGATCACATCATACACATGGTATATATGATTTACGTATGTTCCAGTCATTGGTCAAGTCACGAATAAGTATCTAACTTTTGGTCTATTTATATAAAGACTACATATCATGGAGGGAATTTATCTCATACAATCTATAGGGTGCAAGGGATTGCGCTCACCTTTGCGTGTCCGTCTATGCAATAAGATTGCAGTAAGTCTGTTGGATGCTGAGGGGCCAAGACTCTTCCACGGAAACAAAACAACCTCTTATCACGCAATGTCACACTAAAACTTGCCATTTTTTTTTTCTGGCACAAAGTCCTTAAAGGGGTTCTCCGTCATTGCAAATTGCATAGCAAAGGACCCAACTTACTGATTGGTGGGGATCTCATCGATGGGACCCCCCACGGATCTCAAGATCCCCTGTCATGCTCAAGATGCAGAGAGCAGCCGGTTGTGCATGCATCAGTCATCTCGAACGCAACAGTTCACAAGGTCTGTGGGGGGCTCAATCACTGAGGCCCCCCCACCAATCGGAAAGTTAGGCCCTATCCCAACTTTCTATCACTGGGGAACCCCTTTAAATTAATATCCTCGAAATTCTCCCATTTTTTTGAGGAGTTAAAGCTAAAGAAGAGGACATGGGGTTATAGTGTAGATGGCCCACAATAGGCTCTGTACATTAGTGACATCTCCTACCTCTGGCTGTACTCAGGGGCTTCAGGTACAGCGCCAGCTCCTCCACACACTTTCGGGCCTCCTCATAGTGCTTGGTGTCTTCAGCTCCACTAAACAGAGTAACTGGCTGCTGCTCAGGAACCTGCAAAATACACACATGGATGTAGGATGAGAGGACATTGTGATACTTGTGATTATCTGATACAAAGTTTAAAGAAAAGCAGTCAGGGTAAGGTGGGACGGTACCACCCACAAGTCCCTGTGCACGTGTTATGAAGATGGGGTGCACTACACAGCAGCACCAGATAGTCCACAATGCACCATATAGGGCTCAATAAGGGCCCCAATCACCAAGTCAGCTTTGTGGTTAATCAGTCAGGGGTTACGCCATTAAAGCTTCAAATTTTATAGAGCAATTGTCACCTTTATACTACACTGGGGGATGTCAAAGTGAAAGTCACAGTTATTAAATTTAGGAACATAACTAGAGTTTGTCAAAGAAAATAACTGGAAAAAAAACCCCCACATTTCCCCATTGCGTTTCCTGGAATGGTTTCCTCAACGTAAGGATATGCAAACCAACCCCAATAGGGGAGAACCGACAATTTACTTTCCTCTTGATTTACATGTCGCTCGGCTCCATAAGGGCAGAGATGTAGTTTATATCTGTGAATGGGGGAAATTTAAAGAACCTGACATACACCCCTTGGCTAAGCAGGAACAAATCTGAATAAAAATCTGAATAATTAACTAAATTCACTAAAGTATTTAAGTCAATCTATAAGATCTGGATCACCTAATAAAATGGGGTTTCCAGGAATAGTGAAAACCCACAGGGGGCTGCCCGTTCCACGTCCTTCATATTTTTGGCCTGCTCTTGGTATGAAGTCCTGGGTAGTCACAGGACCTGATTCAATCAATGAGTGGCCTCCTTAGACCACAGGACGTCACTTCCATTTTCCAGGGGCCTTCTCTTCCGCTGCTTGAGGAGGCCACTCATTGGAAGAAGCAGTTCCGGTTTTCCCCCCCCTGGAACTTCCGGACCTTGTGTGTGAAGGGTTCTACATCACATGTATGCCTGTGCCAGTGAGTAATTCATGGATAAGAGGTTCACTGTATCCTCTTTGTCTAGTTTTACAAATGGAAGAGGGCGATGGGTTGGGTTGCAAATCTCAGTGAGGGTACCCTAGGCACATTTAGCACAAATACAAATAAAAGTCAGAGGGAATCTGTTAGAGGTGACAGGAGGGGGCTATACATACTAAAAGGGTACCTAATAAGTTTGGGGATTAAACTCTGGTTTATTCTTGGAGTTGCCTGCTATGTCACAACAACAAAGTCCAGATCCAGGAGGCTGCAGCTTCCCCTTTTGCAGGATGACTTTGCCTCATCCCAGTCGCCTTCCCTTTCCTAGCAGAACTGGACTTTCAGGGTGTAGTTTACATTTGACTAGCTTCCCTCCGCCCTGAATATAACAATTAGCCGGGGCTGTAGCTGCTGTGTCACACTATCCAGTCCTCCCAGGACCCAGGAGAGACTGCGGCATCATCCTCACATTATGTCCTGTCACTGCCAGGCCACAACGAAATCTCATTACACGGCTTCAAGGGTGATTAATCCTGAAACATCTTCGGAATTGTCCGGCCTGATGGAGAGCACTGCACTGACACACTGTGACGCTGCTCCACATGGACAGTGTTACAGTTTCAGATAACCCATTCATTATATAATGAAATTAAAAGCTTTTTAACACTAAAGACAAATATGCCCTAATCTCAGGATAGGAAGTAAACACCAAATTCTTGGAAGCTCCATTAGTTGGGACCGCCAGCAACTGGGAGAATGGGGAAAGAGTTGCACATACTGTATGTGACCTGAACGTTATGTACTCCTATAGGGCCACCTGGACGGTGCTAGATCCAGGAGATAGATTTAGAGCCCAGAAGAGGCAAGAGGAACTCTGATCTGCAGATAGGGGAGGGGGGGACCACCCTTTTAAAATTGCCCATAGATCTGCTCAGATTTTCTCAGGGGAAGGGTGAAAATGGACGGCCTTCACTGCTGGGGCCAAGACTCCTTATATCATAGCGATATATAATCATGATTATAGCTCAGTTGGTCCATGATTCACAGACCAACCACAACCGTGTGTTTTAACCCCAAGCCGCAGACAGCAAAGCATTTAAAGTATTGTCCCAGTCCGTCAGAAGATTAGCTATAACATACATGTAAGGGTTTAGGCCATAATAACTACCCTGTTTCCCCGAAAATAAGACAGTGTCTTATATTAATTTTTGCTCCTTAAAAGGCACTAGGTCTTATTTTCAGGGGATGTCTTATTTTTCTATGAACAAGAATTTACATTTATTGATGAACAAAAAAATCTTCTAAAGCATCCTTATAACTCTCCAAACTCTGAATTATTGGAATATTTGGCCCCATTCTCTCATGTTTTTGCAATAGCACTTTCCTTAAATGACCACTTAATGTCCATGTAGCTGCTTGTAACTTATTTGTCCTTCAACAGTCTGCAATTCTTCACCCATATCACAACCTATTGCAGCATCTAAAAAAAATCTACTAATACTAATGCACGGCTTGAAGGGAGGTGCTGCAATGACTGCCACTCGGTCTTATTTTCAGGGGAGGCCTTATAGTTCTAAGATTGAACAAAATTGTACTAGGTCTTATTTTCGGGGGATGTCCTATTTTAGGGGAAACAGGGTATACAGGCAGTCCCCGGGTTACATACAAGATAGGGTCCGTAGGTTTGTTCTTAAGTTGAATTTGTATGTAAGTTGGAACTGTATATTTTATAATGGTAGATCCAGACAAAAAATTTTTTTGCCCCACTGACAATTGGTGTTTCAAAATTTTGTGCTGTAATTGGACCAAGGATTATCAATAAAGCTTCATTACAGACACCTTACAGCTGATCATTGCAGTCTGGGACTATAGTAACATCCAGAGAGCTTCACGAGAGGTCGCAGTGGGCAGAGGGGTCCGTCTTTAACTATGGGTCATCTGTAAGTAGGGTGTCCTTAAGTAGGTGGACACAAGCTTTTTCCCTACTAGCCCGGCATACGCTGCATATAACTCTTATGGCAGGCTATAGTAGACAGCACAGAAAATTTATTGCAGTTTTTCTACTTTCACAAACATCCAAATACTTAAAAGGCGTCTGTCACCTATTTCTTTTTTTGGAAAATGCTGGATTACCTTAGGTCTTTTTGGAAGAGGTCAATGGGTTGTTAGGCAAAATATTATGGACCAAATTCTCCTTAAAATGGCACGTAATTCAGTGCCACAAACACAGCCATGTCCATATACTCTATATAAATGGGGTGTCCTCCCCTCTAAGAGGTTTTAAAGGGGGCATCTAATAAACCCTGACCGTCCATATGTTTTATAGATGCCAATTACTGTCAATGTGCTATTTGAAGGAATACAATATAACAAACAATTAATAGTTGTCATATGGCAGGACGCTTTTTTATTTTTTTTGGATAATTTACACTCAAGTAGCCCAAGGCTAATGTAGAGTAAATTACAAACATCCAGAGGTCTGTTTGTAACTAGGGGTCATCTGTAAGTCAGGTGTTCTTAAGTAGGAAGTCGGGACCGCCTGTATATAAACTTGCATCAGTACCAGTCTTGATTCAAAGGACACAACCAATAATAATGAAACATGGACGTCAAATGTATCCCAACCGAAAACGAGCCTTAGATAGTAAACAGTGATTCTTATATTCTCCTGCTCGCAGCAGAGCACTACAAGGTGTAAGTGCGGCACTCACCTGAGCTCCTACCAGCTGCAACAAGGCAGAGTTGACAGGAAGCAACTCAATGTCTGTGTTTATGGTGGTCTGGTCGAACGGACAAGCCTTGCGGTGAAGCTTGTTCAGGCACATCTTGCAAACTGTGTGCCCGCAGCCCAAGCTGATGGGTTTCCGGATGGTTTCGTCGAAGGTCTGCGTGCAAATGGGGCAGGACAGGAAGTCGGTCCATTGTGGAGCTTGTACAGGCATGTTGTCCCACTTTAAAATAGGAGCTTGCAAAGCAAAGGGTAAGGGAGCTTAAGCACAGATTCCACTGGAATCAAAAAACCTTTCCAAAATAAAGTTTGTCTTTCTTATATATCTTCTGTAAATACAGACAGTCAGCACATAGTGGAGTATGTGACCTAGGAGAGAGAAAGGAGAGAGCTGGTGAGAGCAGGACACGGACAAAGAATGCAATGCAATTATATAGCAACAATAATCAACACAACCCCAGTCCAACCAATTACACTCCAACCTGTGGGTCTGACACCTAGACTCAGCACTAATCAGCTCATCCATCGCTCTTCAAACCTGGGATGGATGGCTGTGGAAGGTGGGCAGCACATGCTCCGATTCACCGACCCAAAGCAGTTGTGCGCTTTAAAAGGGAACCTGTCAGCTACTTTTACCCCACTTAAAGGGCATCTACCACCAGGATAAAAGACTATATGCAGCCTGAGGGCCTCTAGGCTCCATTAACACCTATGCAGCATGGAGCCCCTAAGGCTCATTTGCATACAATGCTTCATCCTGGTGGTAGATACCCTCTCAAGAAAGGTATAAAATGTTCTTTCTAAAATCCCCGCTTTTATGTGAAGTCTAGACGAGTTTACCAAAAGAAAAATAAATCATTCAAGTAAAAGTTGATCCGTTAAGAATCATCTTTGTCTGAGATGAGTCACGTTTAGAGGCTGGAGACGTGGAGTCCCTTCAGAAGCCCCTATCTTCAGTTCTATAGCACCTAGAAACATGTTGTGGTGTCACAACATCTCATCTCATCTTTTAGTCTGCATCAAGCTTGTGGTTCTGCAATCTACAGAGCTGGAGATCTAGGCAGACAAAGAAATAGATAGGAATTTGAGTTGCAGATAAAGATCCAGTTCTGGCCCATTTCTTTAACTGTATCTGTATCTGTCCTGAAGCTCACAGAACCACATGATGCAAACTGAAGGATGAGAAACCTTGCTTCTAGTTACTATAAAACCCAAAGATTTGGGACGCTCCTGGCGCAGGTTCTAAACTCGACTCATCTCAGGCAAATATGACTCTTCTCTGCTCATTCTGAGGATTTATTATTTATTTATTTTATAAACCGGTATAAAAGAGGGAAATGACTTTTTATACCCTACCGGAGGGGGCTGGGAGTTTAAAGGGGTAAAAGCAGGGAACACACGGTGGCGGAGTGAGTAGCACTTCTGCCTTGCAGCACTGGGGTCCTGGGTTCGAATCCCACTCAGGTCAACATCTGCAAAGAGTTTGTATGTTCTCTCCGTGTTTGCGTGGGTTTCCTCCGGGTACTCCGGTTTCCTCCCACACTTCAAAACATACTGTTAGGCTGTTTAGATTGTGAGCCCCATGGGGACAGGGACCAATTTGACATGCTTGTGCAGCGCTGCATAATCTGTGTGCGCTATATAAATAAAGAATTATTATTATTATTATTTAACAGGTTCCCTTTAAGAAGAATCAGCTGGTAAAAAGTTTTTTTTATTGCAATGCTCCCTGGGTAAAGAATGCAACCTATAGATTGGTAGTTATTCCATCTGTATAATGCACACAGATGTGAGGTCATACACTGGATTACAAAAGACGGTTGAGAAACGTTATGACGTTGCAGTAATCCAGCAGCATTTATGTACCGCCTAATAAATCTTATGAGGCCGCCGCTTTTCTGCAGATCAAAGGACGCCCCTTATCCATACACGCAATGTGGGCCGCCACCGTAGACCCAAGCAATGACTCACATTTGGTCTACATGTGGTTCCCAGATACTTTGGCGGCACCTTGCCCTGCCTCATTAACCCCTTCAGCGACAAAGTGACTCATCAAAGCAGGAAGATCCACCCGGAAGAAAAAAAAAAAAACACACACACAAAAATACTAAAAATGGGTCATGTGTGACCTGTGACTCAGAAGGAAGCTCACGCCAGCAACAGATCTATAGACAGAAATGACACTCGCTTCTTGTGACCCCCCCCCCCCAAATGGGCGATAAAGGTCGTCTTACAAACGGTTAAGAATAGAGCGGCTGTGACCCCCGGGGCGGCACGTGGGGCGAGACATATATAGACCGGCAGTAGCAGCGCAGAACACAGTCCATATGACAGGACAGGACACCACAGATACAAAAGCCCTATACAGAGACGGCCAGGGGTCCGGAGCAACCAATGACTACACGGATACGGGAAAGACATGGAGACGGATTCCCCTTACAGAAGTTGAGCAGGGCGGCTCTCCTGAGGTCATCACCACCAAGACACATCTCAGCAGCCTGAAAGCCAAAAGCTATTCAGACACATACAAGGACCTATGAAGATTTTGTAAAATGTCAGCTACTACAGCAGGATAGCCCCCGATGACCCCCGGGTGGCCTCTTCATTTCCTCCTTCTGTGACCGCAAACAACCAATGTGTGGTCCGTTCTTGTGGTCCATGTGTCATCAGGGTGTAATCTGTATGTCCACAAAGATACTTCAGACTGTCACCCATTTTTGCATAGCCGCAAAAACAACAATTAAAAAAAACCCTAGAGGCTGGCAAATAATCGCACTAGCTTGTTCCAACTTCTCGAAAGGTCACACAATTGTGTTATCCAGAAACATGGAGGAAAGGAAATCTACAGTACCATCAAATTCAATCATGATAAACCCTGGATACTTACTGTAGTAATCTGCTTATATTTGTTATCCATGGCCTCCTTCCTTCTAAAATCAACTTTTATTATGCCAAAGAGCCTGAAAAGATCTGGAGGGTGTTACCAGAGCCTCTCCGTACTGCAGCTTCACGGGCTGTTACACGGTCTCTCCCTCCTGCTCCCTAATCACTTCCTTACCCCATCCCTCTTCCTTCTGTAACCTCATGGCTGGATCTATGAGTAAGTGTCCCTTGTTTATCATGATGGATTTTGATGGGCGATTCCCTTCAAAACCACTACAACTGGATACCACATCCCCACGTCCAGTAATGGACGGCACCAGTATTTATAGGCGTTGATGTGAAACAGAATCGCGTGCCACCACATCCTAGTCAGCGGTCCTGGGGTTGCACGATATTAAAGGAAATCTACAAACAAAATCCATTAGGGACACTTACTCATAGATCCAGGCACCGGGACTGTGGTAATCTTCTTATATGTATTATCCATGGCCTCCTTCCTTCTAAAATCAACTTTTACAATTATGTTAATAAGACTGAAGGGCCTTTGGGGGCGTGTCCAAAGCCATTCTAAAACCAACTTTTTAAAAGATGCTAAGGAGCCTAAAATCTGAGTGGGCATCTCTAGCACCTCTCCATACTGAAGTTACAATAAGGAGAACATGTTTAACAAGCCCCTGCTTCCCCTCCTTCTCCCCCAGGAGGAGGGGAGGACCAGTCATTATAACAGCCTGTGAATCTGCAGAACGGAGTGGCTCTAGAGACTCTCATCAGACTTTAAGCTAATTAGTATTGTTTTAAGAGTTCATTTTAGAAGTGATAACAAATATAAGAAGAGAACCACAGTCCCGGTGCCCGGATCTATAAGTAAGTGGTTCATCATGATGGATTTTGGGTGCCCTATTCCCAGGAAAATCCCAGGACCTGTGTAGAAACTGACTTTCTTGCATGGAAATGTTGTGATCCACAATCCCCCGCTGATCAGTTTCTGCTTTTCCCCACATTGAGTCAATGGGATTTGTTATAACATCTTATTGGCTGCGGCTGTTACGTGCTGCAGATTTTCTGCGTGGATATCCCGCAGCGCGGGAGTCCTGTGGAACGTAGCCGACGCTTCTACCCTAAATGTCTGACCTGTGACTGCACTGATAGTGAAAGCAGTGATGAAGGGCGGCTACACAAGATGATATGTGATACTTAGCCCGAGGTGGGCAAGTGGCGGGGAGTCACATGCTCCTAACATGATGCATCAACATGTATAAATCTAGTGTGGAATTCACAGCCCACACCCAGGTCCTGGTGTCTATAGAGGACAAGGTATATGGGGGGGGGGGACAACCCCTCACCTTATACTTACCACCCAGAGAGAGTCTCAGGATCAGTGCCATCAGCGGTTCTTGGCAATGTCCTCACATTTTGTCCCTCGGGAGCGCTGGGTGCAGGAATTGTGCTCAGTTTTATGCAATTAACACGAGGTTGATGTAATACTTCCTAATAATGGACTGTGTAGAGAAGTCTATGATGGATATGGATGAACCAAAAGACTAGTTACCCCAATTGGAATTTACACGCCGCTATCTGGTATGATAATCCATCCTATGAACCGGTGAAGATTTCCTGTAATGTCGCTCATCTCCCCCGCTATAATCTCAGGCCTGTATATACTAGAGGTCTGTATGCGGATCTGCAGCTCCTATGGCTGGGAGTATATACTTAGAGGAATCTAGCATCAAAATCAAACATGATAAAAACAGGGCACTTGGGTGACATACTGACCCATTGATTCCTATGGGACTGTTCACACATCAGTTTGTTTCATGTGCACAGTGAGAAAAAAAAAAGCAGCATGCACTTTTTTTCCCCCACACGTTAATCACATATGAAAATCAAAGGATCTGCAAAAATAAACATCACACAGCTGATATCTGTATGCGGTCCGTTTTTTGTCTGTCTATAACACTGCTAGGTAACCAACTGTGCAGGTCAAAAAGTAGATTAGAAAGCCACATGTTTTATGTTGGGCGGTGTGAAAAAAAAAAACTTAAAAAATACCATGACAAACGGACGTGGAAAAAACTGATGTATATACAATACCGACTGAAAACGGACCTCACAGTTCTGCATTTTTCACAGATTCAAAGCGGAGACGCCTGCCTGAATGAGCCCAGGCACCGTGACTGTGGTAACCTCCATGAATGGGCCCGAATCTCAAGAAAACAGGGCAGACTATCTAATCTAGTTATAGACGCTGTGATAGGGATCCATATTAATACTCCCAACTTACCAGTTTTATTACACTTACATTCCCCTTTACAGCTCAGAGCATTCTGTAACTCTGCATTGTTGTTCCTCTGTTATTCCTCCTGGCCGCTCATCATGTATAGAGGGATGTACACTTCCAGAAGGAATTACAGAGGGGAAAAACCAACTAGTTTTAAAGAAACTGTTATAATCTGAGAAAATACAACTATTTACTATGACATAAATGTCCGGAGATGTAAAAGTCCTCCCCTACTATCTGATGGTGAGACACAATGATTGACTAAATGTGGCCCCGGCCCCTGGAGTAGACTCCCAAGCAATTGTGTGAGCCCTTCCTACCAGCCATCTACTGTCCTAAGGCACCAGGCATCTCTCCACGGACAGTTTAAGTAAATTCAATTAAGTTAAAACTTTGAGAAATGCAGATTCAAGTTAAAGGGATTGTCCACAATTTCACAAACATGGCGGATTTCATGATACACGTGTTCATGGCATATATACATTAAACCCTTTAACCCCCCCAGAAATAAAGTAATGGAGCTGCAATATGTCGTGGTGCGCAAAGGAGCTAATGTCTAGGGATGAGCGGACTCCACGTTCGCTTTCGGAGTTGGGGTTCACCCGCCTGACACTGACATATTGCCGGAATGGCGGTTGAACAGCCAATTGAACAAACAGACGCCCCCAAAAAATAGCCATGGCTATGATTGGCCAAGGGTGTCCCCCCATCCAATCATAGCCATGGCTAGTTGCTAATGAATAACTTCAAGGAAAATCCCTCTAAAACATGTTGTAGGAATAATTGTTACTTCTACTATTCTAAGAACCTTATTGTGTCCCTGATAACTTTGCATCTCTTATACGGCAATAATTACTTACAGGCTGATTAAAGGGAACCAGCATTTTAAAGGGATCAAGTTTGTAAGAGCACCGTGGTCTCCTCACTACAGTGACACGCAATGTATAGTGGCTACGCTTGGTATTGCAGTGTGACCCCTTTCACGCTCTGAAATTAACGCTGCACTTACCGAAGCACCATGACCCCTTTAATCAGACAATCATTACAAAAAATATATATATATTACAGAATACCCCTTTAATTCTGGTCCATACAAAATCAGAGCAAGTACCGTAATTGAAAAATTAAGCTTACGTCTGTATATTTGGGAAGTGCACAGCCAGCGATTCCTTAATATACTTTCCTTTCTTTAATTGCCCGCAGTCCATCAGGCCTCAATAACAGGAGCGCGTTACACTGTAATATCTCCGCTGTACTATCTGCGTTCACTTCTTTTACTATTTCGCCGTTCTACTAAATATTCGCCATTTACAAGAAGCAATAACCAACTCGATATGGACAGCGAGATGTAGACATGACAAGTGACCCTCATGAGCCAGAGGGGGTTGTTCAGGATCATTCAGGACAACAATTGAAAATATGAAAAGTAACAATTACTTATAAGTCGCTGTAGAGTTGTGGCGGATCGATTGTCGGAAACCAGGGAATGAGTGATCGCGGCCATCCTGGAGAGTACAGGGATTGCACAGATACGGATTATCCATCATTGTGTGATGGAGACGGGGATCAGGCGTCCTTATAGTACAGAGAACAACTTATTATGGAGCACAATGCAGCGATTCATGTCAAATCGAGTAGGAGTAGAAAGCCGTCATACAACACGGGTGCTGCAACCGGAGAAGCCCGTGCCCGTAGCCTGGGCAAGACTGGCAAGCAATAAACCCAAACATCAAGTCTCAATCCCTACACAATGCTGTCACCCCGGCTCTTCCCATCAGAGGTTACACAATATCCCACACCCAGCGCTGCACAGATGACAACAAGCTGCCCGCCGTATGCAGGGGGCGCTCCTGCCCCTCCAGAGTCACTCACCAGTATTCTTCCCCTCCATCGAGCGGCCACAAGCCCAGAGGGAGGGGGAGCACGGGTCCCTTCCCTGGCCTGAGAGCACCTCAGCGCTATAAACTTCATGTACTCAGCCCTGCTTCCTCATTCCTGCAAGTTATTTTGCAACGCCCTCCTTAAAGGGGCAGCGCCTCTCACATGAAAAGAGGAAGTGAGCAGCAATAATAATGTCACGGTAAGAATGACAATAGTCAATCTGCTTGGAGAGAATGGGGGAAGGGGATGGGGATATTTGGTACACTGGATACCCCCCTCCATAGTAGGACGCGTGCTCAGGTTTTGTTCAGACTTCCCTTGCATTTCTATTGTTGTAGATGCCAATACACATGGCAGCCCCTCACCCCCCCCCCCCCCTCCTGTGTAGTTTCTCTTGCCACCTCTTTCCGCCCCCTCAGATCGCTTTGCTGCATATATAGGGCTTTTTTTTTTTGTTCTTGTTGTATTGCTGTCATTGTGAAAACCGCACAATGTATGAATGCATAATACATGAGACACGTGCAACAAGACACTTGGGGTAGAAGCTGTGAATCTGCTTCATTCAAGCCTTTCCCGGAACAGAAAAACACACGCGAGAAAGCATAAAATATACATAAAACAGAAAAATGACCGGCGAATACAAGACATTGCAACAATTTAGAAAGGAGGCCATAGATTTTACATTAAAGGGGTTGTCTGGAGGTTGGAAAACATGAACATGGGTTGGGTCGGTATTGTAACTCCGCTGTATAGGGATGAGCTTAGCTAAATAGCAATAACAGCTACGCATGGTTAGCTATGGCGCTGTTTTTTGGAAGAAAGCAGCCATGTTTTTGAACAGCTGGACAACCCCTTTAAGGGTGCAGTCATGCGTGGCTAGAAATGCACAGCTGGCGCCTGAGGGCGGTCTTTGGTCCATTCACGTGTGCATGTGAGCGGTAACTAGCACCAAATGTCTTGCATTTAAATGTATATATACAGATGACACTGGGGCTTATTTACTAAGGGTCCACGGCCGCACTTTCGTCGGGTTTTCCAACATTTTCGAGATTTGAAACAACTTTGACAGGCATTTAACTGGGGATTGTGTCGCACAATATCTGGCTTTCATGCAACAGAAATTGGGGGCGGCCTAATTTCGACTGATTCGGACTGAGCGCGGGATTAAACATTCAAATTGTGTCGCAAGACAATGCACTTACATAAACCAGGAGGAAGAAGGTGAACTCTGGCAGATTTAAGCGGGGAAGAGACACATGACGTCCGTAGTGGTGGACCAATTGCAACTTTGAAATCGCTATAGAACTGGACCCAAATACCTGCAGAATTCAGAATGTTTCTTGCCACTGAGAAAATGGTGCAGAAACCCTTTTAGTCTCATGTGGGCAAATCTTTAGGCGTCACATCTGTGTAAAGTACATAATGGGGGTCATTTACTAAGGGCTTGAATCGCTTTTTTTCACTGGGTTTCCCGAAAATTACAGTTTTGCACCAAATTGCCCCGGGTTTTTGGTGCACGCGATCGGATTGTGGCACATCGGGGGGCATGGCCGTCGGGAAAACCCGACGGATTCGGAAAAAACACGGAATTTTTTATTTTTTTTTAAATTGTGTCGCTTGACACGCACTTACCTGCACCCAGGATAGCTTGGTGAACTCCGTCGGACTTCAGTGCAGCAGCGACACCTGGTGGACATCGGCACATTACCTTAGTGAATTGCTGGAAGACACGAATCAGTGTCGGAGAACCCGCCGCTGGATTGCGAATGGCCCGGGTAAGTAAATCTGCCCCAATGTGTACTTAGAGGGATTGTCCACAGGATAGGAGATGACTTGATGCTCAGTGGGGGTCTCAATGCTGGGACCCCCATGGATCAAGAGAACAGGAGTCTGCTATTGATTCCTATTCATCTCTATAGTGCTGATGGACACATAGTCCGCTGTCTCTATCAGTTCCAGATTAAAGAAACCTCATGGACCCCCAATGGCGACAATGGGGTCCTTCAATTGTAGCAATGTGGCCAAGCACTAAGGCGATGGTCAATTCCTGAATCATGGACCAGGAAGTGTAATGCAGCATTACTGAAGTACTGCTGTAACATGACTACCATGAATGACTCTACCGGGAGTCACGGCCATCACCACCGGGCTATGAAAATCTGCGTATAATCGCCTATTTTAAAAGGAGAACTAGAGCCGCCCAATAACCATTACTAATATTTAATGTGAGCCATATCCTACACAACACTTGCTGTAACTACAGATGACCCAAGCATCATAATACTATAAACTACTGTACAGTAAGGCTAAAATCAGCTTTCCGGTTATTCCTGTCCTCTTCATCACACATGGGAGTCGCTCGTCGTACTTCAGCGACTTTGCCGGTTACATGTGGGATGCGTCTTGTCTTTTAATTATGTCTCCGAGTGAGTAAACCACTTCAACTTGAAGATAAACCTAAAAATAACTTCAACCGCAAAAAAATATATAAATACATTTTATCGCAGGGTTCTCCAGGACACTTAAAGGGGTTGTCCGGATTGGTGGGAACCCGACCTAAATCAGCAAGTTCAGACTTAAAGGGTTTGTGTAGGGTTTAAAAAACATGGCTGCTTTCTTCCAAAAACAGCTCCTTGCGTTACCGAGGATAATCCATTTCCTTAGGTTTTATTGGGTTTTTTTTAAAAATACATTTTAAAAAATGAAATCCTTGAGTACATAAAATAAATAAATTTGGATTCACCATCTTCTGACGCTAATAATTTTTTCATACGTTCATGTACCGAGCTGTGTGAGGTGTCATGTTTTGCAGGATGAGCGGACGTTTTCATTGCTACCATTTTGAGGACTGTACGACCTTTTGATCACTTTTTGTCAATTTATTTAAAATGTTTCAAAATGGCAAAAAAAAAATGGCGCTCCGGACATCCGTACTCTATTTTCCGTTACGGGGTTCAGCGCAGAGAGAAACCGTTATTATATTTTGATAGATTAGGCATTTTGGGAACATGTTTATGATTTCTAGGGAAAGGGGGCGATTTGAACTTTTAGATTTTATAATTTACTTCTACTGATTTAAATCGCACATTGGGGCAGATTTACTTACCCGGTCCATTCGCGATCCAGCGTCGCGTTCTCTGCGCTGGATTCGGGTCCGGCCGGGATTCATTAAGGCAGTTCCTCCGCCGTCCACCAGGCGGGGGTGCTGTGCAGAAAATCATCGGAACGCGCTGGAGTTCACCGGCTCGGGCTGAGTGAAGGTAAGTGCAAGCTCCGCAACCGTATTTTTTTTTTTTTTTTTTAAATGCGGCGGTTTTTCCGAATCCATCGGGTTTTCGTTCTGCCATGCCCCCCGATTTCCGTCGGGTGCATGCCAGCGCCGATGCGCCACAATCCGATTCGCATGCACCAAAATCCCGGGGCAATTCAGGGGAAATTGGCGCAAATCGGAAATATTCGGGTAACACGTCGGGAAAACGCAAATCGGGCCCTTAGTAAATGACCCCCATTGTATCAGATCAGGAGGAATGGGAGGGGCTGTCATATCCCTGTGTAGTCTCTTCCGAAGTACATATACTTTCAATGGACAGATATACAGGCAGTCCCCTACTTAAGGACACCCAACTTACCAACGACCCCTAGTTAAAGACGGACCCTACTGTGATCTCTGGTGAAGCTCTCTAAATGCTATTACTATAGTCCCAGACTGTAATGATCAGCTGTAAGGTATCTGTAATGAAGCTTTATTCATAATCATTCCTCCCATTGCAGCAAAAATAATTGAAAATCCAATTGTCACTGGGGCAAAAAAGTTTTTGGTCTGGAACTACAAAACTTATAAAATAAACAGTTTCGACTTGCATACAAATTCAATTTAAAAACAAAATCTATGGAACCCCATCTTATATGTAACTCGGGGACTGCCTGTACATTAAGAGACCATATGTAAAGGCCATGGGAGGGTAGCGGAGCAGCTGCCATCAAGTTTTATTGCAGACAGGATCTGCTGCACGTGTATAAAGGGCAGGGGACCATCTGCTGACACCCTCCCTCACATCCAGAACAGGGAGAGCCGGTCCTTAAAGACAAGACCATATGGCGACTGCATTAAAAGAGTCATTACTTCAAAAATAATGTCCATAAGGTGTATTAGTCCAGTCTTCCTGGGTCACACTTTTGGTGCCCCCTCTGGCTTGAGGAGCCATGGCTATCCAGAGAAGTCGCCTACAAGTCCATTGCAGAGCAATTATAGTACAGGCAGTCCCCTACTTAAGAACACCTGACTTACAGACAACCCCTAGTTACAAACGGACCTCTGGGTGTTGATAATTTATTGTACTTTAGCCTTAGGCTACAATAATCAGCTATAACACTTATCACAGGCGTCTGTAATGAAGCTTTAGTGTTAATCCTGGTTCTTATGACAACCCAGCATTTTTAAAATCCAATTGTCACAGAGACCAAAAAAGTTCTGGCTGGGATTACAATGATAAAATATACAGTTCTGACTTACATACAAATTCAACTTAAGAACAAACCTACAGAACCTATCTTGTATGTAACCCGGGGACTACCTGTATTACCAGGCAGCCATTCTCCTGCCCGTCTTTGTGACCATGTGTATCTCTGGTTCTGTACATCACAGAACCACAAGCCTGATATGATATGAAAGATGAGATTCTTATCTTTAAAACAACACCATATTTTTAGGGACCATGGATCCTAAAAAAGGAGTGTCTGAAGTGCCCCTCTCTCTGTATCCTCAAAACTTGACTCAGCTTGGGAAAGATATGACTTCTCATTGTCACACGACTTTGGATGAGATTTTTTTGTTGTGAGATTTCACATTAACCCCTTAAGGACCTGGCCCTTTTTTCCATTTCTATTTTTCCCTCCCCACAATCAAAAATGTCTAACTTTTTTTTTTTATTCTTTGCACATAAAGAGCTGTGTGATGGCTTGTTTTCTGCGTTACGAACTGCACTTCATGGTGATCGTATTTATTCTTCCATGCCATGTACTGGGAAGTGGGAAAAATATTCCAAATGTAGTGAAATTTGTGAAAAAACGCATTAGAGACGTTTTCTTGTGGGCTTTAATTTTACGGCTTTCACTGTGCTCCCCAAATACTTTATTCTTTGGGTGGGTACGATCACGGGGATACCAAATTTGAAAAGGTTTTATAGTGTTTTCATACATTTACAAAAACTAAAACCTCCTGAACAAATTTTTTTTTTCAGATTTTGCCATCTTCTAGTGCCAATAACTTTTTTATACTTTGGTGTATGGAGCTGTGGATGATGTCAATTTTTGCGACTTCTGATGAAGTTTTCATTGCTACCATTTTTAGGTTTTTTTTAAATTATAAAACTTTTTTTTTTATTTTTACTATTTTTGAGACTCCCTAGGGTACTTTAACCCTAGGTTGTCTGATCGATCCTGTCATATACTGCCATACTACAGTATGGAAGTATATGGGTATTTTCCTCCTAATTCATTACAATGTGCAATTAGCATATAGTAATAAATGGCTTAAATCCAGACAGCCTCGGGTGTTTGGAAGACCCGAGGCTGTCATGGCAACCGATCGCCGCTCCCCGATGACGTCACCGGGAGTGACGATCTCCAACAAGATGGCGGCGCCCATGCAAAGACTTACCGGCTATGGAGAGGGCTCAGCCCGTGAGCCCTCTCCATGCACCCACAGCCGATCCGTGACATGCTATTACGTCACAGATCGTGAAAGGGTTAAAGAGGGAATTCTGGTAGGGTGGGGGATGTTTTTCTTTTTGTATGTATGTTGATGTGAAAATTTGAAAAAGAATAAAGAAATATCTGATTTAAAAAAAGGCTATTCTACAGAAAACATGTCATACTCTACTCTTGCGGCCTAACAGTTTAATGGAGTAAAATCTGAAGGTGTAGGGGGCTGCAAAATATGCTACAAAGATTTTCTTTGTAAAAAAGCAGCAGTGTTTACAAAGGTATTGTAGTTTTGAGTCAACTGTAAAAAACAAAAAAAACAAAAAACACAGTAAAAACAGGAAATAATAATAATAAAAACCACAGACAACCTAGACTTGGGCAGAAGGAAGTAAACGCACACTGATCAGACAAGTTCTCAGCCTGGTTATGATTTAACCTTTGAACTCCACAGGTAACCTCTACACCACAGCCTCAGGACCCTCAACTTATTAAGTCCCACTCCACAAAGCTCAGCAATTCTCAGATTATAAGGTAACCAGCGCCATGTAACACTACTAAATATGGTGCAAGTAGGATTAGGACAATTAAAAATCCTATACAATTCATAAAAACCAGCGCACGACTATCTTAACGGCCACAACCATCGCACCAATGACTATTTGTTCCCCAAGACGCCATAAGACGACCCAAGGATTCCCACCCCTCTCCTGTGAGGAACCGAAGAGGAAGACGACCCTCTGCCTGAGCTCATCCCCTCCTCACGTTTTTATCACAATGGCCCCCGGACCTGTGCACCACATAACAGCCTCCTGAGTCATCGTGCGAGGGGGAAACCAACTGCAACTAAACAAGTAATAAGCATTTCCCTCAAGCAGGTAAAAAGTCTCCCCGCAATGTGAACACCACAAGTGAGACAGATTTTCCACAAGAAGTCACATCTTATTACAGTAACAAGGTGAGGGAAAAGATGGAAGTTTTCGGTACCTTTCAAAAACTGTACATTTTGTTCCCTCTCGTAACCTGGTTTTAGGTTATTTCCTTGCGGTTCACACTGCAGAAAGGTTGTGGGGTTTACAGAATCAGTAATCCCAAAACCGCTCCTTCCTACCGGAGACAGGTCATTTTTCTGATCACCTTTAAAAGGACATCTACCACATCAGTTTTACCGATAGTAGACGTGTCCACAGGACTTATAACTCTATACGCTGCGATTACGGTAATATAGAGTTCTAAAAATGATGCTAAGTAGCACCCCAGCTACGTCACCGAAGTGCCTTACGTTATAATTTATTCACCCCGAGAGTGTTCTACACTAATTAGCATAATTTTCATAACTGTATATTGTGTTAATCACTGCATATAGATTTAAAATAAAAGAAGTCCTGAACTTCTCAGTAGAACGTCTTTTAAAAGGAGTTGTCTGGGAGCCCCACGGATCACGAGTACGGTGGGTCTGTACCACCGCTGTACACAAGATGACCGGACCAGACAACTGCACATGCATCGGCTGCTTCGGCAATCTTTATGGAGCCGCTGAACGATGGCGCCGCTCGGCTATCGCCATCAGTGCCACAGATGTATTGAGCACCTGGCATATAAACAACTGGCTGCTACAGTCATTTTGGGTGCAACAGAGGTACAATGGACCACCATTCTAGTAATCTGTGGGGGACCCATCAGTGAGACTCGAGTTAGGCATTATCCTGATGATAGGGCCTAACCTGCTGTCACCGGACAACCCCTTTAATGCTGCTTGGCCAAAACTTACCAGCTTTAACCCTAACGTTACATTTGGTTCTGAATAAAAGATGCAATCAGTTCACCTTGTACGCTACATCATATTAGGTCAGCACTGACTATATACCATCTATCCTGGACCTCACATACAAGTCATACAGTAGTAGGAGTCATGTAATACAGTCCTGGATAAGTAGGTACTTAGTAATGAAGGTGGGGCTCATATACTGTGAAATAGGAAATTTCCAAGATGTCTATATCATGACAGTCAAGTATCACAGAAGATCCTAAACCTAATCACACCCAAAAGGTGTCGGGTCTCTGTAAAGGGACATTCCTTCCATAATGCCTCGTTTTGGGGTAAACATCCCCCTTTATGGTAACAACAGTTAGATGCAGACGTAAAGGTTGTGTCTAAGAAGACAAAGTGTTATTGAACAATAGACATTTAAATTGTAGCTTTTTGATCCTAAACAACATGTAAAGATTGACAGTAGTCTAACACTTTACTGGGGAGAGAGGTAAACACTCTCCAACCCAAAGTAGAGCAAAGCATCACTTATCTATCCTGTGCTGTCAGCCGTGCAGACGTTACCTATAATGTAATGTAAAGAAATGTAAGACACAGACCGCCCAGTATATTCCTCCCCATACAACACATGACACTTGTGACCCCTATAGTATTTGTCAGGGAGTCTTTCCGTATCCCCGGTGATTTGTCTTTCCCCAACGCTGTTTGCGGAGCAGAGAGCGGAATAAGATTGTTGCTTAGCAACTGGTATCACAAAGAGCAAGTGACACAGCAGGATTTCCATGTTGATGTGAAGGTCCTGTCTGGTCACCCAGCGCACAAGGGCTGATGGGTCATCACAAAATGAGGGCAAATAGTATTCCCCCTGTATAGAAACATTAAAAATCCCTACATATTACTGGATGTCTAAATCATCGCTCCAGATGGATGTGTCAGAAGAGAAGTATCTAAGACGAACTCCACGAAAATTCCGCCTAAAAGATCCCTAATAAGTGAGATTATTTTGAAGCAGAGGTGGATAGTTTTTTGGCTTTTGCAAAAGTGACAAAAGGAAGTGCAGCCAAAGTGGTTGTCATTTTAAAGGGATTTTTAAGAGATTTTTAACATGGAATAATTCATTAGCAGTGTGTGTGTGTGGTTGGTGGGGGGGGGGGGGGGGGGGGTTGGGTACACGTTATAAAAACCTCTCATGAATCTCCCCCAATGACATAAACCTATAAAACAAATAAAGAAAAAAAACAGGGGTGTGCACTACTGTCTTCTGCATTGTGTCTTAGACACCCCCATACAACTTAGTGGGGATTCTGGGAGCCCTGTCCACGGCACCGAGGTCGGTCTGTGAAATCTCTACAGTGATCGCGGGTTGTGAGCCTCTAGGCCGCCGGCACACGTGACGTTTCTGGCCCATTTTTAAGCAGTACGTTAAAAAACACATCCGTTTTTGACTAATTTTACCAATTATCTTAATTAAAAAAATGGTCAAAAATGAATGCGTTTAACGGACTGCTTAAAAACGTCCCAAAAATGGGTTCAAAGAGCCACGTGTGTCGCTGGCCCAAAGCGAAGGCTCTGATCACATTTGCATCGTAAAAAGAAACTAGAATGAATTAAGGGTCTATCAGACCTACCCATCAGCTAACACCTTTGGCCACCTACTGACGAACTCCAAAACAGGTCATCTAGAATTTAGAAAGTGTCTTGTTTTGATGGGAAAATGTGTGCTGCCTATATTATTACTCTGCAACCAATTCTCCCAATGGTGCCTTCACCCCTAAAGACAATCTCAGTTGTATGGACAAACGCCAAGGAATCACTAATAAGTTGTTGTATTGGGGTTTTTTTTTTGTTTTTTTTTTAAATCTAGTTGGAATCCAGTTTACTCTTTTTTCCACTGGTTTTGGAACATACAGAATTACCAAATGCTGCGTCAACGCACCTTAAGTGTAGATTATACCACCCCTTTGGCTCAGACGTACAATTAATTGATTTGTCACCAATGGTTGTGTGATTTCTTATCGGACACCTCCGTTTGAAAATGGGCAGTATAAGCTGGTCCTTGAGAGGTTGTCTCAAGACTAAATGTTATCCCCACCAAAGCCAGGAAGTTGAACTATGCAGGCCGGGATCACCAGCAATCACAATAACAGGGGTCCACCTAATAAATGGGGCAGAAGATAGCATATGCCGCTATGGGACTTCCACAAACAGCGTGCGATACCCCTATTCTTGTGATCATCAGGGGGTCCCAGCTGTCCAGGACCCACACAGAGTATATGACTGGGTAACATTTGATCTAAGGGACAATCCCTTTAATGTATTCCACATGCAGTAAAAGTGATCTGTAGACCTTGTGTAAATAGGTCATCATATATTTTGCCAATAAATTAGTAAATACCAAAAAAGATAAAATTACAGAGTTTTTATCATTTAAATTTTCTTATTATGTGATAAGAGCCTCTGGCAGAGGAGAGAGACGCATTACCAGGGCAGGCCACAGTCATGGAGTTCATACTGTAATTCACACAGAGCGTCACCATGTGACACAATACAGAAGAATGGAATCTTGGAGAAACGACAATCAGGTAACCATAGCGACCGCGCCAACATATCTATCCCAGAAGTTCCATCTATAGGTCATGTGATTTCTCCCCCTACTGCTCCTGGTTGTGGGAGCTTCACACATACACTGGTACCCCCCCCCAGCATTTTAGACAGGGGAAGCCCCCCAATACTACTCTGTACGGCTCCCCACTAGTTGTCAGGCAGAACAGCCCCCCCTCCCCCATCCTAGTTGTCAGGCAGTACAGCTCTTCCCCCCCCCTCTAGTTGTCAGGCAGTACAGCTCTTCCCCCCCCCTCTAGTTGTCAGGCAGTACAGCTCTCCCCCCCCCCTCTAGTTGTCAGGCAGTACAGCTCTTCCCCCCCCCCCCTAGTTGTCAGGCAGTACAGCTCTTTCCCCCCCCCTCTAGTTGTCAGGCAGTACAGCTCTTTCCCCCCCCCCCTCTAGTTGTCAGGCAGTACAGCTCTTTCCCCCCCCCTCTAGTTGTCAGGCAGTACAGCTCTTTCCCCCCCCCCCCCTCTAGTTGTCAGGCAGTACAGCTCTTCCCCCCCCCCTCTAGTTGTCAGGCAGTACAGCTCATTCCCCCCCCCTCTAGTTGTCAGGCAGTACAGCTCTCCCCCCCCCCCCCTAGTTGTCAGGCAGTACAGCTCTTTCCCCCCCCCCTCTAGTTGTCAGGCAGTACAGCTCTTCCCCCCCCCCCCTCTAGTTGTCAGGCAGTACAGTTCTTCCCCCCCCCCTCTAGTTGTCAGGCAGTACAGCTCTCCCCCCCCCCCTCTAGTTGTCAGGCAGTACAGCTCTTCCCTCCCCCCCCCCTCTAGTTGTCAGGCAGTACAGCTCTTTCCCCCCCTCTAGTTGTCAGGCAGTACAGCTCTTTCCCCCCCTCTAGTTGTCAGGCACAGGCAGTACAGCTCTCCCCCCTCTAGTTGTCAGGCACAGGCAGTACAGCTCTCCCCCCTCTAGTTGTCAGGCACAGGCAGTACAGCTCTGCCCCCTCTAGTTGTCAGGCACAGGCAGTACAGCTCTGCCCCCTCTAGTTGTCAGGCACAGGCAGTACAGCTCTGCCCCCTCTAGTTGTCAGGCACAGGCAGTACAGCTCTGCCCCCTCTAGTTGTCAGGCACAGGCAGTACAGCTCTGCCCCCTCTAGTTGTCAGGCACAGGCAGTACAGCTCTGCCCCCTCTAGTTGTCAGGCACAGGCAGTACAGCTCTGCCCCCTCTAGTTGTCAGGCACAGGCAGTACAGCTCTGCCCCCTCTAGTTGTCAGGCACAGGCAGTACAGCTCTGCCCCCTCTAGTTGTCAGGCACAGGCAGTACAGCTCTGCCCCCTCTAGTTGTCAGGCACAGGCAGTACACCTCCCCCTCTAGTTGTCAGGCACAGGCAGTACACCTCCCCCTCTAGTTGTCAGGCACAGGCAGTACACCTCCCCCTCTAGTTGTCAGGCAGCAGTCTCCATCCCTGAGGCCGCGGCTCCACACCCAGTGCACGGAACCCAATGTATAACTGAAGCCAACAACAGAAACCAGTTGCTCATTGCAACCAATCAGCGCTCATCTCTTAGTTACGCCGCGCAGGTCGCGATATGAATGCGGCCGTGTGATTGGCTGCTGCGGTCGGCGCACAGGCGGCCGCCTTATTGTTGTGCGCTAGTAAACAGGCGGCCGGTGACTACGGGGAGCGGGCAGGGAGAGGAGCTGGGCGGGGCCGCCACCAGGAAACCCCGGGCACGAGCTGCGGCCTAGGCCTTGTCACCCAGCGGCGGCGGCAGCGAATCGTCCATCCCCCACCTTCCCCCGGGGGGAGCTGAGAACAGCGCAGCCTCCACCCAGGGAGCGGCGGCGCCATCAATCCCCACACCCGACCCGATACAAGCGCCCGGTACTCACCGGCTAGGGGTCTCAGCTGTCCGTGTCCCGAGCATTTCGAGCTGCCGGCGGGGGGCTCGCCTGACGGAGAGCGGGGAGCATCGTGTCCTTCCGGCTGCTCAGCTCTTCTTCCTGCTCCCAGAATCCTCCGCGGTCCCTCCCCTCCCCCAGTCCAGACTCTCCCCCTCTCCTCAGCGACATCTGCCCACACCCCCTGTGTCCTCCCCATCCACCGCAGCCGCATCCCTGGGCTGTATTCACACTGAGCGGCTGTAATATCGCAGAGAACAGTCTATATCTACACTGAGCGGCTGTGATACAGTGTAATATCCTATAGAACAGTCTATATCCTATACTGAGCGGCTGTAATACAGTGTAATATCCTGGAGACCAGTCTATATCCTACACTGAGCGGCTGTGATACAGTGTAATATCCCAGAGAACAGTCTATATCTACACTGAGCGCCTGTAATACAGTGTAATATCCCAGAGAACAGTCTATATCTTACCCTGAGCGGCTGTAATACAATGTAATATCCCAGAGAACAGTCTATATCTACACTGAGCGGCTGTGATACAATGTAATATCCCAGAGAACAGTCTATATCCTACACTGAGCGGCTGTAATACAGTGTAATATCCCAGAGAACAGTCTATATCCTACACTGAGCGGCTGTGATACAGTGTAATATCCCAGAGAACAGTCTATATCCTACACTGAGCGGCTGTGATACAGTGTAATATCCTATAGAACAGTCTATATTTACACTGAGCGGCTGTAATACAGTGTAATATCCCAGAGAACAGTCTATATCTTACCCTGAGCGGCTGTAATACAGTGTAATATCCCAGAGAACAGTCTATATTTACACTGAGCGGTTGTAATACAGTGTAATATCCCGGAGAACAGTCTATATTTATACTGAGCGGCTGTAATACAGTGTAATATCCCAGAGAACAGTCTATATCCTACACTGGCGGCTGTGATACAGTGTAATATCCCAGAGAACAGTCTATATCCTACACTGAGCGGCTGTAATACAGTGTAATATCCCAGAGAACAGTCTATATCTACACTGAGCGGCTGTGATACAGTGTAATATCCCAGAGAACAGTCTATATCCTACACTGAGCGGCTGTGATACAGTGTAATATCCCGGAGAACAGTCTATATTTATACTGAGCGGCTGTAATACAGTGTAATATCCCAGAGAACAGTCTATATCCTACACTGGCGGCTGTGATACAGTGTAATATCCCAGAGAACAGTCTATATCTACACTGAGCGGCTGTAATACAATGTAATATCCCAGAGAACAGTCTATATCTACACTGAGCGGCTGTGATACAATGTAATATCCCAGAGAACCGTCTATATCCTACACTGAGCGGCTGTAATACAGTGTAATATCCAGGAGAACAGTCTATATCCTACACTGAGCGCCTGTAATACAGTGTAATATCCCAGAGAACAGTCTATATCTTACCATGAGCTACTGTAATACAGTGTAATATCCCAGAGAACAGTCTATATTTACACTGAGCGGCTATGATAAAGTGTAATATCCTATAGAACAGTCTATATCCTACACTGAGCGGCTGTAATACAGTGTAATATCCTGGAGACCAGTCTATATCCTACACTGAGCGGCTGTGATACAGTGTAATATCCCAGAGAACAGTCTATATCTTACCCTGAGCGGCTGTAATACAGTGTAATATCGCAGAGAACAGTCTATATCTTACCCTGAGCGGCTGTAATACAATGTAATATCCCAGAGAACAGTCTATATCTACACTGAGCGGCTGTAATACAATGTAATATCCCAGAGAACAGTCTATATCTACACTGAGCGGCTGTGATACAATGTAATATCCCAGAGAACAGTCTATATCCTACACTGAGCGGCTGTGATACAGTGTAATATCCTATAGAACAGTCTATATTTACACTGAGCGGCTGTAATACAGTGTAATATCCCAGAGAACAGTCTATATTTACACTGAGCGGCTGTAATACAGTGTAATATCCTATAGAACAGTCTATATCTACACTGAGCGGCTGTAATACAGTGTAATATCCCAGAGAACCGTCTATATCCTACACTGAGCGGCTGTAATACAGTGTAATATCCAGGAGAACAGTCTATATCCTACACTGAGCGCCTGTAATACAGTGTAATATCCCAGAGAACAGTCTATATCTTACCCTGAGCGGCTGTAATACAGTGTAATATCCCAGAGAACAGTCTATATTTACACTGAGCGGTTGTAATACAGTGTAATATCCCGGAGAACAGTCTATATTTATACTGAGCGGCTGTAATACAGTGTAATATCCCAGAGAACAGTCTATATCCTACACTGGCGGCTGTGATACAGTGTAATATCCCAGAGAACAGTCTATATCCTACACTGAGCGGCTGTAATACAGTGTAATATCCCAGAGAACAGTCTATATCTACACTGAGCGGCTGTGATACAGTGTAATATCCCTGAGAACAGTCTATATCCTACACTGAGCGGCTGTGATACAGGGTAATATCCCGGAGAACAGTCTATATTTATACTGAGCGGCTGTAATACAGTGTAATATCCCAGAGAACAGTCTATATCCTACACTGGCGGCTGTGATACAGTGTAATATCCCAGAGAACAGTCTATATCTACACTGAGCGGCTGTAATACAATGTAATATCCCAGAGAACAGTCTATATCTACACTGAGCGCCTGTAATACAGTGTAATATCCCAGAGTACAGTCTATGCTTCCTGACGATGCATCATTGCGAAACGCGCGTTGGGGTGTTCCTGTTGGCCCCCCTCTTCCTGCCTGCCTCTGTGCCGTTGACATTATGTCTCTAGGTGAGTGTGTCCTGGTTTTCGATTCATGGCATTAATACCGGATGGTACCTTCGGTTATATGCTTAGTCATCCTTACACATAGATGCACTACCCTTATATAGTATAGTCCTACTTTTTGGACTTAATATATTGTCTATTTACTATGTTAGGCGCACAATTGGAGGCATGGTAGGGTAACTGGGGGGCTTTAGGTTTTCTGTGTCTGTCCCACTTCCACCTGGGACACTTCATTTCTTGTTCCCCTTATATGTTCGACTTTCAGGAATCCCATCTGAAAGTGTTTGATCTTATTATTGTATGTGGTATGTATTTTGAATAAAGCTACGTGTTTTACATTTGTTAGCCCCGCCAATTCTTTTTGGGTTTCTTACAGTCTATATTTACACTGAGCGGCTGTAATACAGTGTAATATCGCTGAGAACAGTCTATATCTACACTGAGCAGCTATAGTACAGTGTAATATCCCAGAGAACAGTCTATATCTACACTGAGCGCCTGTAATACAGTGTAATATCCCAGAGAACAGTCTATATCTTACCCTGAGCGGCTGTAATACAGTGTAATATCCCAGAGAACAGTCTATATCTACACTGAGCGGCTGTAATACAGTGTAATATCCTGGAGAACAGTCTATATCTACACTGAGTGGCTGTAATACAGTGTAATATCCTATAGAACAGTCTATATCTACACTGAGCGGCTGTAATACAGTGTAATATCCCGGAGAATAGTCTATATCCTACACTGAGCGGCTGTAAAACAGTGTAATATCCCAGAGAACAGTCTATATCCTACACTGAGCAGCTGTAATACAGTGTAATATCCCAGAGAACAGTCTATATCTACACTGAGCGGCTGTAATACAGTGTTATATCCAGGAGAACAGTCTATATCTTACCCTGAGCGGCTGTAATACAGTGTAATATCCCAGAGTACAGTCTATATTTACACTGAGCGGCTGTAATACAGTGTAATATCGCTGAGAACAGTCTATATCTACACTGAGCGGCTGTAATACAGTGTAATATCCTATAGAACAGTCTATATCCTACACTGAGCGGCTGTAATACAGTGTAATATCCCAGAGAACAGTCTATATCTTACCCTGAGCGGCTGTAATACAGTGTAATATCCCAGAGAACCGTCTATATCTACACTGAGCGGCTGTAATACAGTGTAATATCCTATAGAACAGTCTATATCCTACACTGAGCGGCTGTGATACAGTGTAATATCCCAGAGAACAGTCTATATCCTACACTGAGCGGGTGTAATACAGTGTAATATCCCAGAGAACAGTCTATATCCTACACTGAGCGGCTGTAATACAGTGTAATATCCCGGAGAACAGTCTATATCCTACACTGAGCGGCTGTATTACAGTGTAATATCCCGGAGAACAGTCTATATCCTACACTGAGCGGCTGTAATACTGTGTAATATCCTGTATTACAATAGTAAAAAAATAAAAAAAAAAAGGAAAAAATAAATAAAAAAAAGTTTTAATCCGCTTAAAATTATAAACGTGTTAGCTTTTGCCGCATCCCAAAAGGTCATAAAGTCCAAAAAGGTGTAGAAATGAAAACGTCAGCTCGTCATGCAAAAAATGACACTTTACACAGCTCCATACAATGAAAAAGTTATTAGTGTCAGAATATGGCAAAATGAAGATACGTGTTTCATACAAAAAGGTTTCATTTTTAAAAATCTATTAAAATTGTATCGTTTCGACCAAAAGGAGACCCGTCATTTAGAGCTTATAATGAAAGTGATAAAAACAGAGACCAAAAGAAACTGTTGCAAATAACTTTTTTCATCAATTTCACTGCATGTGGAATTTTTTTCCCAGTAAACGGCATGGGATATTAAATACTGTCACTATGAAGTACAATATGTTATGAAAAAAACAGCCTTATAATGCTCTCTTCACGTAAAAATAAAGAAGTTACCGTATATACTTGAGTATAAACCGATTTTTTCAGCACAAATTTTGTGTTGAAAATACCCCACTCGGCTTATACTGTCAGGATCATGGGTAGTGGCTCCTCTGTACCGCTGCGGATGATGACGTAAGCCGACACCTGGGACCAGAATGTAAGTGGTACCCGGTTTTTACCAGAGCCCGCCGCAAAGCAGGTTGGACTTTCTGCGACGTGGTACCACCAGGTCGTTCCACAGGTGCGACTTTGTCTGCGGTGGCAAGGAGAGGTACACAGACGTTAGGCACAATCGTAGTTGGGGACAGGCAGGAGGTCAGGACGGGCAGCACGGAATCAGAGTCAGGGATGAAGCGACAGGTTGGGGCAGGTGGAACAGGATCAGAGTCAAATAAGGAACCGGGGTCACAGCAGGAAATCACACCAAGAACAAGCTTTTTCAACGACACTGGGCAGGGTGTGCAGGGAGAGTCTGGGATATAAAGGATTCTTTGAACTGGGCAGCGCCAATTAACGGTGCACTGGCCCTTTAAATTTTCTGAAGCTAGCCCGCGGGCTTCAGCGAGGGGCACCCGTGACCTGAGAGCCCGTGACCCGAGAGCACCCGTGACAATACTTGGGTATATAAAAAAAAATGAGTACTCACCATTCCGATGCCCCAGGCAGCTATATACTACACAGGGCTGGATATATACTACACGGATATATACTATACTATATACTAAAGGAGGCTGGCTGGCTATATACTAAAGGGGGCTAGCTATATACTAAAGGGAGCTGTTTATATACTACAGGGGACTGGCTGGCTATATACTATAGGGGCTGGCTATATACTACTGGGGGCTGGCTGTATACTACATTGGGAAGGCTAGCAATATACTACAGGGTCTGGCTATATGCTACAGGGGGCTGGCAATATGCTACAGGGGGCTGGCTGTATACTACAGGGGGAAGGCTGGATATATACTACAGGGGGAAGGCTGGATATATAATACAGGGGGCTGGCTATATACTACAGGGGCTGGCAGGCTATATACTACAGGGGGAAGGCTGGCTATATACTATAGGGGGCTGGCTGGCTATATATCTACAGGCGGCTAGCTATATACTAAAGGAGACTGGCTGGCTATATACTAAAGGGGGCTGGCTGCCTATATACTACATGGGGCTGGCTATATACTACAAGGGGCTAGCTGGCTATATATCTAGAGGGGGCTGGCTGGTTATATACTACAGGGGCTGGCTATATACTACAGGGGGCTAGCTATATACTACTGGGGGCTGGCTGAATATATACTACAGGGGGCTAGCTATATACTGCTGGGGGCTGGCTATATACCACTGGGGGCTGGCTGTCGATATACTAAAGGGGGCCAGCTATATATTACAGTGGGCTGGCTATATACTATAGGGGGCTTGCTGGAAATATACTCGGCTTATACTCTAGTATATATGATATAAGGATGGAAGCAAAAAAATGGAAATGCAAAAACAAAAAAGGGTATCAGTGGGACGGGGTTAAGAAAAAGTATATGTCAATATTTATTATTATCAACTACACTATTGATTTCTGAAATATAAAGAAAATGACTTCCAAGATTCAGCTCTGCAGGTCACTTTCCGCGAGAAATCCACATTGGGCCACATATATTAAAGCGTTTGCACCATTTTTTGTCTGACTTTGCAATGAAAAGTACATGCAAACTACTAACACATGTACAATGAAACGTTTGCAACACATTGCGTCGCAGATGTGTTGCTGCTTAGTCTCCTCTACATTTATCATTGACCTCCTCAACAATTTTGCTGCATGGCAAAAAATGGTGCACCCTTCCAGAGCAGTGCAGGGGGTGCCAGGTTCATGAAGACCATGCCCCAGGCAGGCAGCTGCACACACTGTAGTACACTTTGTCTTTTCAGTGCAATGCCAGACAGAAAACTGGTGCAAACACCTAGATAATGTGGGCCAATATGAACACTCTTGAAGTATGAAAAATTAGAAACAAGATACCATATACACCAATATAAGCCAAGTTTTTCAGCACAAATTTTTATAGACTCGGCTTATACTTGAGTCTATAAAAAATTAACACTGTACTCACTTTTCTGACAACCCCGCAGGTTCTCTTCTTGCTTCCAATGCCCCGGTGCCTTTTCAGGTCGTTCAGCTTTGGGTCCCCTCGCGATGTCGGCGGCTCACAAGCAATGCGGCTGACGTCATTGTGTGTGCTGGCTGTATGCGAGGAGCTGAAGAGGAGTGGAACAACCCGAGTACAGGCGGTCCCCTACTTAAGAACACTCGACTTACATACGACCCATAGTTACAAACGGACCTCTGGATATTGGTAATTTATTGTACTTTAGTCCTAAGCTACAATGATCAGCTGAAACAGTTATCACAGGTGCCTGTAATGAAGCTTTAGTGGTAATCCTGGTTCTTATGACAACCCAACATTTTTAAAAACCAATTGTCACAGAGACCAAAAAAGTTCTGGCTGGGATTACAATGATAAAATATACAGTTCCGACTTACATACAAACTCAACTTAAGAACAAACCTACAGACCCTATCTTGGATGTAACCCGGGGACTGCCTGTACAGTGTTAATTTTTTTTTTTATTAAAAGCTTGGCATACTTGGGACAGGAGCTGGTTGGCTATATACTGGGGGTGCTGGCTGGCTATATACTACAGGGGCTGGCATGCTATATACTGGGAGGGGGGCAGGGGCTGGCAGGCTATATACTGGGGGTGCTGGCTGGCTATATACTACAGGGCCTGGCATGCTATTTACTGGGGGAAGGGGCTTGCAGGCTATATACTGGGGGTGCTGGCTGGCTATATACTACAGGGCCTGGCATGCTATATACTGGGGGGAAGGGGCTGGCAGGCTATATACTGGGGTGCTGGCTGGCTTTATAATGCAGGGGCAGGCAGGCTATATACTGGAAGGCAGGGGTTGGCAGGCTATATACTGCAGGGCTGGCAGGCTATATACTGGGGGCAGGGGCTGGCAGGATATATACTGCAGGGGCTGGCAGGCTATATACTGGTGGGCAGGGGCGGGCAGGCTATTTACTGCAGGGGCTGGCAGGCTATATACTGCGGGGGCAGGGTCTGGCAGGCTATATACTGGGGATCAGGCACTGCTGGTAGGCTATATACTGGGGGGCAGGGGCTGGCAGGCTATATACTGGGGTGGCAGGGGCTGGCAGGCTATATACTGGGGGGGGCAGGGGCTGGGAGGCTATATACTGGGGAGCAGGCGCTGCTGGCAGGCTATATACTGGGGGCAGGGGCTGGTAGGCTATATACGGGGGGGGGCAGGGGCTGGCAGGCTATATACTGGGGGGTAGGGGCTGGTCAGCTTTATAATGGCTGGAGGCTGGGACCAATGCATTTCCCACCCTAGGCTTATACTGGAGTCAATAGGTTTTTCCATTTTTTGTTAAAATTAGGTACCTCGCTTATACTCAGGTCGGCTTATACTCGAGTGTATATGGTACTCTTTTTTTTTTCTCAAGGTTCAGCAAGTCTAAATGATTATAAAGGGAATATGTCAGTACAAATTTACATAATTAACCACTACCGGTATGTTGTTCAGCAGCTGAATATCATCGACATCGTCTTTCTTTCATGACCCAGTGTTATCAAAAAAATCAATTTTGACATGTAATTTGACAGTATAAAGTCAGGGAGGCGGAGACTTTAACACTGAAGTCAAGTTTTCTTCACTTCCGAATGCCCTCTTCACTGTAATTGATGGTCCTACATCAGACAGACAGACACATCACTAACCAGATCTATGTATCTGTGTATGTAAGTGCATTGTCTTGCGACACAAATTAAATCTTACACACAATAGGAAAAAGAAAAGTCAGCTCACCTGCATTGACGCATAGCAATTTAGAAAAGAGTTTGTCCGTGCGACGAATCACCTGGGCTTCTCAGGTAGTACAAATACATGGATTGTGGAAAAAGATCCCGCTGCAGACGTACTCTTTAAAATTCAATACAGTATTTTATTCCAAAAATTGTTAAAATCCATACAGGCATAAATATCTTCGCAAGGCACAGCCTACGCATTTCAATATAGTCTTACTCATGGCTTCATCTTAAATCCTGCGCTCTGTCCAAATCGGTTGCATTGTCTGACGGCCCGCCCCCTGATTTCTGTTGCATGGAAGCACACAATCCCCAGTTAAATACCTGTCCCAGCGGCGCAAATCCCGAAAATTTTGACTATCTGACGAAAGTGTGATCCGCAGACCCTTAGTAAAGAAGCCCCATTGTCTTACCATACTACTGTGTGTAACTACAAAGTGTTATTATTGTGCAAGGATAAAGAAGCCTCTTACTGTGACTGTTCATAAAATAGTTTTATTTTGGGGCCCCCTGCCAACACATGGGGCCAGATTTACTTACCCGGTCCTGTCGCGATCTCCCGGCGCACTGCCGGGATTCACTAAGGTCGTGCACCCCATATCCAGCAGGTGTCGCTGCTGCGCTGAGGTCCGCTGGAGTTCACCTTCTTCTGCCCGGTGCATATAAGTGCGTGTCAAGCAACACAAATTCTTTTTTAAATACCCGAATCCGTCGGGTTTTCTGATGGCCACGCCCCCGATTTCCGACGCGTGAAAGCCGGCGTCGATGCGCTGAAATCTTATCGCGTGCGCCAAAATCTTGCGCCAATTCAGGGAAAAAACGGCGCAAATATGTAATATTCGGGAAACCCGGCGATTTGGCCCCTTAGTAAATGAGCCCCATGATGTCAATTAAAAATGTCCTTAAAGGGGTATTCTCGTCTGGGCATTCACATTCAGTTTCATTCATCTGTCATATATAAACATTTCTTCAATTAGATGTTATTAAAAAAAAATGTTCCTGTGTAAAGATAAGTTCCCATAAATGTAGTCATGTTGTCCCTTAGAAACGGATACGGCCACCTCTGCTGGAGGGATTGCACAAATAAACAAAAAGTTTTTGTATATGAAATATCCGGGATTTACCGTATGTCCCGTAGCCGTCCTGTGGTAATGATAGCTGAATCCTGGCGGTCAGGCAGGGCTCTATAGCACATGTCTGGCCACTGCTCCCATAATGTGAGGTGGTCGTATCTGAGGAAGCTATCTGGTTTCTAAGGGAGAACATCGCTATGTTTATGGGAAATTATCTTCACACAGAAACATTTTTTTTAATAACATCCAATTGAAGAAATGTTTATATATGGAAGATTAATGAAACTGAATGTGAATGCCCAGACGAGAATACCCCTTTAAGTTTATAAAACCAGTTTACATCTCAATTTATAGTTGATTTTCTTGACTAAACCATGAAAGGAACAAAAACTAGAAGGTGTTACACTGTTTGACAATATTTAGGTAGTGGTTTATTATGTTAATTGCTGATGACAGGTTCCCTTTAAAGGGAACCTACCACCACGAATCTACCTATAAAGGTAGAACGGGTGGTAGGTGGATGTATGGGACGTGAGGATAGCCCTTTTTAGAGCTAATCCTCACGTCCCCGCTAGCATACCATAAACTTTATTGCCCTAATATGTTAATTTAATTAAGCGGCTACCGGGGCGTGGAGTAGCCGGACACGAGGCTACACGGCGCGGCTACTCCACGCCCCAGTAGCTGCTTTCCCCCGCCTACCCTGTGATCTTCGGCGCGCAGCTCCTGGCAGCTGCGCGCCCTCGTCCGAGAAGCCGGAGTTCTGCGCATGCGCAGTAACTCCGGCCAAGATGCGCGATCTCGGGAACGAGGCCGGAGTTACTGCGCATGCGCAGAACTCTGGCTTCTCGGACGAGGGCGCGCAGCTGCCAGGAGCTGCGCGCCGAAGATCACAGGGTAGGCGGGGGAAAGCAGCTACTGGGGCGTGGAGTAGCCGCGCCGTGTAGCCTCGTGTCCGGCTACTCCACGCCCCGGTAGCCGCTTAATTAAATTAACATATTAGGGCAATAAAGTTTATGGTATGCTAGCGGGGACGTGAGGATTAGCTCTAAAAAGGGCTATCCTCACGTCCCATACATCCACCTACCACCCGATCTACCTTTATAGGTAGATTCGTGGTGGTAGGTTCCCTTTAAAGTATCAAATTTTGTTAATGTTTGTCATTAGCTACCATCAATGTTGTCTACTTTAGGGTTACTCAGTATCTGATAGCAGTATGACAGGGATTAGTACAGTTGGGTACTTTTATATACTTTTATATATTTTTTACACCCTGTAACAACAAGTGACAGATCTATACATCATGTTGTCATCAAGGATGTATTAAGAATTATGATGAGTGAACTAGTTAAAATTCTGGTTCGGCCAATTTTGGCAGCCGGCAGTGCTGGGTGCCACCATTTTGGGGTTGGTCATCATTCCCAAGCCTATTCCCCAAAATGGGCCCAGCAGATGAGCACCAGTTGAGATTATATTTGTTATCCATGACCTCCTACCTCCTAAAATTAACTTTTATAATAAGCTTATGAGCCAAAAGGGCTCTGGGTGGCAGAACCCAAGCACTTCCGAGCTGTAGCTTCACAGGCTGTTACACGGTGCAGGAGCACTTCACCCTCCCACCGTGAGAAATTACAGCAGGCAGAGGGAGGGGAAAAGAAGCAGGACGGAGAAGTCTGTGATGCTACAGCACAGAGGGCTCTGGTAACGTCCTCCAGAACCCTTGTGCCTCATTGGCATAATTTTCAACATTGATTTTTAGAAGGAAGGAGGCCATGGATAACAAATATAAGAAGATTATCACAGTGCCTGGAACTATGAGTAATGTCCCTGGTTTATCATGATGGATTTTGATGCCATTAAGAAGTACTTAATGTTAAGCAAAAAACAAGCCCTCATATTGCTCTGTACACAGATAAATAAAATAGTTCTAACTTTTGAAAGGAGGGAAGCAAAAAAACTGAATGAAATGATGTTATTGTGTGTAGTAGCAGCACAGCCTCCATATCAGCGCTTATTAGATAAGTCTTGTGGACTGTTATCATGGAAGTGAGAGGATGAATGCTGCCATTGTTCACCCCTGGTCCCATGACGGAAGCCAACTCTGTCTATGGAAGCCGTGAAATCAATTATGAGTTTAATCTGGACTATTACACATAAATCTTGTAATGAAGTTTAACCCTTTGCTACTGTTGCCCTTTTCCTATGTTTCTGTTTTTGCTCCCCTTGGCCTTAAAGGGGTTGTTCCATTTCAGCAAATTAATGTTAATATTTTTATGATAAAAAGGTATACAATTTTCCAATATACTTTCTGTATCAATTCCTCACGGTTCTCTAGATCTCTGCTTGCTGTACTTCTATAGAAAGCTTCTATGTTTACTACTATGTTGTGCTAATTTACTACGGCTTCTATATTTTACAGCTTTCACTGTGCGACCCAAATGTCACATTTCCTCCATTCACAGAGATACCAAATTTATGTACCGCAGGTTTTTATTATGTTTCACTTTATGGAAAAAAATTGTAAATCTGTACAAAAAAAATTTAAAATTTGGCATTGCCAGTCTGACAACCATAGCTCATAGCCTTTCTTATACTTCAGTGTACAGAGCCGGGGGAAGTGTAAACTGTTTGAAGGACGAGATGACGTTTTCTTTGATAACATTTTGGGGATTGTAGCACCTTTTGCTTAGTTTTAAGAGAAAATGTTTTGTCTAGCGAAACGCTGAAAAAGTAGCAATTTGGATATTTGGAGGTTTTTTTTTTCAGTCACGGCCTTCATCACATTGGAATAGCCATTTTAATATTTTGAAAGATGGGGTATTTAGGGATGCAGTGATACCTACCCTATTTCCCCTAAAATAAGACATCCCCCGAAAATAAGACCTAGTACAGGCGGTCCCCTACTTAAGGACACCCGACTTACAGACAACCCATAGTTACAGACGGACCCCTCTGCCCACTGTGACCTCTGGTGAAGCTCCCTGGATGCTTTACTATAGTCCCAGACTGCAATGATCAGCTGTAAGATGTCTGTAATGAAGCTTTATTGATAATTCTTGGTCCAATTACACCAAAAATTTTGAAACTCCAATTGTCACTGGGGCAAAAGAAAAAAAATTGTCTAGAACTTCCATTATAAAATATACAGTTTCGACTTACATACAAATTCAACTTAAGAACAAACCTCCAGACCCTATCTTGTATGTAACCCGGGGACTGCCTGTACAGTCATTTATGGAAAGTGCATTTACTAAACATGAGAGATTGGGGCCAATGATTCCAATAGAAATGGAGTCACAAGAAATACAGCATGAAATTCAGAGTTTGGAGAGTCGTAAGGATGTTAGAAAAGTTGATATTTTGTTCAACGATAAATGTAAAATCTAGTTCATGGAAAAATTAGACATCCCCTGAAAATAAGACCTAGAGCCTCTTTAGGAGCAAAATTAATATAAGTCACTGGGGCAGATTTACTTACCCGGTCCATTCGCGATCCAGTGGCGCGTTCTCTGCGGAGGATTCGGGTTCTGCCGGGATGCTGCGCTGAAGTTCATCGGAATGCACTGAAGTTCACCGTCCTATTGTGGGTGCAGGTAAGCGCGTATCAAGCGACCCTTTTTTTTTTTACATGCGGCGGTTTTTCCAAATCCATCGGGTTTTTGTATGGCCACACACCCCCATTTCCGTTGCGTGCATGCCGGTGGCGATGCGCCACAATCCGATCGCGTGCGCCAAAATCCCGGGTCAATTCAGGGAAAATCGTCGCAAATTGGAAATATTTGGGTAACCTGTCGGAAAAACGCGATTCAGGCCCTTAGTAAATGACCCCCACTGTCTTATTTTCAGGGAAACAGGGTAACATGTTTATGATTTTGTATCCAGTAAGATTCCTAAAAGTAAACACACTACAAAGGTAAACTATGACTAGCTTAGCAGCTTCCATAACATGGAGGAGCATGGAATAAGTAGTAGAAACCAGCAGTAAAATAGTTACATGAAATGTAGGCTTTGCTGTGTGAGCACTAATAGTTAACAGCTTCCCTGCTGTGAAGATAGTCTCTGGGAGAGCAGAAGCTGGAGAGAGGCTTGATGCAGAGGAACTTGAGAAACAGAGAAAGTTGCAGAAATCATGGACTAGGATGAGAGACAGGGAAGGCCTTATTCCTCTATATTCTTTGCAGGAAACTTCTACATCCACAAAGCTGTACACACAAAGCTCTCCTGCTAGTTACACATAGAGCATCACGTGACCTCCTAGCTACAGAGTGAGCAGGGATCGCCTCTTCTACTCTGCAGAATGACACATCACGATGTGTGCGGGCCAGAGCACATAGATGTGCTTCTGCCTGCACTGCCGGGAACCCAAAGAGCAGAAGAGGAGATCTGGGGAGAAGAGGATGCCGGGTTGAGCGCCGGAGGGTAAGTATATAACTTTATTATTATATACTCTAGTATAAGCTGAGTGGGGCTTTTTCAGCACAAATATTATACTCAAGTATATATGGTATATCATCCTGTAATTGTTTGGCAATGTAACATACTGTTATATTGTTGTTATTCTGGAAAAAGTGGGAAAAGAGGAACTGCTGGTTCCAACCAGGCAACAACCATTAACAGCTGTTAACCAGTTAGAGGCCACTTTATAATGTGACTGTGGCAGCTAAAGGCCCCAGGCAGGGTATCATAGGTAATCAGTATTCTCACTATACATTGCTATATAAAAGTGTAGGTTATAAGTGAAGCATCATGACTTCAGGTATTCTACCTACACCTATTACTAACACCTAAGCTTCTTGACAATTACTCCTGTGCTTGGTGTGATCTGGCATTAGTTATTGGTATATAACCTACATCACATCACCTTGCACTTATGATAACATATTGTATTAGCAATCAGATCCCCTAGGGATCAAACACTTCCCCCAAAAAATCAATATGTCATAAATAAATTGACCTAATTTGGGGCATGAGCAATGACTGGCACAAAGAAACAAAATGAGCATGACTGTAATATAACTATATCTCTCAAGAATATCTTAAACCTGAAAAATCTGTATGTGTATGTGATAAACAGCAGAAACCACATTTCTCAGTATACTGTGCAGGAACCTGCTCTTCATATGACATAACAACGTATGCCCTGTCTACAATAAAGCGTCATGAGTCCCTGCACACATTGTCAGGCACATCACTGTGTAGATTGCCCATGAAAAGCATCAATGAGTGAATGATTACGTCTCCTCAACAATAGGTCATAAACTTTCTACTATATGATAAACTTTAGTGATCCCATTGAGAAATAGTTTTGTACATAGTATCCGGTCATATGTTACAATCTCACAGATCACATGTTACAGGGTCACAGGTTGGACACTTGTATGCCCAAGTAGGGCAATTGGGCAATGCCTTTGGACTACAACTCTGCACTGTTCCAGAATAATAAGTATTTTATATTTTATGTTTGTTACAATACTGTACAAACCTATTTTATCATATTTATTTAGTATATCATAATAAATATTGCAAATTAGAAGTAATTTGTTCTATGGTTGTTACAATTGTTCCTGCAATTTCATGGTGCTTGGGGACAACGTTGCAGCTATATTAGAATTTTGTTAAAGAGGAGATGGAAAAGCAAACAGAAGTAAGTGTCCCAGTGACAATTGGAGTTGCAAAACATTTTGCTGTAATTGGACCAAGGATTATCAATAAAGCTTCATTACAGACACCTTACAGCTGATCATTGCAGCCTGGGACTATAGTAACATCCAGAGACTTCACCAGAGGTCACAGGGGGCAGAGGGGTCCGTCTTTAACTAGAGGTCTTCTGTAAGTCGGGTGTCCTTAATTAGGGGACCGCCTGTACATCATATAGGAGTATTTTTATGTATCTTGTATTTTTATGTAGTCATTTCACAGTAACTTTTCTCACATTGGGGGTCATTTACTAAGGGCCTGAATTGTCGCCGCGTTTCCGGAAAATTACCATTTTGCGCCGAATTGCTGGGTTTTTGGCGCATGTGATCAGATTGTGCCGCATTGGCGCCGGCATGCACGCGACAGAAATCGGGGGGCGTGGCCATTGGAAAAAACCAACGGATTCTGAAAAAACGCCGTATTTTTTTGACACGCGCTTACCTGCACCCAGCAACGGATGGTGAACTCCAGTGAACTCCAACGGACTTCAGCGCAGCAGCGACACCTGGTGGACATCTGGCGCACTGCCTTAGTGAAAAAAACATTGGTGACCGGGGAGCGGGGGTGGGTCTGGTTAAAAAAATAAACATTTACTTACCTACGAGGCCCCTCCTGGCATCCCTTCTCTCCGGTCCGTGGCCCATGCACGTTCAGACCAGAGAGATGGCAGCGTGGGACGCCGGTACATGTTTATTTTTTTAACCAGACCCCTCCCGGCCACTAATGGTTTTTTTACACTCTTGGACAACCCCTTTAGGCCTCATTCACACGGCCATTGAGGGGACGTATATATACAGCGCCCATAGGCCGGCAATAGGCGCACGGTGCCATACCGGACTGGTACGGTGTTGCACACATGTGGCACCGTACGGTTCCATAGCCGTAAAAAGATAGGACATGTCCCATATTTTCTCGGCATACGGCGCCATGCGCCATATATCCCTTTGGAGAGGGGCAGGGGAGAGCAGCGCTGACCTCCTCTCTCCCCGGCGTTGCTGTGTGCCCGACGTGCCACGGTACGGCGGGCAACGGCATTGTGAATGCTCCCTTAAATTGAATTTGTAGGTAAGTCGGAACAGGTATATTTTAGAATAATAATTCCAGAAAAAAAAACCATTTTCTTTTTGGCCCTGTGACAATTGGATTTACTAAATTTTGTGCTCTTGTGGGAATGAAGATTATGAATAAAACTTAATTACAGACACCTTACAGCTGATCATTGCAGCTTGGGACAAATGTAAAGCATCCAGAGAGCTTCACCAGAGGTCACAGTGGGCAGAGGGGTCCATCTGTAATTAGGGGTTATCTGTAAGTCGGGGACCACCTGTATATTGCATATAGATATCTGTCCATGTTCCCTTTAGCTGCTTGGTTGTTTCGTGTGTCTGTTGCCCTCTTGTGATCAATAAGAAAATTACAATCTGACAAATTCAGATTCATTTTTCAGGTTCTGATGTCTCAAAATGGGAATCTGTTTCTCAGTATTTTTACCCAAAAACTGCTGTAATATTTGGATGGGTAAAAAGTTGCTAATTCCAAATATATTTTAATAATTAACCATGTGGTGCTTGCTAGGGTTGCGGATTGTCAAGTGGAAAAACACCATAGAAACCCGAATCAAATATACATGGTTTTTATGTCCGTTATTTATGCAGATTTGTGCTACGTGCGAGTTTTATGTATATTTCCATGATTTTTTCCGTATATGTTTTTTTTTATAGTCTACATATGTTGCCAATTCACACTGTTCCATAGATTGCAAAAAAATCTGTAAGCAAGAAAAAAACGTATCATTTACATAAATTTTTAAAAATCACCTTCACTTTAAAGGAAACCTACCATCAGGAATCTGATTATTAACGTCCTATGATCTAAAAATTATGTTACTAATATGCAAATTTTCAGCAGAGGCTACTGGGTCTTGTGGTAGCTTCTCCAGGGCGTGGGAGCAAAGGCTACACCACGACCCGGTAGACTCTCCTGTCCCACTGTCCTCGGTCAGTCCTGCTTTCGCACAAGCTGTGTTCATGCCACCAGATTCTTCATGGCAGCCCCTACAGTGCCCGTGGCCGCCATGACACAAGTGTTGGCTCTGCCACTTGAAGAAGCCAGCAGTGTGAATACAGGTTGTGTGCAGGGGCGTAACTACAGTGGTAGCAGCCATAGAAGCCGCTATGGGGCCCACAGTGTCAGGGGGCCCCGTCATTCGACCTGACACTAAAGAATGAAGATTGTGCACCATTATATACATATGATGCTGCACATTGTGGTATATATATTGTTTATGTGTGTGTATCTGTGATGTGTATATACTGTATGTGTATATGGTGTATGGTATGTATAAATACAGTACGTTATGTGTGTATGTAAGCTGTATTTCAGTATATGACACTGTATGTGTGTATATGTGAGGTGTATATGCTCTATATGTGTGTAACAGTGTATAAATGTGTATGTATTAGTGATGAACTGTATGGTTATGTATATAGGAATGTAATATATGTATATTTTTAAGCCGGCAGGGGGCCCGTGTAGGGCCCTGCTGTGGGGCCCTGCCTCTTCTAGTTACGCTACAGGTTGTGTGCCAAAGACACACAAGGACGTGGGATAGTACAAGCTATTGAGGCATTGAGTAGCCTCTGCTCCAAAATCCCAGAGAGGCTACTCTACACCCCAGAAGCCTCTGTCAAAAATGTGCATATTAGTAAAGTTTAGATCAGGTTAAGAAAGGATTAGAAAAATAAATTTTAGGGCTTAGGACATTAGTAAGAATCTACCATCGGATTTACCTTAAAGGGAACCTGTCATCAGGATCCTTTTTCGGATTTCCTCATGTCCCTTGAGAGAATAGTGTACACATTGCCAAAGAGTTTTTTATAGTAAAACTGTCTTTTTGAGAAAAAAAAAAAGATACGTTGTATGAAAGTTTACCTTTCTGTATGCAGAGTTCTGTCCCGTGTCCCATGGGAGGGACCAGTGAGACGTGGGGCAGACATGTATGACGTCCTGTGGCGGAAGCGACGGGGGGAAGAGATAGGGGGGACATGGGAGGTTTTTTTATTTTAAATTGGTTTCTTGTGGGGGGGGACCACTCGTAACTGAGATTTTTAAATTTTTGAAAAAATATTTGCTATTTTTTAGACCCTCTAGGGTGCTTTATCCCTAGTTGGTCTGATCGTTCCTACCATATACTGCAATACTACTGTATTGCAGTATGTGGCGTTTTTACACAGTATTCATTACAATGTGCCATGCAGATGCCATACAGTCTCAAGTATTACAAAGACCTAAGGCTGTCATGGCAACCGATCGCCGCCCCCTGATGATGTCACAGGGAACGACTATCAAATCAAAGATGCCATCGGCAATCGAAGGGTTAATACTTTTCAATCAGTACTAGGGGCAACGTGCTGCAAAGCCCACTTTTGTATGATTAAGTTTACAAGTGTTGTTAACACGTGTTTGAAAACGCATCACAACAGTTGAGAAGAGGAGATTTGCCTAATTACATTGCTGTCAACATTGCATTTACAAAACGCATGTGCTAACACGATGCTAACACTTTCGTTAACATAATATAAACAAACACATGAGTTAAAACAAGGGGACACATTTACTTACCTGGTCCCTGCACGATCCCCAAGGTGCGTTGTTTGACGAGGATGAAGTCTGCCGCGATTCAACAAGGTCGTGCGCCCAAGATCCTGCATGTGTCGCTTCCCCGCTGAGGTCCGACAGAGTTCACCTTCTTCTTCCTGGTGTATGTGAGTGCATGTCTTGTGACACAATTTGATTTTTAAATCCTGCGCTTAGTCCGAATCAGTCGGGTTGTCCGATGGCCACGCCCCCTGATTTGTGTTGCATGAAAGCCGGCGCCAAAATCCGATCGCGTGCGCCAAAAACCCCAGTTAAATGCAGCGCAAAACAGAAATACTTGGGAAACCCGACGGAAATGCGTTCCACAGACCCTCAGTAAACACATTTGCTAGCATAGGGGCACATTTACTAAGGGTCCGAACACCGCATTTTCGTCGGGTTTCCCGACTTTTCCGATTTGCCCTGAATTGCCCCAGATTTTTGGCGCACGGGATTGGATTGTGACGCATCTGCGCCGGCTTGCATATGACACAAATCGGGGGGCGTGGACGTTGGACAACCCGACTGATTCGGACAAACCGCCGAATTTAAAAATCAAATTGTGTCGCAAGATCAGCACTCATATGCACCGGGAAGAAGATGGTAAACTCCGGCGGACCTCAGCGGGGAAGCGACATGCAGGAAATTGGATGCACGATCTTCGTGAATCCCGGCAGCTCCGAATCCTCGTCGGACATTCCGGATCGTCGACGGGACGGGTAAGTAAATGTTTACAAATGCATGTGTTTCCAAAATGTTAACACATGTGTTAACTTCATGTTAGCATTTGCTTTTTGTGAACACAATGTTGACAGCAGTGTAATTAGGCAAATGTCCTCTTCGCCGCTGTTGAGATGCGGTTGAAAATGCATATAGCCCAGAAAATCTTTGTACTTTTTTGACAATCTTAGCAAAGTCCTATTGCTTCAGATAGGAGCAGCAGAGTGACCCACTAGTTGTAGGAGCAATCAGTATTGGTTAGAGGCTAACTTGCTAATCGCTGGGGGTCTTAGTGATGGGACCCCCACAGATTATGAGAAGATGAATGAAACAGCCAGTTGTGTATACGGCCTGCTGCTCTATTTATCTTTATTGCGCTGAAGTGCTGGGCTCCATCAGTTGACTTGCCACTCTATTCTTTTGGGATTCAACTGGGATTGATATTTGACCCAATCACTGAGACCCCCACGATCAGCAAGTTAGCCGCTATTCTGTTGGTAACGGTTAAAGGGGATTCCCATCTGGGCATTCTCATTTACTTAAATTCATTAGCAATATGTAAACATTTCTTCAATTGGATGTTATTAAAAAAAAATGTTCCTGTGTGAAGATAATTTCACATAAATGTAGCTGAGTTGTCCCTTAGTAACGAGATAGCTTCCTCGGATACGACCACCCCGCACTCTGGCAGTGGTGGTCAGACATGCGCTATTGAGCTCTGCCTGACCGCATGGATTCAGCAATCATTAACACAGGACAGCTGTGGGTTATGCAGTAACTCCTGGACATTTCATATACAAAAACCTTTTGTTTGTTTGTGCAATCACTACAGCAGAGGTGGCCGTATCCAAGGACACAGTCTTCGTTCTAAGGGACCATATAACTACATTTATGATAAATTATCTTCACACAGGTAAACATTTTTTAATAACATCTAATTGAAGAAATGTTTATATATGGCAGATTAATGAAACTGAATGTGAATGCCCAGATGAGAATACCCCTTTAACTTGTCACTAGACAACCCCTTTATATAAACATTAACAATTTATGGCAAAAACTACAATTTTGGAGGGCTGGGGGCTTGAATGTAGTGATCAGTCACATGTGTTAGGGTTGGAACAGGATGCAAGGAGAAGCACACAGGACAACCATAGAGCGTCTGCAATACCAGGTCCCCAATTAAAGTGTGGTCCCTTACATTTCTTCATGACCGACATTTCTCCCGTTCTCCTTGGCTTTGTAAACTAAACGGTCACTTTGCATTCTGATCCCACAAGTTTGTGAAAAAGAAAGCTGCTCCTTCCAGCCGAAGAACAAGGCCTGCCAAGAAACGCTGGAGACAGGGAAATGACATCACAATAAACACTGGACTATTTTTATTCCTTTCCATCCATTAGCTGGAGACGCAGCCTACACACATCTACCATTTTAAACTGAATATTTCATCCAGATTGCAACGTTTTCTCCCTGGTACAATACAGCAGCTGTAACAAGATGTCTGCAGATTGCTGACCGCACAAGGCACACTATGAACTTACTGTATACTGTTGACCTACCCCATATATTTGATGGGTATGTAATGAGTCTCCATGGAGCTGGCCAAAGGTCAGGTAAGACGACCACAGTCTACGTAATCTCCCAGATTTTCACTCTTTCACCCTTGTGCAGGCATCTGTTGTACAGACTATAATAATAATAATTCCCTTATTTATATAGTGCACACAGATTACGCAGCTCTGTACAGAGCTCCCTGTCCCCAGTGGGGCTCACAATTTAATCAACCTACCAGTATGTATTGGAGTGTGGGAGGAAACCAGAGGACCCCCACGCAAACACGGAGAGAACATACAAACTCTTTGCAGATGTTGACCCCGGGACTTGAACCCAGGACCCAAGCACTACAAGGCTGTAATGCTAACCTCTAAGCCACCCCCTATCAGGTTGCTCCCTCTTGGAATGGTCCAGGTGCAGATGACAGGTGACCTCAACAGGTCATGGGAAGTCAGGGCGAGTAGGAGTATAGTCTATGTTAAGGCAGACATCAAGGCAGGAGGTATTTGTAGACCCAGGATACAGATTAGGGCAGGAACATGGGTTCCAGAGGATCGGTGACATGGAAATCTTTGCATGGTCCATGCTAGTCTGAGGACCACCATGACTCAATCATCTGACTTGGCACCCTTCATATTCGAAGACTTCTAGTGATTGTTTGGAGACAGTTATAGGAAACAGCGGCGCACGGGCGCACACTTGCTGAAAGATAGAGCATGCTCTATCTTTTTGCGGTGTGTGGCCTGGATCGGTGCCACACATGTCTGGCACCGTATCCCCACCGTGACGCTATTGCCGTCTATGGGGACAAACATGCGGCTGCAAATTTGCAGCCGCATGTACGTCCCCGCAGACGGCCATGTGAATAAGCCAGTAGGCGCGCACACCGGTCCTTCAAATAATAGAAATAGAGTATGTGCTCACTATGTGCGGGAGGGTAAGGAGGGCTATAGCCATAATGGTTGTAGACGTTAGTTAGATGAAGCAGTGTAAATTTATAGGATGACACCCTTTGCGCCTGTATATAATTATCCTATCGGAATTGTAGTAAGCCTGTCTACATTTTAATTAACTAGTCATGATATTACTATATGGTGGGATTACCCCTGTTTTCATTTGGTAGAATACTACATTAATTATGATGATCTCACTGGTTGGGTCACTGGGAAATGTGAGTAATATTTGCTGCTACTTTGTAATGGGCGAGCAGCTCACACCCTTTTGCTCTGCAGTGAAAATATGACTATATGCATCAGATATCATTCACATGGATGAGGCAAAATGAACTTGGAGACACTATAGTTACAGTATTGTTGCATTATAAGAAGCAATGACCTTATTTCATGGTATTCTGAGGGTGCGTTCACATGTGGCGTTAACGCAAGAGCTTTCAAACGCATCAAAACAGCTGAGAAGAGATATGTATGATTAGCAGTCAAAAAATGCATGCGTTGTTGAAAAACGTATGCTTTTTTGTAAAACGCAGGCGTTTTTTGAAAACTCATCCGTTTTTGACAGGTTTGACCAGGAGGTGGCTGCATAAAAAAACCCATTTACTTACCTCCGTGGTCCCTCCCGGTGCCCCGCGCTGCCGTCTCTCCGGTCGCACAGGGCATGGACTGGAAAGACAGCAGCGCGGGATGTCGGGCGGGACCGTGGAGGTAAGTAAATGTTTTTTTTTTTTTTTTTAATGCAGCCACCTCCTGGCCACATATAATTTTTTTTTACGCCTCGGACAAATCTCCTCTTCTCAACTGTTCTGATGCATTACTGGCACATGTAAACGCACCCACCCTCAACATTGCGTTTACATACATATGCGTTAATGTGAGGTTAACAAATGCGTTTACATAGCCTTAATAAATGCATTTTGTAAACGCAATGTTGACAGCAATGTAATTAGGCAAATCTCTTCTCAGCTGCTGCAATGAATTAACGCCACGTGTGAACGCACCCTCAGTGTAACTCCCTGATGGTATCTACTCTTATCAGGTAAATGTATTGACATGACATACCTCACCCTAAATATCATTGTAATGGTTACTAGTCTCTTCATTCCCTCACTGCATGCAAGTAATTCTGTACCCAGGAGTGCTTTATAACATGCACAATTTTAAAATAAATCTATATTATGTATATATTATATTATAACTTCTTATATTTGTTATCCATGGCCTCTCTCCTTCTAAAATCAACTTTTATCAACTTCTAATTAGCCAGAAGTACTCTGCTCATTAATTACTAGAGCCCCTTTCTGCTGCAACTTCACCAACTTTTACACTGAGCAGGAACACTTTCCCCGTCCCACTGTGTGAGATTACAGCAGGCAGAGGGATGGAGAAGTGCTGTAGGAACAGAGGGTAGGGTGAGACAGTGTAACAGTCTGTGAAGCCAGAGCATGGAGCAGCTCTGGTAACTCCTCCAGAGCCATTCTAGACCATAAACATAATTTTAAAAGTTAACTTAGAAGGATAGCAAATATAAGACAATGACTACTGTCACAGTTCCTGGATCTATGAGTAGGTGTTCCTGGTTTATTATGATTGATTTTGATGGTACAGTACCTGAGCAAGAACCGTGATGTAACTGTACACTGCGGTGTATAAATTTATTGGTCACTATGAAATACGGTTAGTTTATGGTATGGCTAAAGGTTAGATGGACGGCAACTTATCTTGAAATTGTTGGGTTTGGGTGATTAGGGTTCCTCTGCTTGGGACCACCCTATATAAGCCATAATGTGGCTTATCCATGTTCTACATTGTATTCATTTCACTATCCAGCATGTAATGCTACAGTCCACAGACTTCCCATCTGAATGAGGGGATAAGATAAGACAGGCGGATGCCTGGAACTCTCTGTTTTACTGATAATACAATTTGAGATGATGTAAGTAGATTAGTTTATGTCTCCATGCGCTGGTTAGTATTATCCCTGATCCGTATCCACAGGCATCTGCATCTCCGCTGCTCTGGAATGCTTCCTCTTGTGAGACCAAACCCTAACCTTTAGTTTTCAAAAGTCTCAGAAAACACACCTCTTAAAGAAGTCTTATCACATTCCTTAGCTGCCTCTGCCTTTCCTCCTTTTCTGTGATTCTTCTTAAGCACTTTCATTTGTGCATCTATTATATTATTAGGGTTAGGGTCTTTTCATTTAAGACTCCAGATACATAGGGGGAGATTCATTATGCCTTCTCCTCCAGAAAACTGGGATAGAAAGCGCATGAATCTCTCCGTCCCTGCTAGTTTTTAATTCCTTTATTTATATAGCGCACACAGATTACGCAGCGCTTGCCAAATCAGCCCCTGTCCCCAATGGGGCTCACAATCTAATCAACCTACCAGTATGTTTTGCAGTGTGGGAGGAAACCGGAGGACCCGGAGGAAACCCACTCAAACACGGAGAGAACATACAAACTCTTTGCAGATGTTTTTTCTGGCTTCCTGGACCAGAACACCAAATTTACTATAGTCTCTGACGGAAAATGGGCGGAGACTATAGCGAAAAATTCTGCCAATTCGGATCTAGAGTACATTTCAGCATTGTCAGGAATAATGGACTCCAATAATCATATATCTTATGTGTATGGAGCCGTCCAACTTAAATCAGAAGAAAAATATTGGGGTAGATATGTATGAAGCCTGCTGCCCATGTACGAGCTCCGTTTTCAGGTTTTCCTGGGCCAAACTTTGAACCATTGAGCTGCACTGACACATTGGGGCACATTTACTTACCCGTCCGAGTCGCGATCCCTGTTCCGGACTCTCAGACAATGATGCCTTGTGCCACGATCCACGTAGAGCTTGCACCCGATATCCTGCATATGTCGCTCCCCGATCATTTTTTTCTTCCCGGTGCATGTAAGTGCTTGGCTTGCGACACAAATTTAAATGTTAAATCTTGCGCTTAGTCCGAATCTGACGGCCCGCCCCCGATTTGTGTCGAGTGAAAGTCGGTGCGATTGCGACACAATCCGAAAATGCGGCCGCGGGACTTTAGTAAAATAGCCCCATTGAGTTAAGTTCAGAGATTCTAGGTTCACTCTGGTAAAATCTGGGTTGGAATGGCAATGGACAGCACATAGATCCATATTTGGCCATGTTGCCATGCACACATCCTTTTGTACATAAAGACTTGTGGTTAAGAATTTTGAATTAAAAGGGTTGTCCAAAAATTTTATTTTGATGGTTTATCCCTAGAAAAAAAAACAGCGTGATACTGGAAAAAATGCATCATAGACATGAAAAGTTATTAGTATCTAAATGGACAACCATGTGTGTTGCCCATTGCAACTAATCACAATTTTGTAAATTTTGGTTTAAATTTTTTATGAAATGCAACATCCTACAGGACTGTTTTTTGTTTATTTAGATTTAACCCCCAAATACTTCAATCAGATTGGGACAACCCCTATTAAAGGGGTTTTCCAAGACTATAATATAAATACATATGTGGCGGGTGGTGGGATGCTTAAAAAAGAAACTTCCCCCCAGTGTCCCCCACCGCCATCTCTCTGGTCCCCATACCTCAGCGTCTGATACAGCCCTGGGAATGGTGTTGGGTGGGCATTGCTTGACCACCTTTGCCAGCCGGAAACTGTTTACAGTGCTGTATCAGGCGCTGAGATATGGGTAAGGGTGGGCGTGCATCTGTAAACAAACAAGGGGCACGGACTGGAGAGACGGCGGCGCTGGACACCGAGAGGGAGCGCAAAGGTAAGTACAAGTTTATTTTTTTAAGCAACCCCACCCACCGGCCACATATGTATTTTTATAAGGATCTAGAACAACCCTTTTAACATTTTTCATGCCTGAAAACTCCCCTGCTGGAGGTAATTGTAGAAAAGGTCTGCACCTCAGCATGCAGTGTCATGCCATGACTGGTGTAAAAATCTCAAATGGGTCTAATACCAGTGCTGGTTTTATCAAAACAAAATCCTTTGTTTAGTACCAGGGGTTGGGCTTTGGTTTTGATTTCACTAATCAACAAGTGACTTGTCTGTGCTGCTCACTCCTCAGCTCCCCACTCCCCAGCTTTGTGCTCCTGTACAGCTCCTCCCTCCCCCACTGATGTCAGCTTACCACCCTGTGAGCTCAGGTTCTGTGAAGGAGCACAAAGGTGGGTGCTGAGAGCTAAGGGGTGAGCACATGTTATTTTGAGAAATACATCCAAACCAAATCCAAACCCTGGGACTACACAGAGGATTTTGTCAGGAAGCCATAGACCTTGACTAAAGACCGATTTAGGTCTGGAACGCCACAGTTGCATCACCGTGCTATGTGTCTGTATGCAAATAATGCTTTTATCCAGGACCAATTAAAAAATATATTCACTTTCAAATTTGCCAGACTAAATTTTCTTCTAATTTTCTTTGGTTACAAAAGGTTTTTAATTTTTAGAATCTATTAAAACTTATAGCAATGTGATATCGTACCGAATTAAAGAATATAGGGGAGGTCTCATTTGGAGCGCACAGAGAAAGCCGTAAAAACAAGACCCACAAGAAAATGTTTTTTTTTTCATCACTTCCACTGCACAACACGGAATATCATATACCGCCATTAGAAAGTACAATTTGTTACGGAGAAAACAAACCCTCTGTACATGAAAAAATAAAAAAAGTAATGGATTCTTAAAGGAGGGGAGGAAAAAAATGGAAATGCAAAAACGAAAAAGGTACAAGAGGATATTTATTTTTTCCAAAATAAAAAAAGTAAGTTGCAAAACAAAAAAACAAAACAAGAGGATATTTATATACACAGGTATGGATATATAGGAGAGAAGAAGGATATGTAGGAGCCATCATTAGGCTGCCACAGTGACAAGGCCGGCCGTGCGCGCCCCCGGCCGCGTCCCCCTCCTGCGCGCGCCCCCGCCGGCTTCCCTTTCGCTGACGTCGCGCCTCGTGCCCGCGCGCACACGGGAAGAACCGAGAGAAAGAGTAGAAGGAGGGAGGGGGACGTAGTAACTGCAAACGTGCGGCCGGGGACTAAGTCTACCGGAGCGGGACAGGACCGGAGGCGGAGAGCAGCACCCATGAGCAAGCGGCGAGCCTCCGAGGAGGGAGGATAGAGCGGCACCACGTCAGCCGGCGGCTCCCGGTAAGAGACGAGGGGGCTCTCCGGTATAACGGGAACGTATGTGGGATGGGCAATGCCCGGAGACCCGCCCCCTAGCGCCGGGAGGGTGCAATGTATCTACCTTGGTGCAGTCCTCTCTCTGGTCCGCTGGCTGTGTCACCTGACCTGGGAGAGGTGCCCCCCATATACCTCCTGTCATTGCCTCTGTGACCCTAGTGCCAGGTCACTGTGCCACCCTATAAGACTGGCGCGTCTTCAAGTTACACAACTTTAGTTGTTCTCCTTATAGATTTCCATTGCTCCATCTGCATTTTAGTGCAATTATACATATCCGTGGAAATATTATAGTAATATTATAATAATATTAGGTCACTTGTGCCCATCTTCAGGTTGGCGCACCGGTTTCTGTGTCGTGGCACCATCGTAGTAGTTGGCATCCACACTGATCATATTTTTGGGATTTATACATGGATTTGGCTGTATACCGTCACTCGGTGCACATCTGGTTGGTGCCAACGTGGGTCAGGAGTCGCCCTGCTACCCTGGCATCTGGAGCCGGGGTGGAGGGACCTCTTTATAGATTGCCACATGTCACCCGCTGGCGCTGACACGGCTTGTAGGAGCGATCGCAGTGATTAGGAATACTGCGGATGCCAGCACAGAGCTGTCCTGTCTTGTCTTGTTTTTTTTGTTTTTTTCTTAATCTTTTTGTTTTGACTTCTCGCTGTACTTTACAATGTGCCGTTTTTTTTTTTTAATGTCTCCTTATATAGTATTATACGTTTTATCCTTCCTATATATCTGTATGTATAGTGGAACCCCCTCTAGAAGACCCCCCCCCCATCCACAAGATCATCCCTTATCCCAATGTCATGTGGTTGCACTTTATATACATATAACCACCGCCTAGGGTTGTGTACGGCAGAGGCAAAGTGATTTGTCAGGGATAAGTTATTGGACTTTTGACCAGTCGCATTAAAACTTATCTCCGTGTTCAGCCGGCCAGTACAAACATTGTCGCGGTGGTTCGCTCCGGATGAATCAGATTTCTAATACGGGAAGACATAGATTTTTGCCTGGGTAAGTATACAAGCGTAATGGAATTTTATAAGATTTTTAATCCTAAAACAGCGCCACCCTGGTCAATAGGATATGTCTGGTATTGCATCTCAGCTTATTGGCATGAAATTGGGTGCATTGCAATACCACACTCAGCCTGTAGGCAGGTGTGGCGCTGTTTTAACATTTCGAATACTGGTGCAAGGCTTGTTGTGGCAAATGTGTCTGTAAGGTGAACGTCACAAGAGTTTATGTAAACACATGTATGGCAGTATTATGGAGCGTATGGCGGTAGTATGTTAGTCTTGAATGTACGGTATGGATACAAATGGGCTGTTACTAGAGAGGAGGTTTGTAGTAGGGATGTGATGGTGACGACACAATGATGCAACGTGGATGACGTGTAGTAGCTATGTTTACACATTGTGTATGTGATGCAGGTTTTATGATGTATGATCTACAACAGATTCAACAGCAACGCCTTGTAAGAGCTAAATAACACAGCCCTGATCAATCCGTGAATCATGGACCATGCGCTGTCTGGATTTCACGGATCGACCCAGGACAGGACGCTGAACTGTAATTATGATTGGCACTGGGCGACTGTTCTGAGGGGAAGAAGGGAGAGCAGTCCTGAACTAAAATCGCAATCACAGTTTTCGGGGTTATCCGGTCTGTTTGTGATATCCAGATTTCACACACTACTACGGCGATGAAGGATTGTACACCAAGCACACTGACATACTGGTGTGTGCACCCTCTGGCGGGATCTGCTCTTCTTTTAGCTTCTTATTCTTTCATTTTTTTTAAAGGCATTTAAAATTATGCAAATGAGCCTGAGGGCCTCCAAGCTTCATAGGTTTTAATGTAGCCTGGAGCCCCTCAGGCTCATTTACATAATTTAAAAGCCTTATATTCTTAAAAACAAGGGGATAACAAGCTTAAAGAAAACAGCATCCTTGCAGAGGAGGCACACACCAGTATGTCAGTGTGCTTGGTTTACAATCCTTCATCCTGGTGGAAGCCGTCCTTTAACCCTAAAAAATTACTCTTCATGCTCCATCTGTTGTGTATTTTTGCAATGCAACCAATGAACATATTAGAACAGATCTGGGTTCTGATGTTTAGGGGAGTTTTTATGTATTTTGGGTTATTTTCCTTCTTGGTAATACAGTATATGAAAGTGACAATGGGAATAATAATATTTATTTATATTGTTTCATCAAATTCGGCAGCGCTTTATATATCCTAGGGGACAAATACAAATATAATATTACATTACAGAGGGAAAACAGTCATATGGAACACTAGCATTGAGGGCCCTGATCACAAGAGCTTACAGTCTATGAGAATAAAAAAAGTTAATTCTTGCCAAAACTCCTTTTTTGTACAAAAGTTTCTGGCTTTACACTCTCAAGTTTCCTACTGCTTATTTTTTTTTTTGGGTTAAGAAAACGATGCAGTCCCTTCCTTCATGCTGGACTACTGCCCTGTACCGTAGTCTTGTGTACAGCAAGGGAGAGTAGTCCGATGTGGCATCAGAGATTTACTTTCCCATAGTCAGAATCCAAGATCCTGGTCGTCAAATCTGTGCACAAACCAAGTTTGTTGTTTTCACCCATTGTCCAATACAGGCGGTCCCCTACTTAAGAACACTCGACTTACATACAACCCATAGTTACAAACGGACCTCTGGATATTGGTAATTTATTGTACTTTAGTCCTAGGCTACAATAAACAGCTGTAACAGTTATCACAGGTGTCTGTAATGAAGCTTTATTGTTAATATTGATTATTATGACAACCCAACATTTTTAAAATCCAATTGTCACAGAGACCAAAATAGTTCTGGCTGGGATTACAATGATAAAATATACAGTTCCGACTTACATACAAATTCAACTTAAGAACAAACCTACAGACCCTATCTTGTATGTAAACTGGGGACTGCCTGTATATAGCAAAAGTATGATTGTTCACTTCCACCGGCTGTAGCTTATGTCCCTCTTACCATCGAAAATACATGCACACTCGGACCAGTCACATGTGCTGTCTGGAGTAAAAGTTGTCGAATGAATGAGCGGTTTTGCTGGTTGTTATCTAAAGTTCATGACATGCAGAGATTTTAATTCCTGCGGCTTTAGATTTGTGCCTCCTGATTGTGATTGTGACCCTCTTATCTATGTGTCTGAGAGATCTTATGAACTTCCCCCTGATACCGATCCGTGGATAATATCATCCTTGGATATAGATCACACAGTCATGAAATGTGATTCCCCTCTTAATGTTCCACAATACGTTTTGATTAAAGCAATGATAAAGTGTTCATTCAGAATCCATTTACAGCTAATTCGCCAGACCTCATTTACATATCGCTCGGCACGCATGGCCGCATATCCCAGAGCTGGCACAGGATGTGTTGTCTGGTCACTTTCCTTGGAAGCATTGCAGTCCTCTTCTCTGGGATATAAGGTAAGGTATCTTTTGGGCCTAATACACACATCTGATACTTGGATGAACCTGCATCGTGACATATTCAGCCAGTAGATGTTTTTGTTCCTCTACAAGGGATCACATTTTAGTGGATAAAACTTCCTTCCAGAATCTGCAAGAAAAAAAAAAAGCACAAACTGGGGCACATTTACTTACCCGGTCCTGCAGGACTCACAAAAGTGCATTGTCCGACGATAATGCACTGTGCACCGATTCACTAAGATCGTGCGTCCGATATCCTGCATGTGTTGCTTCCTCGCTCAGGTCCAATGGAGTTCACCTTCTTCTTCCCGGTGCATGTAAGTGCTTGGGCTTGCGACACAATTTGAAAGTTAAATCCTGCGCTCAGTCGGAATCAGTCAGATCGTCCGACGGCACGCCCCCCAATTTCTGTTGCATGAAAGCAGCGCAGCAGCGCCAAAATCCCATTGCGTGTGATACAATCTCCAGTTAAATACCTATCACAGCGGCGCAAATCACGAAAAATGACAAAGGTGCAGCCACAGACCCTTAGTAAATAAGCCCCCTTATCTCAATATTTTTGTCAAGGCTGGTTAGGTTATCTCTAAGACTGTAAGCTCTTGTGTCCCCCATTCATCCTCATAGACTGTAAGCTCTTGTGTCACCCCCTCATCCTCATAGACTGTAAGCTCTTGTGTCCCCCATTCATCCTCATAGACTGTAAGCTCTTGTGTCCCCCATTCATCCTCATAGACTGTAAGCTCTTGTGTCACCCCTCCTCCTTATAGACTGTAAGCTCTTGTGTCACCCCCTCCATCCTCATAGACTGTAATCCCTTGTGTCCCCCATTCATCCTCATAGACTGTAAGCTCTTGTGTCACCCCCTCATCCTCATAGACTGTAAGCTCTTGTGTCTCCCCTCATCCTCATAGACTGTAAGCTCTTGTGTCCCCCCCTCATCCTTATAGACTGTAAGCTCTTGTGTCCCCCCCCTCATCCTTATAGACTGTAAGCTATTGTGTCACCCCCTCCATCCTCATAGACTGTAAGCTCTTGTGTCACCCCCTCCATCCTCATAGACCAGTGATGGAAAACCTTTTAGAGCCTGAGTGCCCAAACGTCAACCAAAAGCCACTTATTTATTGCGAAGTGCCAGCGCAGCAATTTAAGCAGTAATTTATTTCTCCTTGTTCTTTGACAACTTTCAATCGTTCAGCCTCCCAAGGACACCAGCGCAGTTGAATGGAGGAGGGCAAATTCACCTATCATTGTAGGAAAATTCTGTAGGAACTCTTTGAGTCCTATCTGGTGAACTTCATGCTGGGGTGATGGCCTGGGTGCCCACAGAAAGGGCTCAGAGTGCCGCCTCTGGCACCCGTGCCATAGGTTCGCCACCACTGTCATAGACTGTAAGCTCTTGTGTCACCCCCTCCATCCTCATAGACTGTAAGCCCTTGTGTCACCCCCTCCATCCTCATAGACTGTAAGCTCTTGTGTCACCCCCTCCATCCTCATAGACTGTAAGCTCTTGTGTCACCCCCTCCATCCTCATAGACTGTAAGCTCTTGTGTCACCCCCTCCATCCTCATAGACTGTAAGCTCTTGTGTCACCCCCTCCATCCTCATAGACTGTAAGCTCTTGTGTCACCCCCTCCATCCTCATAGACTGTAAGCTCTTGTGTCACCCCCTCCATCCTCATAGACTGTAAGCTCTTGTGTCACCCCCTCATCCTCATAGACTGTAAGCTCTTGTGTCACCCCTCTCATCCTCATAGACTGTAAGCTCCTGTGTCACCTCCTCATCCTCATAGACTGTAAGCTCTTGTGTCATCTCCTCATCCTCATAGACTGTAAGCTCTTGTGTCATCTCCTCATCCTCATAGACTGTAAGCCCTTGTGTTACCCCTCATCCTCATAGACTTGTGATCAGGGCCCTCACTCCTATTGTTCCATATGACTGTTTGTACTGTGTAATGTCATATTATATTTGTATATGTCCCCTATGATTTGTAAAACTCTATATAAATAAAGATTATTATTATTAGGTTAGGATTTTGCCAGGATGACTGTTACTATAAGAGAGGAATTCACAGGAGATAATGTTCTGTTAACAATGTTCCGCAGAAGCAGAGTTTACATGTAAGTGTTGTCTGAGCCAAGTTTGCATGTATAAACAATGCAAACAATCTGAAAACAATGTATCGTCGTTGCAGTCTGTATAACATTAGGGACCATTGTATCAAACGGAACTTGTATCATCCGTATTACATTCTTTATTTGGACCGCCCAATATAATACAAGTAAAACAACCCCCCAATAAAAAAGAGAAAATAACAAAAGTCCGACAAATAACGTCACTAGCTTGTCCCAACCACTTGATGGGTTATTTACCGTATATACTCGAGTATAAGCCGAGACCCCTAATTTCAACACAAAAAACTGGGAAAACCTATTGACTCGAGTATAAGCCGAGGGTGGGAAATGCATTGGTTACAGCCTCCCAGTATATAGTCTGCCAGCCCCTGTAGCATACAGCCTACCCAACCCCTGTAGCATACAGCCTACCCAGCCCCTGTAGAAGAAAAAAAAATAACACTGTACTCATCTTTCCGACGTCCCCCATAGGTCCTCTTCTGTCTCAGACTGTCTCAGACAGAAGAGGACCTATGGGTGACGTCAGAAAGGTGAGTTTTGTCTTTATGTTTTTAGTTGACTCGAGTATAAGCCGAGTTAGGGTTTTTGAGCACAAATTTTGTGCTGAAAAACTAGGCTTATACTCGAGTATATAAGGTAATTGTGTTATTTAATAACTGATCCACTAATATGGACAGAACTTGGACAGAACCAAGCGTAGCGTAGCTTCTGTATTTTTCATGTTCTTCTACGTGAAGGAATAGGATGTGCTCAGAGTTGTCTACAGCCTCCACACAGATCCTTGAAAAACACATTCATGTGAGTTAAAGGGGTGGTCTGACATTGATAAAAACTTTTCTGGTGGGCTTGGGGGGCCACTGTGGAAATAATGCCGTACACTGGGAATGCCGAGGGTGGTAAGTATAGTTTTATTTTTTTTTTTACTGTTGAACATCCCCTTTAATACGTTAGCCTGTGATCCGTAAAAAAAAACTGATAGAATGCGGATCAAAACAACTTTAGCATAACTTTAGCATGCATGTAGCGTAAGGTTGCGTTCACATTCAACATTTAAATCACGTTTACAATGTGATAACTTTGTTTTTGCATTGTGTAAACATAATATAAACCATGTAAACACAATACTAACGTAATGTACCAAATTGAATTGCCTTTACAATACGTTTGCAAACTTTGAGTGTGAACATGACCTAAGAGAGACCCCTACAATGGTGACGTCATTCTGCCACGTATAGATCCAAACACAGCAGAAGTCCGTACATGTGGCATTTATTTTCCATCACTATATAGATAATAGTAAATGGTTTGATTTTGGAAAGTACCTAGTGTTATCTAGTATGTATCATTGGTACCTGATGTTAGATATGCTGAGCGGATTTCCACTTTATACAATGAAGTCCTGTTACTTATGTTACTGTGCCTGGAACTACTTTTCCCGACAGGCACACCAGCAGACCTGACTCTGTATGTGCATTGTGCCGGCACAGTTAGCTGTAAAGCAGAATGGTGAATGCAGCTCTGGAGTAACGGCCGTCTGACTCGGTGTAGAAGTTCTTGTTACTGGAGAAAGTTTTGTTCTTAGAACGTAATGTGCTGGAGGTGTACAGAATCATATTCCATTGCAGTGTGGATTGTTATGGAGAAGTTTCCAGCAGCTCCTTGGAATATCTGAGTTCATATTTCCTGTCATTGTTACAAGGATAAAGAATTCTGTTGTGGCATTCACTGTTTTCTGAGATGTGTCTAACACCATTAAGTTACATGTAAACTTGTAATAAGTGTATCTTCAATGTTAAAGGACATCTACCACCAGGATGAAGGACTGTAAACCAAGCACACTGACCTACTTCTTTTAAGTTCTTAAACCCTTGTTTTTATGAACAATAAGGTTATAGATTATGCAAATTAGCCTGAGGGGCTCCAGGCTCCATTTACAGCTAATTAGCATGATTTTTCAAACTTTATTTTCACAAAAACAAGGGCTTAAGAAGCTAAAAGAAGAGCAGATCCTGCCAGAGGTGGCACACACCAGCATGTCAGTGTGCTTGCTTTACAATCTTTCATCCTGGTGGTAGATTTCCTTTAATCACTGCAGAATCATTAGGCATATTGATGGCAAAGCTGTCAGGCGTAAGTGATGTGAGCGCTCTGTGTCTGTAGCCACGTGGAGTTTACATGGAGTTTGAAGGGATAGTCTTTGCGAAAAACTCTTCAGAAAAGCTCAAAATTAGTTCCATTCATCTGACTGGAATTGTTTCTGCGGCCGGCACATGGATTTTTTTCTGAGTACATTTTTAAGATGAATATTAAAACCTATTCATTATCACCCAGCTTTTCCATCTCAAGGAGACACTTGGCCCCAAAAACCCAATTTGCTGCAAATATTTTTATTATTTTATTATGTAGGGAAATGCTCCTCAGCGATTCTCTATTGTTCTGTCGCTTCCTCTTTCCTGCCGTTGATTTATTGGCTTTTTACTTCTGAGTTTCTGGAGGTCGGTGTTGAGGTGTTTTTTGTCCGTGAGGTGGAGGCTGTGGGGGCCTCCGGTTATGTAACCGCTGGCGGCTTCTTCTGCTTCTGTTTAGAGGAAAAGTTTATACAATAGGAAACGTTTAGTCAGTTCTGCACTCTTCTCTGATCTGGAGACTTAGGTTAGGTTCTGTCATTTCGGGGTTACTTTTACTTCTGTTTCCTCAGTTTTGGGCATTCCCCATAGTCTTAAACACATGATTTTTGGCATATCTTGCCTGTCACCCAACACACGTGCTCCATAAAACTTCTACACATGCTAGACTTTATGGGACAGATTTTTGAATCCTTACCCGCAGCCCATGGCTTAGCCGCAGCCCATGGCTTAGCCGCAGCCCATGGCTTACCCAGCTCTGAATCGGGGTGGAGTTGTATAAACCACTGCTGCTTCGGCAGTGCTTGTTTTTCCTCGGCGGGGGAACGATTTATCAGTCCGTTTATGACAGAATTCTGAGGTAATTTCTGCCAAAAAAAGTCTTAAATTATTTGTGCCACATGTATCAAGGAATCAAGACAATTTCTACGTTTTTTTTTTTCAACAAAAGTATGAGAAAAAGGAAAGGGTCATGACCAGAAGATTTTGCACAAATGGCTAGAATTTTGGACAACTATTTCCTCAGATAATTTCAACATGAACAGTAAATGCGTAAAAGTGTGTAAATAAGATATTTGGGGGAGGAGTGTCATGAAGGTGGGGGGCCCCAGGCAACAGAGCGGGTTGGCCGTTACTATAGCCTGCCACTGTTCAGGCCTGTATGGTCGCTGGTATAGTCGCTCAATTCCTTCCCAGGTAGCACCTGGCATAAGATGGCACGCCAGCGCAACTAACCGGAGTCTCCGGATGTGTGAAGAGGGGTGGGTCATATAATAAATGTCCCCTTTTTGATATAACCACTTTAAACATCAGGATTTTGCATTGTATATTTTTGTAAATCGGGCTTTATTTAGTCACTACAATGTTTTATTATAAGAGATGACCTGTTATGGAAGGGTGATGCCACACATCGCGTTTTGAACCTGTTTTTGGTCCTTTTTTAAGCAGTCCGTTAAAAAAGCCTGCGTTTTTTGAGAAAACATCTGTTTTTACCTTATCTTAATTAAAACTGGTCAAAAATGTATGCATTTTTGGACGGACTGCTTAAAAATGGACCAAAACGGGTTCAAAACGCCACGTGTGCCATCACCCTAAGTGGCAGCCTTTTAAAGCGGTTATCCAAGTATGAGAAATTTAGCAGGGGAGGGCATAAAAAAAAAAAAACCTTTATTCACCTCCTCCGGCGCTCCCGGGGTGTCCCGCGCTGCAGTCCGTCGGAGCCATACCCCTGTTTGTTTACAGGGGTACGACAGCTCTGCTCCGGCAATTTCCAGCGGCCTTGCACGCCCACCCGTCTCCTCTCCTAGCGTCTGATACAACACTGGGATACAAGACGGGTGGATGTGCCAGGCCGCTGGAAGCTGGCGGAGCAATGCTGCCGTGCTCCTGTAAACACGGCACGGCTCCGAGAGACCGGTAGTGCCGCAGGAGGCCAGTGAACGTTTATTTTTTTTTTAAAGCCCTCCCCAGCCTACCTGCTAAATTTTTCTAAAGCTCGGACAACCCCTTTAATAAAAATTAACAAGATCTTTTTAAGTAACCTTCCATACATTACTTATTAGATCTCCTCATTCATGATCCTTTTTGCATGGCGGTGTATGATTGGGTTATGTTGGTGGTGCAGTGCTCCTGTTATAGACGTCCTGCAGCAGCGCCCCTCTAAGCCCTGATTACATTTGTGCATATTGCAGAGGTCAGCTTGCGATTCTGCAGGAATTATCCGAGCACAGATTGGGCTCACATCCCTTTCCTGCATATTTATCTCCTAAATCCTGCTCCGCTTGTCCTCAGGAAGACAAGATGAATATTTTTTTTGACTATGGTAACACATTGGTTATCATCTCATAGAAACTGTGCAGAGTTCTCGAAATCTGTTCTTCACACCCAGAAGTGTTGATAGTTTTGGCTGTCGCAAGAGAAATCTCAAACTGTTTTCTATTCTCTGGGGAGAAGTAAGTCGAGCGGCGTGACGTAGATCCGATAATAGGGAAGTAATTGTGTTCTGCAGAGCATTGCATTGTACTGTGCGAGGGATCTGCAGCTAGATGTGGGTTATCTCGGCATGCGGATTTCTTAAAATAATGGGGTGAGCTAAGGGGAAGAGGATGCCCTTATCATAGCATGGGAAAGAAATTGCAGTACAGGTGTGGACTTTTCTGTGGTTTTGGTGAGGGGGTGGGGTGGTAAGCTGCCATAGAGGAGCAGAGGGTTGGATCCCACCCACCGATCTCCAGTTAATCGCCTAGAATAGACCATTAAAGGGGTTCCTCAAAAACCTTCCTGAGGTGCAAAAGTGGCAAAAACTAGAATCGCCGGTTCCGGTGTTGCGTTGGTCAGGATTGACATTTCGGACGGAAGTGCAATGTATCACTGGATCTTGGGCTTAGTAGACTATGGGACTTTACTTGAGACGTAAGATTGATACGACGCTGGAATCGGGAGTCGGAGCAGGGTGATTATACTTGCTACTCCTGCTCTAACGCTCAGGATGTTTTCCAACAATCAGTTTTTTGGATGCAGTTTTTGAAGTCTGGTGTGGATCACAATGAGAGAGAACATATTATTGAGCGCTGCTACTACTTCTCTTCATTCTACTCCTGGTTTGGACATCAAAAACTGCATCTGAAACTCTGGCCATGTGAACGCACCCTCCGGAGGTTTTTTTCCAGGAGTCCAGAAAACTCCTTTAATTGTCGGTCGCAGAGATCTCTTTATATTAGATGTAAAATTTTCTTATGAACAAACTTTAATCATAAAATCTCGCCTTTCACCTTGCGTTTAATGATGTGTGATGGGATATTGCGACATATTTGTAGGAAATGGCTAAGAAGGTTGTGGTCCGCTTGGGGTTTCGGGAGGTGCGGTCTCTTATGTATACAGTCATCACAGCTGTATTGTAGTGAGAGGTACCAGAGTCTCCGGTATTTGTGTGGGCTGCTCACAGTGAATTGGAGGAATAAATAATCCGATACGGAGGTTAAAAAAATTGTTTATAAGCAAAAGATCTAATGGTCCTGTGAATGAGGGGTGGATCTCTCCATTTACATACGGAGAGTAAGTTTCATGGGGGGGTCCTACTGTTGGGACCATGTAAATGGTGGTCACGTAGAGGGACTGGAAGCCAACGTCTTGTGGGAGTTTCAAGACCATGATCTTCGTCAGTCCTGTAGTAGTGAGTAGTGGATGAGCATACACTCCACACTACAACTCCATTCAAAAAGGGCACTTTACTGAAGTAAAGAGTAGTGGATTATAAATACAGGCGTTTTGGGCGGTAGCCAAGTTTTCTAGGGGGCTCAAGGCCACCCAAACCACCTACCAAATTTTATACTAAGAAGAACCTTCACCCATGAAATCCTCCTACGTCTGTTCCTGCTCTCAATACACATTTATACAAGAGACATTTTTTGACTTTTTGAAGGTCCTCCAAAGGTCCTGAAACCACAAATTGAAAGCAGCAGAAGGGACACCTCCTCCATTCCCCAAGAAGCTTGATTTCTAGTACTATATGTAAGAAGTTATCCCAGACTTGGAGGGGCTATAATATTCATACAGCACACAGGCCATGGCAGTCTAAATCCACCCCTGAATGTAAGGAGTACCTGCGTCCCTGCTACTCCCTATATCAGTGGTGGCGAACCTATGGCACGGGTGCCAGAGGTGGCACTCAGAGCCCTTTCTGTGGGCACTCAGGCCATTGATCCCAAGACAGAGTTCACCAAACAGGACCAAATTCACCAAATCTTCCTGCAGACCCAGGCAATTTAAGAGATGCTACAATCAGCGCTATTTTAAAACGACACTTCATTGGATGCTGGGAACTACTGTAAAAGTGAGAAAGTGTTGATATAACTGCATTATCTTTGTAGGTTATCCTACTGGACCCTACATTCTTGCTGTACAGAGAGACCCTGGAAAGAAGCTACAATGATAGTCTGCATGTGCCCTCCTTCTTTCAACTGTATTAGTGGCCTCAAGCGGCCGATACGATTGATAGATGTTGAAGAGCAGGTAGCAATAAGTTACTTAAAATTCAATGTTGGCACTTTGCGGTAATCAAGTGCATTTTGGTTATAGTTTGGGCACTCGGTCTCTTAAAGGTTCGCCATCACTGCCCTATATCATAAATCACTATAATGCTTTTAGTCCTGTCCTCTGCACTGTGGTCCGTGAAATCCGTCCAGCGCAAACTTCATTTTTCACGTGTCACTCATAGTTCCTCCAGTCTTACACCCTCAACGATCAGAAATGTACAGACAAATTTTAGATAGACGTAGATTGTACGTTTAGGTATTTCATAGGTGCAGCCACGGAAGGAACCGAAAGTAGAGCACAGCGCCCGCCATCGATCCGCGACCGTTGTAGTTATTTGCACAGGACTGTTTGCTTTGCTACTTGTGCTACGTGAACCTTTTATTCTGAAACCTTTTTTTCCTTTCAAATGCAAATAATGTGCTGAATTATGGTCAAATACTGTGACACGTGCCCTGCCAGTACCCAGGATGATGCTATAAGGGGAAATGTCAAGGTAGAAATAAGTGAGAGGCTGTGTAATCCGGTGCACGCCCGGGCAGACAGGAATTAGTGGCGAGTACATTACAGCTGCAGCAGGAAATCTCAGGTCACTGGGTGTCGCATCATGTGTCTGCATCTGCTGGGTTACAAGTAGTAGAAGTTCTCTGTGTTTTCTCTAACCTTTTTTTTTTTTTTTTTTTTTTTTTTTAATTTATTTATTATTATAACCTGTTTCCTCTCTGTTATCAGCCAATTTAGACTTTGAAAAGAGAGAAAAATAGCAACTTATTATACCCTGCATACATCAAATTGGTGAAACTAAAAGGAACACTAACACTAAGTGGGAACACTAAAAGGAAATCTACCATCAAAATGAAGCATGGATAAACCAAGGATACTTGCTCATAGATCCAGGCACCCCAACTGTAGTAATAGTCTTATATTTGTTATCCATGGCCTCCTTCCTTCTAAAATGGACTTTGGCTCTGAGGGTGTTGCCAGACACTCTCAGTGCTGTAGCTTCAAAGGCTGTTACAATGTGCAGGAGCACTTCCTTTCTCCCATTGTGTGCTAAAACTCCACTAAGATTACAGTAGGCAGAGGGAAGGGGGGATGCTGAGGGAGCAGGGGGAGGGTGAGATGTCCTCCTGTACAGCGTAACAACCTGTGAAGTTACTGCACGGAGGGGCTCTGGTAATACCCTGAGCACTTCTGGCTATCACATGCTTTGAAAAGTTGATTTTAGAAGGAAGGAGGCCATGGATAACAAAGAAGATCACCACTGTTGCGGTGTCTGAATCTATGAGTAAGTGTTCCATGTTTATCATGATGGATTTTGATGAAATTCCGACATATATGGCAATGATTTTCCCATCCTAGGCACCTCGGGGGAGGAACATTGTCTCCTGCGGTCCATCAGGTTTTTTTATACTTTATGGCAACATTATGGTAAATCTAATCAATGATGCCATATAATTGAGTTTGTGGTGGAGGAAAGATTGCTAATTGTCTTCGTACTGGGCCCAAGTAGTATCAAAAAAAGGAACTTATATTTGTTCCGCTCCAGCTCTCCAGTCCACTTTAGGGGGCTTTAGGATCACAACTTGATTCTTTAGGCCGTGCGTCGTGCTTAATCCGGAAGGATTGACTCCCAAACACAGATGTGTTTAGACCAAAACACTTGCTTGTATCTTGAACCATGACCGTGAAATCCATGCAGCGCACGCTCCATTTTTCGCAAAGCGCCCACAGTCTTGTTCTGCTGGCCTTACACTCCCAACGATCAGACATGTATCTCCTTTGCTGTGGTCAGAAGTGAACAAATATTGTATCTTAATGAACTGTAAATTTATCCCTTTCGGTTTTGAAGTTTCAGATTTTGTCTCGGCATTTGCATGATCGTTTCTCATCCTGTTACGTTTCTGTTTTATCAGATGACTGGGTGCTGGTTCATGGTTTACAAGCAACGTAACAGCAATGGATGGTAAGTCGTCTCTCCGGGGCTCCGGCGCACCCACAGACTCCACCATAAACACTGAAGATTTTGTCGTAGTACCTTTACAAGTCGATGGCTCTTCAAATGTAGACGACAAACCTCAGTTAAAGGTCAGTACGATGGTAGAGAATTCCGTTACTTCATTTGTCATGGATGGGAGGGTGTGTCACTATCTGGAGTATAGATATACCATACCTGGATGTGCCTGCCAAAAAGTATTCAACACAAGAACAGCTTTTACCTACCCCAGAAATTTAACAGATGGTCCTGGGAGCAAAAAAGACTGAAGTTACAAAGAGACGCCCAATCTTGACTAGCTATGGCATCTGAATTCACAGTTAATTATTTATGGCCGCTGGGTTACTGCTGCTGATATTTAGCTAATGGTGTTGTGGTCCTGCTCTTATTATTATTTGACGTCAGTCGATTTTTCTTGTAAAATAAACCCACTACAGAATCTTTAAAGGAGACTCCAAAGAGAAAAGAATTAGGCAACATTCACACGAACGTATGGGGGACGTATATACGGGCGACTTGTGTACGTCCCCCATACACTTCTATGGCCTCACATCCCCGTACGGGAGCGGTATGGTGCGGCACTGTTCCGTAGCCCTTAGAAAGATACAACATGTTCTATAATTCTACGGTATACGGCACCGTGCGCTGTGTATTCCTATGGAGAGGGGCGGGGGTGAGCAGCGCTCATCACCTGCTCCTCTCCCTGGCACTGATGTATGCTCGCCGTACTACGGTAAGGCTGGCATACGTTGTGTGAATGTAGCCTTAGACTAAAGTTGGCCACAGGCTGGAGATACAGGCAGTTAAAGCCGCTCACATCCCAAACTACGTCTTTAACTGCCTGTATCTCCAGTTCTGTAGCTCACAGAGCCACAAGAGATTCATATCTTTATTATGATTCCAAAGATATTATTTCTAGGTATTATGTAACCGTAAATGGGGGTATCTGAAGTAACAGTCCCCCTCCAGCCTCTAAAAGTGACTCTTCTCAGCTCATTTGCATATGAATTTGATGGTGATTTTTTTATATATAAGTAAACTGGCAGGATTTAAAGGGAACTTGTCACCAGTGAGCCCTCCCCCTCCACAAATCACGCACAGTACCATTTAGATGTCATTATATGTTTCACTGATGGCTCTATCCATAGAATGTTATTCTAAAAAAGACTTTTATTGATGTCCTCTGTTACTAAAGATCCAGTCATGGAGGTGTGGGAACTCCAGGATACAGTGAAGCTGCCCATCCTCCTAACTGACACTGCTGAATAGAATTCCTGAGGGAGGGGTAGATAAGGGGGAGGTTGGGAGAGACGCTGACTGTGTGACTCGCTGAAGAGAAATCAGCTCCCTCATTTATCCCTTCTTCAAAAATTCTTTTCAGCAAATAACACAGTAACACATCCCAAACATTTCATTCACCCTTCCCTAAGGAATTCTCTTCAGTGAGTTCCAGCCAATGTCTCTTTCAATTCTTCAGTTAACCCTTCCGTCAAGAATTCTCTTTAGCGAATCACACACAGCTAGCATCTTTCTCAATCCCCTAATTTACCCCTCTCTCAGAAGGCAATTAAGAGCCAATGCTTGAAAGGATTAATCATACACTACTTGAGTAGTTTAGTGGGGTCTTTGTTCTTAAAGGAAACCTACCACCTGAAGTGGCAGGTTTCAGAAGAAAACACCGAGCACCAGCTCAGGCTGAGCTGGTGCCGGTGCTTATTTTTGTTTGTGTTTTAAACCGCGGTATCGCGGTATGCGCTCGGCGCTTACCATGCGCGCGGCCACATAGGAAGTGAAGGAGAGTCGCATGCATGGTAAGCGGTTTAAAACGCTAACAAAAATAAGCACCGGCACCATCTCACCCTGATCTGGTGCTCGGTGTTTTCTTCTGAAACCTGCCACTTCAAGTGGTAGGTTTCCTTTAATCAATGTTCAGTGAAGTATTGTAAATCCACATGACCACAGGCCTCAGTTCTCACTTGCCATATATCACTGGTGAACAGTAACTAGTCACACTTTCATGCTGCTGAATCTTGTCAGTGCAGTGACATTGATGGAGTAGTGCAAATGAAGCAACACTTCTGGCTCCAAAAGGCGGCACACCCAACATTGCCCTACTCGGAGTATTGAACAGAAGCTGCACATCAGCCCAGGCACAGGATTTTAAAGTAAAATTGGTTCAATTACTGCAGATTAGTTGTCAAAACGTCTCCATTTCCGTACACATTTGACATCTCGCAGACCCCTTTTGTCTTATTTCCAGTACAAGGTCCATGCCAACACATTAAAAGATTGCTTGGCAGTAAGTTTACAGTTGTCCTGCCAAATCCAGCACGTTATTTACTTCTGGAGGTCTGGCATTAGAACAGTCGCTTATATAGAAATGTCTTTCCTTGGCTTTTTCATATACTGTGGTTGGGATTGTCAAATATCTGGATGTGAGTGTGATCTCCTCGAGTCATATCATGGTTCGTCCATAGCATATGTAGTACGACCGTATTGTATCAGTAAGGGCAATGCTTACTTGTTGTGGGCATCAGTTTGGCTAATAATATGTTAACGGTTTGTGGGTTTTTTTTTTCTCTTACCCTTTTTATTTTTGCAGATAATGTCCAATGGAGATGAACAACTGGAAAAGGCGATGGAAGAGATACTTAGAGATTCGGAGAAAAAGCAAAATGGCAACCACGCAGAGATTGACGAGGGGCCTGATTCCTACACTGCTGGCTGCAGCATGACCACTGCCAGGAACCCTCCACTCACATTAATTTTGGACCCTAACAGTACAGGTTGGTATTTTTGGCCTTGAATCGCAGCTCTCGAGTCATTGTCCCGCTGCAGGGCTACTGTACCCTACTGCAATCATGTTTTTAGTATGGAGCAGTAGTCCTATTGGCAGACCATGACTCAGATGACTATAGTGCACAGTTGTGCTCCTTGCACAATGTTTGAGCATAAAAATGAGTGTCCAGAAGATGTTGTGCAGGTAAAACAACTTCTGAAAGGAACTCTCCATTCAAAGCTAATTCATTGGATAATACATGGTGCAGGGCCTAAAGGGGGGAGCATGACTCAGTTTCATTGTATTCCTAGGACCTTGCTAGAACCTAGAGTGCTGCTCTTCCCTTCAGGCTCTGCACAAGGTATAATTAAATAAATCAGCTGTGACTGGAGTGTTCCTTCTAAAGGGAACCTGTCACCACTGACCTAATTTTCAATAAAGACAGGTTGCAGAAGCCCATCACACCTGCAGTGCAAAAAGGCCTCTCTGCCTTTTATAAGCATTTGATTTAACTTACCTTGTACCCTGACAGAATCGTCTGTGTAGTGCCAGGGGTTGGGCTTTGGTTTGAATGCATTTCAAATAACATGTGACTTGTCTGTGTTACTCACTCCTCAGATCTTAGCCCCATCTTTGTGCTCCTGTACAGCTCCTCCCTCCACCACTGATGTCAGGCTCACCAGGTTGTGACCTCTTTGAAAGGAGCAGGTGGGAAGAGCTGTACAGGAGCACAAAGGTGGAGGCTGAGTAGTGAGTAACTCCGACAACTCACATTTTGTTTTTTGAAATGCATTCATACCAAAGCCCAACCCCTGTGACTACCCCATGATTTTGTCCCTGTTGACAGGTTCCCTTAAAGTAAAAAAAAAAATTGCTCTCATTTAACCCCTTTATCTGTACTGTACTTTAGTTATAGATGCAGAGCAAGAGCCAGGAAGAGAGGATTGCAGGACAGGGAGAGAAAAGCTGTGTGGCGATTAGTGTTTACAGTTTTGGATAGGGAGGGGCAATGTAATAAATAAACATAGGAAAATGACCTAATTTACATCTCTTTTTTTTTACATCTGCTTTGCAGTTGAAAATCACGCAGATGAGCAGCACTCCGTGACTCGTGTCAAGCTTGAGAATGACTACATTGAGTTGACTACATTGAGTTATTCCACTTGTGAATAAATATTCAACGACACGAAGTGCTGCTCGTCTGCGTGATTTTTGTATTTCTGGGATCTTGAGCCGGACCCCCACGAGCTTGCACCCACAATTGGATGTTGATCGGTTTTCATTGTGCCGCCCTTTACCTTTCACATTGTTTGTTTTACAGTTATTACAAGCATGTCTACCCCTGCATAACACACACTATACATTAGCAAAGCTAAGTCAGAGCGTTTCTAAGGGGAAAGTCCTTTGACAAATAAAGAAAAAAATATTACAAATTTAATTACACATTATTAAAGATTAATTTAAAAGACTAGCTAAAAGCAGCAACCCTATATACAGCTGTCATTACGTATGCTTATCAATCTGGAGTTTCCATATACAGGCGGTCCCCTACTTAAGAACACCTGACTTACAGACGACCCCAAGTTACAAACTGACCTCTGGATGTTGGTAATCTACTGTATTTTAGCCTTGGGCTACAATAAACAACTATAATAGTTATCAAATGTGTCTGTAATTAATCTTTATTGAATCCTGGTTCTTATGACAACCCAACATTTTTAAAATCCAATTGTCACAGAGACCAAAAAAAATTTGGCTGGGGTTACAATTATAAAATATACAGTTCCGACTTGCATACAAATTCTACTTAATAACAAAACAGAACCTATCTTGTACGTAACCCGGGTACTGCCTGTAATTAACTTTTATCCTATTTGCAATAGGCTGCAAGTGCCCACCTTCTGGTAAGTGCTCAGATTTTCCTCCCTAAGCCCTTCTATGCAGCTCCATCATTCAGGAGTTGGTGTCAGACAACATAGGAGCTGATAGCCGGGACCAAGGAGGAGCAGTGGGGCAGCCTGTAGGGAGGCGAGCCTGAAAACTTAGAGAACTCAGGATTGTCTAGTGGGCACTTGAAACTGTCTCTGATTTAGGATAAAAGTCAAGTACCCCTACAGTATATCAACAGGAACAAAGGTATGTTAAGGGTTATGTCTTTCTCCCCCACTTGACAATATTGCTTATTTAATGGAGCAACAACAAATTCCGTTGTATTCCGGACAAATGATGTTATATCTGATATTATGGAATTGCCCCTCCTTAAGATGGGTATCACATGGCTTTCTTCTGTTCTATCTTTTGTCTCTTCAGAGATTCCTGCGCAAAACATTAGACCGACTGCAAACCCTCCAGAAGAAGAAAGTGTTTCCTTTCACAAACTCTCATATTTGGGTCATATGAAGGTTTCCGCTCCACGTAGTGAGACAGAAGCCCTGCGGGCCATGTCCTCCATGAGAGCACATTGTTCAGCTCCAATCACTGTTACTCTCTACGTTCCCAATGTTGCTGAGGGCTCCGTCAGGTGAGGTTTTTTCAAGGTTAGATCAAATATTGCATTACTGGTATATTTGTGAGGCCAAAAAGATTTAGCACATAATAGGACATGATCTGAGCCACTTCATGTCCATGACCTTACATATTATGACTACATTTGTATTGAACCAGCTCTGACTCTGCAAGTCTGACTCATAAAAGGGATTGTTCATTGTGTCAAAGGTAAAACGGCATAACTAAATGTGCATATAAGGATATGATTTCTAATGAGTGTCCAATAAAATCCATTTCCTCTGATTTTATTACTCTCTAGCCACATTTATTTGCATTTAATGTTTTATGTGTTATTTTATAGCCTGTAATGTAGTCATAGAAGGTTCCAGGAAGTGTTGACCAATCGGTAAAAGCCTGTATTGTTTTCTTCACATCTTTTTGCAATAGTCTTTCATTACCGTCTTCTGTTTTCAATGTGGGAAACTTGTAAATTATAGTATGGTGTTGCCATAATACACATTTTTTTTTCTGCTGAGTTTGGAAAGAAGGGAGCAAGGAGCTCTTGTCGGCCGCCTGATCTATACTCCTGATACATAGTGCTTATATTGATGCTACAAAGACTCCGCACTCAGTTTATGATACATAGGCACATTGATCATACGCTGGTGCTAAGTGTGCCAGCGTATGATGGTGCCCCTGGCACTTACCTGGCACTTACCTGATCTATCAGGAGGCTTTGCCCTGTCGTAGTATTGCGCCATAGCCTGCGCCTGCTTAACTGCATGGACAAACAGCTCTCCTCGCCCAATCGGCATAGCAGACGGAGAAGTCCCAGTGTACAGCGAGCAATTGAGACTAAATAATGGCTTTTATGCCTGTTGTCAGGCATACAAGCCGTGATAAATCCCCCCCCATAGACTCATGCTATATAGACTTGACTCCACACCTTGCTCCTAATGCATCTTGCTTAGATTAATGCTACAAAGACTTGATTCCACACTCTGCTCCCGATACTTAGTGCTTACATTGATTCTACAGAGATTTGATTCCGCAACCTTGCTACTGATACATAGTACTTAGATCACTGCTACAGAGACTTGACTCCGCACTATGCTTCTGATACTTGGTCCTTAGAATGATGCTACAGAGACTTGACTCCGCACTATGCTTCTGATACTTGGTCCTTAGAATGATGCTACAGAGACTTGACTCCGCACTATGCTTCTGATACTTGGTCCTTAGAATGATGCTACAGAGACTTGACTCCGCACTATGCTTCTGATACTTGGTCCTTAGAATGATGCTACAGAGACTTGACTCCGCACTATGCTTCTGATACTTGGTCCTTAGAATGATGCTACAGAGACTTGACTCCGCACTATGCTTCTGATACTTGGTCCTTAGAATGATGCTACAGAGACTTGACTCCGCACTATGCTTCTGATACTTGGTCCTTAGAATGATGCTACAGAGACTTGACTCCGCACTATGCTTCCGATACTTAGTCCTTAGAATGATGCTACAGAGACTTGACTCCGCACTATGCTTCCGATACTTAGTCCTTAGAATGATGCTACAGAGACTTGATTTGTTTTACTCCATATTAGAAGCCCTTACATAGAGAAGGTGGAGCTGTGTGTCACTGCCAACCCTCTGCCATATGATGTTTTTAAAGAGCTGAATGTATAGAGAGACAGCAGAGTTAAGAGAATAGAAAAGCAGCAGTTGGTTGTCCCGCGCTTTGTAGATCCTAAAGTGTATCCTTTAAATTTCCCCTGAGGAGATAAACATTCGCATCAAAATTTTTTTTTTTAACTATGAAGTCTTGACAGACCTGCTCTACCACTTCACAACATGCAGGGTTTATATAGGTCACATGTTAATGAAATAGATTGTCAGTTTTTGAGGTTGTAAAAGGTGCGATCGCTTGAAGAAAGTCCTTAATGTCAATAGGATCACTAAAGGCCTGAGACAGGCAAAGACGATAATATCAGACTTATACGTGTCATTTGAAAGCTAAAATTCAGAGGTTTAACATAGAAGCTCCAGCACTTATCATCTAGTCATGAAAATGTATATTGCTATATAATGATAGTGCTGCAGACATTTATAGTGTATGAATAATACCATAAATCTAGTGCTTTCTAACATATAATCTGTTGAAAAAAAAAATGTGTGAGTGTAACCACCTTGAAGAATTTCAGTTCCGTATAAAGATGAGGTCACTGACTCGTATCATAGTGTATGAGGTTGGAAAAAGATACATGTGATTCAACACGTAAGATTAAAAAAAAAATTCCCATGATATGTTTGCTCTCAAGAAATGTATCCAGGATTTACCTGCAGCAGAGAGTTCCACAGTCTCATTGCTCTTACAGTGAAGAATCCCTTTCCATGGAGGTGGTAGAGCCACCTCTCCTCTAGCTGTAGAGGATGCCCCCTGTCTGTGGTGATGGTAGAACCGCCTCTCCTCTAGGTGTAGAGGATGTACCCTGTCTATGGTGATGGTAGAACCTCCTCTCCTCTAGGTGTAGAGGATGCCCCCTGTCTATGGTGATGGTAGAGCCACCTCTCCTCTAGGTGTAGGGGATGTCCCCTGTCTATGGTGATGGTAGAACCTCCTCTCCTCTAGCTGTAGAGGATGCCCCCTGCCTATGGTGATGGTAGAAGCTCCTCTCCTCTATGTGTAGAGGATGCCCCCTGTCTATGGTGATGGTAGAGCCACCTCTCCTCTAGCTGTAGAGGATGCCCCCTGTCTATGGTGATGGTAGAACCTCCTCTCCTCTAGGTGTAGAGGATACCCCCTGTCTATGGTGATGGTAGAACCTCCTCTCCTCTAGGTGTAGAGGATGTCCCCCGTCTATGGTGATGGTAGAACCTCCTCTCCTCTAGGTGTAGAGGATGCCATCTGTCTATGGTGATGTTAGAACCGCCTCTCCTCTAGGTGTAGAGGATGCCCCCTGTCTATGGTGATGGTAGAATCTCCTCTCCTCTAGGTGTAGAGGATGCCCCCTGTCTATGGTGATGGTAGATCCTCCTCTCCTCTAGGTGTAGAGGATGTCCCCCGTCTATGGTGATGGTAGAACCTCCTCTCCTCTAGGTGTAGAGGATGCCCCCTGTCTATGGAGATGGTAGAACCGCCTCTCCTCTAGGTGTAGAGGATGTCCCCTGTCTATGGTGATGATAGAAACTCCTCTCCTCTAGGTGTAGAGGATGCCCCCTGTCTATGGTGATGGTAGAGCCACCTCTCCTCTAGGTGTAGGGGATGTCCCCTGTCTATGGTGATGGTAGAACCTCCTCTCCTCTAGCTGTAGAGGATGCCCCCTGCCTATGGTGATGGTAGAAGCTCCTCTCCTCTATGTGTAGAGGATGCCCCCTGTCTATGGTGATGGTAGAGCCACCTCTCCTCTAGCTGTAGAGGATGCCCCCTGTCTATGGTGATGGTAGAACCTCCTCTCCTCTAGGTGTAGAGGATACCCCCTGTCTATGGTGATGGTAGAACCTCCTCTCCTCTAGGTGTAGAGGATGTCCCCCGTCTATGGTGATGGTAGAACCTCCTCTCCTCTAGGTGTAGAGGATGCCATCTGTCTATGGTGATGTTAGAACCGCCTCTCCTCTAGGTGTAGAGGATGCCCCCTGTCTATGGTGATGGTAGAATCTCCTCTCCTCTAGGTGTAGGGGATGCCCCCTGTCTATGGTGATGGTAGAACCTCCTCTCCTCTAGGTGTAGAGGATGTCCCCCGTCTATGGTGATGGTAGAACCTCCTCTCCTCTAAGTGTAGAGGATGCCCCCTGTCTATGGTGATGGTAGAACCACCTCTCCTCTAGGTGTAGAGGATGCCCCCTGTCTATGGTGATGGTAGAACCTCCTCTCCTCTAGGTGTAGAGGATGCCCCCTGTCTATGGTGATGGTAGATCCTCCTCTCCTCTAGGTGTAGAGGATGTCCCCCGTCTATGGTGATGGTAGAACCTCCTCTCCTCTAGGTGTAGAGGATGCCCCCTGTCTATGGAGATGGTAGAACCGCCTCTCCTCTAGGTGTAGAGGATGTCCCCTGTCTATGGTGATGATAGAAACTCCTCTCCTCTAGGTGTAGAGGATGCCCCTTGTCTATGGAGATGGTAGAACTGTCCCTCCTCTAGGTGTAGAGGATGTCCCCCTGTCTATGGTGATGGTAGAACCTCCTCTCCTCTAGGTGTAGAGGATGCCCCCTGTCTATGGTGATGGTAGAACCTCCTCTCCTCTAGGTGTAGAGGACGCCCCCTGTCTATGGTGATGGTAGAACCTCCTCTCCTCTAGGTGTAGAGGACGCCCCCTGTCTATGGTGATGGTAGAACCTCCTCTCCTCTAGGTGTAGAGGATGTCCCCCTGTCTATGGTGATGGTAGAGCCTCCTCTCCTCTACATGTAGAGGATGCCCCCTGTCTATGGAGATGGTAGAGCCTCCTCTCCTCTAGGTGTAGAGGATGCCCCCTGTCTGTGGAGATGGTAGAACTGCCCCTCCTCTAGGTGTAGAGGATGCCCCCTATCTATGGTGATGGTAGAGCCACCTCTCCTCTAGGTTTAGAGGATGCCCCCTTGTCCTGGTCACAGGCCTAGGATCTCTGTACTGCACAATTTTCCAATACACTTTCTGTATCAATTCCACATGGATTTCTAGATCTCTGCTTGCTGTCATTCTATGGAAAGCTTCAATGTTTACTACTAGTGGACAGTAATCTGACCTTGGTCACACAGGTGCATGCTTGTTATATTTCAGACAGTAATCAGAGCTGTGTGTATGTTGATAGCAGCAGCAGGAATGTGAAAAGTGTACTTATATTCTAGGATTGGAGCTGGACTTGGAGAACCTGGATGCACTGGAGTATGAGATATTTTTACTGATCACAGCAGACCCCTTCCCCCTGCTTTGAATCAGAACAATAATGGACTTCTGGTTAGATATGACAGCAAAGGGGAGGGGCTGAGGAGAGGTTTTAATGCAGCAGTGTGAGGAGACTCCAACAGTGCTGCAAATCCAGCTACAATCCTAGAATATAGAATGTTTTTTACGAAGTCCTGCTGCTACTAATAGTGCACACATAAATATAGTTACACACATGTCAAGGGACAACACCTAACAACGTCTTCAGCTTTGTACATTCAAAATTAGTGCTATAGTTCCCTGTGCAGGAAGGTTTTGATGTGGAAACGATACCATCTCATATTGTTACCTCCTGATTTTATATTCTAGGATAATGGACCCGACCACAAATGCAGAAATCGCCTCTTTCCCAATCTATAAAGTGTTGTTCTGTGTCCGAGGACAGGACGGGACCGCCGAATCCGACTGCTTTGCATTCACATCACGGGATTGTGACACGGATGAATTCCAAATCCATGTATTCAGCTGCGAGATCAAAGAGGCGGTAAGCGCGGAGAAGCTGCAGCCTTGTCAGAGCCGCTTGTTCTTTTTACTCAAATCACTGGTTCTTTTAGTTTTCATGTTTTATTCCAAGTTGCCTTAAGGATATTGATGTGGGAACAGTAAAATTTCCATATTTTTTATGATTTACTGATAAGGGGAGATCATCAGATTATCACAAGTCTTTTAGAGCAGGGCAACCAATCAGAGCTCAGCTTTCATTTTACTTCAGCTGTGTTTAAAATGAAAGCTGAGCTCTGATTGGTTTCCATGGGCCAGTAGACCAGTTTTACCTTAGAAACTTGATGATGAATCTGCCCCATAAAGTTTATCTTATAAAGTAGTTGGTAACTCATAAACTATATTACTGGTACCAATCCTCAAATAAAACTTATATTGTACTCCAGAACTGCATTCACTATTCTGCAAGTCGGATCTCACATCACCCCTTGTTTATATATATATATCCCCTAATGTGGTCTTTGCACATGACCGTAGAGTCGATCATGAGGAAGTGTCAGGTGATTTCAGTAATATGACTGTGGTTTCCTTTGTGTACACATATAAAAATAAGAAGTAAACTAATACGACAGACCACAGAGTCCACCTGTCATTTATTGGTCATGTGCAAATCTTCCTCTGAGGCCTCATTGATCTTCATAATAAAGGAACCACAGCAATGAATTTACACTTTGAGTCCACCACATGTTGGAAGGCCTATTCTAAATTGGGTGTTGTTAGAAAAAATGTAGCTGTTTCCCATAAATTTATTTCCCATAAATTTCCCTTAAGAAACAAGATGGTTGTCCTTGGATACAACCACCTATGCTGGAGTGATTGCACAAAGAATCTAATTGTTCTGGCATATGAAATTTTCCAGGAGTTACTGCATGTACCACAGCCGTCCTGTAACTGAGCACTGAATCCAGGTGCTCAGACGAGGCTCAATAGCGCATTTGTTGTCACCGTTGCAGGTTGTATCCAAGAACAGCCATCTTGTTTCTAAAACTCCATTTGTTGGAAATGTGGAATTGTTGGAATTAAAAAAACACAGTTATTTTTTTTAATAACATCCAGATGACTTAACATATCTACGTGTATGAGGACAGATTAAATGTTAATGCCCAAATGGCAATACTTTTTTAAATGGGATGGTTGAGTTTATTAAACAATCTACAGGTGGCAAGGGGGAAGGGGGGGGCTTTAAAAAAAAAAAAAAAAACCCTAAACTTCTCTGGTGCTCCCAGTATCCCGTGCCGCTGCTGGTCAGTGCCGTGCCCCTGTTTGTTTACAGGGGAAGTCACCCTCAGCTCTGTTAACTTGCTCCTGCCTGCATGTATGAGATGCTGGGACAGTTGATGGGTTGGTGTGCAAGGTGGGCGGAAGTTGTCAGAGCCGAGTGTACCTGTTCCTGTAAAGAAACGGGCACGGCACCGACAGACAGCAGGCAGGATACTGAGAGCGCCAGAAAAGGTAAGTCGAAGTCTTTTTTACAAACTTGGACAACCACTTTTAACTGAGCAACTCTTATGCAACTGCTTTAATTTTCTGATTGTTGGAGGAGATAAGCTCTGATGTCAGTAGTGATGTAATGATGGGTCAGTGTTATCTATATAGAGGTCATTGTACAGGGAGGGGGAGGAGATAAGCTGTGACATCATCTATTGTCAGTAGTGATGTAATGATGGGTCAGTGTTATCTATATAGAGGTCATTATACAGGGAGGGGGAGGAGATAAGCTGTGACATCATCTATTGTCAGTAGTGATGTAATGATGGGTCAGTGTTATCTATATAGAGGTCATTGTACAGGGAGGGGGAGGAGATAAGCTGTGACATCATCTATTGTCAGTAGTGATGTAATGATGGGTCAGTGTTATCTATATAGAGGTCATTATACAGGGAGGGGGAGGAGATAAGCTGTGACATCATCTATTGTCAGTAGTGATGTAATGATGGGTCAGTGTTATCTATATAGAGGTCATTGTACAGGGAGGGGGAGGAGATAAGCTGTGACATCATCTATTGTCAGTAGTGATGTAATGATGGGTCAGTGTTATCTATATAGAGGTCATTGTACAGGGAGGAGGAGGAGATAAGCTGTGACATCATCTATTGTCAGTAGTGATGTAATGATGGGTCAGTGATATCTATATAGAGGTCATTGTACAGGCAGGGGGAGGAGATAAGCTGTGACATCATCTATTGTCAGTAGTGATGTAATGATGGGTCACTGTTATCTATATAGAGGTCATTGTACAGGGAGGGGGAGGAGATAAGCTGTGACATCATCTATTGTCAGTAGTGATGTAATGATGGGTCAGTGTTATCTATATAGAGGACATTGTACAGGGAGGGGGAGGAGATAAGCTGTGACATCATCTATTGTCAGTAGTGATGTAATGATGGGTCAGTGTTATCTATATAGAGGTCATTGTGCAGGGAGGGGGAGGAGGTAATAATATCTCTGTGCTTCTTGTCTTTGTGTATACTGGTATTATACAATGCTCTGTTGTGTGGCAGCTGATGTCTGTCAGTGACATTTCGGTGCAGCTGCCTACATTATTCCGGGCTTTTTCTGAGAATTTCCTGACAGTAGCTTCACTTATGTTCCCCTTTTTGACATGTCCAGTGGCGGGTAATAAAGAATGGGCTATTGTGTCAGTCAGTCTTATCTACAGCCACGAGACAAGCGAGACCATTCTCCCATGGGAAGATCCTCATTTAACAATTAATTCTTCTTTTTTTCTTAAGCAGTTTGGTTTTATTTCAGGTCCCTTTTTTATTTCTTACTTGTATTTGTCTAAAAAAAGGAATCCGCCTGTGATCCTGCCATGTTAGTTTTAGTAATGTTTTGTTTTGTTATGTATTTCTGTTGTTCCATCAATCTGGTATTCTTTCCGGGATTGGACATTAACATTGTTAATTATTATTTTCTTTAAATTGGATCATTTTTATGAAAAAAAAAAATAATTGCAAATACTAGTTTTTTTGGTAGCACTTGCTAAATTTTTCCCCCTTTTTCCCACCACTACACCAAGGGGGGTGTAAAGGGGGGAAGACGAAGCAGGCTGGGGTGTATCATATGTGAAAATGCATTTGCTGTGATGAGATAAACACTGCGCAGGGCTATCACATGCTGGCGCATGATAAACATCCTCAAAGACTAATGAATCGGAGTATTAAACAAAACCCTGGTATATACCTCAAACAAAACCGTACCTGGACGCAACAGGGAAACTTAAAGGGAACCTGACACCTCCTTCTCACTAAAGGCAGGTGGCAGAAGCCCATCACACCTGCATTGCAAATATGCCTTTCTGCCTTCTCCTAGCATTTGCATTACAATATAATTGTGTATTTTAACTTGCCTGGCATCCTGGCAAAATCCTCAGTTTAGTCCCAGGGGTTGGGCTTTGGATTTGATTGCAAATAACAACACGTGACTTGTCTCTGCTGCAGACTCCTCAGCTCCCACCTACAGGATTAAAGCCCACAGGGTGATGAGTTGACATCAGTGTGGAGGGAGGAGCTGTACAGGAGCACCGAGGTGGGGACTGAGAGCTGAGGATAGAGCAGCACAGATAAGTCTCCTGTTGTTTTTTGAAATGCATAAAAACCAAAGTTTAACCCCTGGGTCTAAATTGAGGATTTTGTCAGGAAGCAAGGTGAGTTATAACACACAAGATCAAGTCACGTTGCCTGGATCTATGAGTAAGTCTCTCTGGTTTATATGTGCTTGATTTTGATGATAGATTTCTTTTAACATTCATATTTTTCTGCATTGTTTAGTAATATTTTGACAAATTTAGTCAAATTAAGCTACGTTTCTGCGTACACTTCTTTTTAGGTGAGTAGAATATTGTACAGCTTCTTTACTGCATTCAAGCGCTCATCAAAGCCCAGTACAGATGTGAAGGACCCGTCCCTGCCTACACCAGATAGCGATGTGTTTACATTCACAGTCTCCCTCGAAGTGAAAGAGGATGATGGCAAAGGGAATTTCAGGTACTTGTCTTTTCCGTATATAGAGCGGTTTTATGTTAATAATACTTGAATAACACAACTCAACCATTCAGGCAGTTTGTGTTGCAAAAGACAGGAATGTATGTTTTGTGCTGTACTTCGGAATAATGGGGATGTAGTGGATATCCTCCAACCCTTCTATTGGAATACTTAAAGGGGTTGTCCACTTTCAGCAAATAATTGGTATAGTTTGTGTAAGGATAAGTTATTCTCTCCTTCTATAGAAAGCTTTTATGTTTACTTCCAGTGGATAGAGATCTGTCTGTGGTCACACAGGTACACGGCTCGTTATATCACAGAGAGTAATCAGCGCTGTGTGAAATAACAAGCCCTGCACCTGTGTGACATCACATGACCAGGGACAGATTTCTATCCACTGGAAGTAAACATAAAAGCTTTCTATGAAAAGGACAGCAAGCAGAGATGTAGAAAACCATGAGGAATTGATACAGAAAGTGTATAGAAAAATTGTATAACTTTTCCGTACACAAACCAGATCAATTACTTGTTGAAAGTGGACATCCCCTTTAAGAATTCACATCAGATAAGTGCGTCGGTCATGTAGACTGTCTTCTTTGTGAGACATTAACTAAGACAATTGAGGGATTTATGCCAATAATAACCTAAAGGGATTTACACAATGGTTTCCCATATGCAATGTTGCGGTAAGTATAATTTTGACCAAAATCACTGTCGACTGATGAGCGGGGTGACTAAAATTTTATAAATCCCCTAGGATATATGTTTTCAATGCGTATAATCCGGTACTACGGTATTTTATTTTAGCTTCATTCATTTGCAGGACAGAGTAGGACAAAGACGTTCATTATTGCAGTCCTTTACTTCCTCCCTGTTTCCTTCAGCTGCAGGTCTGGATGGATAATTAGAGAACGATTGGGAAGTGCTGAAACAGGAAGGGATGAAGATTGCCTGAATAACTTGAATATTTTACTTTATTAGACCGCGTTCACACTTAAAAGTTGCTTAGTCAATAAGTCCTATTATTACAGCAGCTTCAGCATTGATTGAAGACAGCAGTGTCTCTCCCAGGCACAGCTGTGTGAGAGGAAGGTGACAAGAAGGAGTACACTAACCCCCATTAAATAGGCCCTTTTTTGTTTTTGTGTTTCCATTTTTCACTCCCCACCTTCAAACATCCATAACTTTTTAAAACATTTTTTCTCATGTACAGAACTGTGCGTGGGCTCATTTCAAAGCGCTGCTATTTAATATTCTATGGCGTGTAGTTGAAATTGATGGAAAAAACGCCATTACCTTGTGGGCTTGGTTTTTACAGGTTTCTCTGTGCGCCGCAAATAACCTGTCTCCTTTTTTTTTGGGCGGTACAAACATGGGGACAACAAATTTTATATACCGTAGGTTTTATTTTGTTTTAATACAACACCGGGAATAACTGTTATTTTATTTTGATAAATCAGACATTTTGGAAGGCGATACCTAACAACATCATTTTTTTTATTTTACATATATTTTATTTTTTAAATCAACAATAAACTTAATTGAAGAAAATTGAGGGAGATGGTCTGTGTGACAAGCACGGCACATATAAGTTAAACTTAACAAAACTTAACAAGACAACTGATAATGTACCTGTGCCGCACCAGCACCCCAAGGGCACTTAAACAGTAGAGGAAGGGGGACTCAGACCTGAACACTTAGCAGTGCATTTAAGCAGGGATTGTTGGGGCGGCCGTGAGTGGTGACTCAAGTCACCAGTCCCATATAGCATGGAATTTATTTTCCTTTTCCTCATGGATGATTACCCAGTTTTTAAGGGGGAGAGTAGAATTAACCACCTTAAACCAATCATGGAGGGTGGGGGGTGGTTTGACATCCAAAACCTAGCTACTGTTTTTCTGGCACAGTAATGAAGGCCCGTTCTGCAGTAGACTGAAATAGCTCTGGGTCAATCAGGAGAAGGGATATTTTGGGGATCATTGGGAACTGCCACTCCCATTTTATCGAATTGGAATTTAGGGATCTCTGTCCAGAACGCTCTCACTACACAATAAGACCACAGCAGGTGAAAGAAGGTGCCCGAGGTCCCAGAGCACATAGGGAAGCCTGGATGGAACATAGTGACTCTAGCAGTGGTTAAGTACGCGCAATGAAGGATTTAAATTTGCGCGATCCTATCGCTGAGGCAGGGGGAAACCAGTTTAGGTGTGGTGGTGAGGGCTATATTCCACTCCTCATCTGTCAGCTCGTCCAGCTTCCTCTCCTAGTTAACCCTTGGGAAGACGACAAGGTGAGATGAGGACCCTGCCAGGAGTTTCTAGAAGGAGCGGAGGAATATTAAAGGGGTTCTCCACCAGCCGCTCTCCTGGAAACTGAGAAGTTACAGCATGGCGGAGTTGGAGGAATGGTAGGTGGAATGAGTTTGGCAGGAATGAACGGAGCACTCCTTCCTCACAAATATCTCCAATGTGGCCCTCCAATTGGCCCAGCTAGGCACCGAGGAGAGCTAGGGACATAACGGGTTATTCCACAAGGGAATCAATCCGTCAAAGCCCACTACATAGTAATGAGATCGTACTCTCACAACAAGAGAAGCTGGTGCAACAAGGGGGATACACCTCTAGCTCTTCCAGCGCCTCCAAAAAGAAGGGTCCGGGGGGAAGGTGGGGATGAGGGCGTGACTAGCAATGCAGAGTCAGCTGCTTTTCGAGATGAAGCATCCAGGGGAAATGCTGAGCAGCCCAGTAGTATATATTAAAGTCAGGGAGCCACACCCCTCCCTCCTAGGGACGGAACAGCAAATGTGTGGCCACCCTTGCCCTCCTAACCTCCCAAATGATAGATGCCATACGGCTTTGCAGCTTCCGGAAGAAGGTACATGGTATATAGACCAGCGATTGCAATAGGACATAAAATGTTAATCAAATTCACATGGGCAGGGAGGGAAATTGCGGTCACCCGCCAAAGCCAGAAAGGGAAGCACATTCAGCAAGTAGTAATGAACAATGGAGCGAGTAATTAGGACTCCCACATTGGACATTTCCAATGTAACTTGGGGCTGGGACGCTGTCTCTCCTGAAGGAGCAAAAACATCTATGGGGAGAATATTTGATTTAGTCTGCGGTCAGCTGTAAGTATCTGACCAAAAATGGATATCGCTCCTAACCTTAGCAGAGGGAGGCGCTGTGGAGCAGCACAAAGAACAGAAAGCTCTTCTGGTTGACAGAGCTGCCCAGAGCCCTTGCAGGAGCTACAGAGCTGGATTATAACTTCACTTTTCACAATCCTATCACAATCCTTTTCTCTACTAAATACATGCGCAAAGGTATAATTACACTGCTTTACAGGGCCAATACCCAACACTGTCTGCAACTTTGTATGGCCAAACTGCTGACAGATTCCCTTTTAAGAGGGGAAGATGGAGGAGTGGAAAGTGTAATGTCTGCTATCTGGCTTGTAGACACAGTGGCTGTGACCGGGTTTCCACTGTATCTATAGAGAACATCTTTTATCTTGTAAGTGAGTTAGTTTTGCTGATCATCCTTCTTTCTATTTCCCTGAGGTCTCCTAAAGATAATGTAACCCAGGAATATTCCTTGAAGTGGTTAGAGACGTAAAGTCATTTGATGTGATCCGGGACACATTTGAGGATCATTTGAAGATCGTCTCCTGTTCCCATCTCTACACAGTTCCCTCAAATCAGAAAGTAACAAAAGATACAGAGTTAGTTGCTTCCTCTTTACATCAAGCCTGGGAATCATAATTTGAAGAGCATCAGTGGGATCTTTTGTAATGATGGCTTCCTGGATCCTCGTCTATCTGACATGCTAATGTCACAGATTACAATGACTGTCATCACAGTATTCACAAGCCCGGGTGGAAAATTGCCCATTCTGCTGTGAAATAAAAATGTTGTGAAAAGCTTTAAAAATAGAAGAGAAGAGATGTTTTAGTGCACAGTTATTTGTGTCTTAAGGCAGCTGTAGTCTCGCCACAATATGTTTCCTTGTTTCAGCGATTCACTGTCAAATTGCACTTCAATACAGGAGCCGCAGAACGTGCACAGACAAAGAGGTTTATAAGAGCACATTGTGTTCTGTATAGAAATTATTAGATGGAGCCGAGCTATCAGGGTGACATCTGCCTGTTCTCCATATCAGCACATAGAGCACTTCATAAAGGAACGTAAAGAAACATAGTAATCGGGAATAGTATGGAAGCAAAACAAGCAACTGGTACATAGAAGAGGTTACTATACAGAAAGCTATGATAGTGATACTTAGTGTAGTAGTGCAATTCTAAATACCACAACTATTACTTGCCATTCCAATAAAATATTGGGGTTTTCCTTCCCTAAACTGTTAATAAATAAGCAAGTGACCCACATGAATACAGTGCTGGTGCGCATGCTCGGCCAGTGGTTCATTCACTCCTATGGGATTTTGGAGACCGCTGTCTTACAAAGTCATATAGAAATGAATGTACCCACATAAGACATTTGCAGACCCTCGTTCTTGTGTGTGGTAGGAGTTCCAGCAGTGTGACCCCCATAGGTGAGACACTTATTCCCTGTTATGTGTATGCCTCCTATAATGCACTGTAGGGCAGTGATGGTGAACCTTGTAGAGACAGAGTGCCCAAGTTACAACCAAATCCCACTTATTTATCGCAAAGTGCCGACTTGCTAATATAAGCAGTAACTTCTTGTTCACTGCTCTGTCACAGCTTTCAATCATATCATCATCTTGAGGACACCAATATAATAGAAAGGAGGAGAAAATCAGATTATTGTTGTATCTCAATCCAGGTTCTTCTGAACAGGAAGAATAGGGGGGATCAGGATAGGAGCTCCAATGATAATCTAGCTCTGTCAATATCTTCTTACTCCTCCATGTAGAATTTGATAGAAGCACCCAAAATTGGAGGAAGTAATATTGTGTTGTTTTTTTGCAGTCCATATTCTATCAATGTGTATTTCATGTTTCCTCAAAATAATCTGTTTGTCAAATGTTTTTAGGAATCTGGGAAACCCTCTACTACCCCCGCCCCTGAAAACTGGCGTTGATGTCACTAGCTTGTACTAACCCCGTTAAGGGTCAATTGATTGTGATACCTCGCAAATAGACTTCTAGGGCAAGGTTCCAGTCTCAAATAAGGGCAGGAAGAGGACCTGCATAGAATTATCTACACCCTCCACACAGATCCCTGCAAAACACATTAATTTGTACAGGACAACATCTTTAAGAGTAGGGCGGCACGGTGGCTTAGTGGTTAGCATTACAGCATTGCAGTGCTGGGGACCTGGGTTCAAGTCCCAGGGTCAACATCTGCAAAGAGTTTGTATGTTCTCTCTGCATTTGCGTGGGTTTCCTCCCACACTACAAAAACATACTGGTAGGTTGATTAGATTGTGAGGGACCGATTTGGAAAACTCTGTGCAGCGCTGCATAATCTGTGTGGGCTATATAAATAAAGGAATTATTATTATTAATGTTTCCTACTTGAAAAGTCTGTTTTTTCTAAATCTGGCATGTTTGAGCTCATTGGGTAGCATAATCCTATACTTCTAGATTTCTTGCCTGCGGGGTTGGTAACTTCCTATCACGGTGTTTAGAATTTCTACACAATTTATCCATGCAACTCATCTAGCTCTTATGTAAGACATTAGGCCAAAGTCGTTTAAAGTCCCTAATATGTTCCCCCATATTGGACTTGCCCTAGTAAAGAGTGCACAACTCCCTTCATCCACCAGGGAGTCATAGGAAGTCACAGGAAGTCCAGAGTCCTGCTGCTGCGCGGGTCATGTGACTCACAGTTCCTGCGGGCGACAGAGAACCTTTGCGTGGATAAGTATAATATGGGTGAAGAATAAGCTCAAGGAGAAAGTGAGTGCATAAACATTAAAATATAACTTTTAATAGTAAATGTATAAAAAACGTGCTGTTAAGTGTCACATACCTAGTCTTCTAGATGAGACACTATGCGCAGAAGATAAATACTCCAAGGTATACTGTTGGTGCACCGTCCAGTAAGGACACTGTAAAAGGTAGTCAGTCGTCTTACCGTGATTCGGACTTAAGTTGCATCAGCGGGCTGAAGGTGGGGGTTCCTAAGAAGGGGGAGGGGAAAGGTCACCCTGGACCTGGTGACCTCCTATATGCAGGCTGGCATAGTGAGCGCTCACTATGCCAGCCTGCATATAGGAGGTCACCAGGTCCACCACTGTGACCGGTGACCCGCAGTTAGTTTTAGGGACATCTGCTGACAGCATTTCATCCATTTTTATCTACATGCCCTTAGTGCAAGTAACCTATACCGGGCCCGATGCTCTCATAGGTGGGCCGGCATCCAGCACTAAAACACTTTAAGTCCCTCTGAGGAGTCATCACGAAACGCGTCAGGGACGTTTGGACCATTTTGGCGTTTGTAGGGGGCACGTCTCAGGCTTACAGGGATAGCTGTGGACTGCCCTTGTCAGGGCGGGAGTTTTGTGGGTCCATTAGGGTGAGTTCCCCCTCCCCCTTCTTAGGAACCCCCACCTTCAGCCCGCTGATGCAACTTAAGTCCGAATCAAGGGACTTGAAGTGTTTTAGTGCTGGATGCCGGCCCACCTATGAGAGCATCGGGCCCGGTATAGGTTACTTGCACTAAGGGCATGTAAATAAAAATGGATGAAATGCTGTCAGCAGATGTCCCTAAAACTAACTGCGGGTCACCGGTCACAGTGGTGGACCTGGTGACCTCCTATATGCAGGCTGGCATAGTGAGCGCTCACTATGCCAGCCTGCATATAGGAGGTCACCAGGTCCAGGGTGACCTTCCCCCTCCCCCTTCTTAGGAACCCCCACCTTCAGCCCGCTGATGCAACTTAAGTCCGAATCACGGTAAGACGACTGACTACCTTTTACAGTGTCCTTACTGGACGGTGCACCAACAGTATACCTTGGAGTATTTATCTTCTGCGCATAGTGTCTCATCTAGAAGACTAGGTATGTGACACTTAACAGCACGTTTTTTATACATTTACTATTAAAAGTTATATTTTAATGTTTATGCACTCACTTTCTCCTTGAGCTTATTCTTCTAGATATTTTTTGTGATTATATCTGGCTAATCTATAATATGGGTGACCCCAATAAAGTCTTGTAAGAGGCTGCTAAAGCTTCTTATTAGTGGCCAACACCTTTAAGGAAAGCCCTGCAAATCCCTATATGAAAATGGTTGCTGATTTAAAAGGACATATGGCACAATCATCAGTGTAAACCATTGTAATCCCTCTCCTCTGCAATGGTCCGCAATCCTGGTGCCGGTGATCTGAGCATGGGAAAAGGAAGACTTCATAAATAGCAAAAAAAAGCCATAAGTTTCTATAATGATATAATAAAATGTGTCTTTTTTTTGTCTTAACAGCCCAGTTCCAAAGGATCGAGATAAACTGTTCTTCAAACTGAAGCAAGGACTGGAGAAGAAAGTGGTGATAACTATCCAGCAGGTGTCAAACAAGGAACTACTAGTAGAGAGGTGAGTAGAACATCCTAGACTTACACACCAACTGGAATGGGAGCCTATAAAGTGTCCTACACAATCCTGTTGTTCCTTATGGATTTGGAAGGGGTTATCCGGGATCTTGTATATTTTTTTTTTCTTTTTAATAATAGTGGCAACCGGGGGTCTAAAATAACAACAAAATATTCTTACCCCTCTGTAGTTCGCCAGTAAACGCCATCCTCTTTTTGAATACAGTAGCTCATTGGTGACCTAATAGTGACAGCGCACATCAGCTACGGGCTGCAGGTTTGGCTTGTATTCAGCTGTATCATGTGCATTAGATTCGAAGACCGTAGAACAATGGCGCTGGATCAGAGCACCAGAGAGAAGTAGAATTTTTAAACCCTCTGGGACCCATTAAGAAAGTCTATAACAGACATTTCCTTTAAATAAAATCTACCATTGAAATCGAGCATGATAAACCAGGGACACTCAGGGCGCGTTGACACGTTGCGTTTTTACCTGCGTTTTCATTGCGTTTGAAACGCATATACAACAGCTGAGGAGGGGTGATATGCCTAATTACATAACTGTTAACATTTCCGTTTACAAAACGCATCATAAACGCGATGTTAATGCATGCATTAACAATGCATTCACGCATGTGTTTTGTTAACGCATGCGTTAACATTGTGTTTAAAAACATAAACGGTAATGTGATTAGGCAAATTACCTCTCATCAGCTGTTGTATATGCGTTTCAAACGCAATGAAAACGCGACCAAAATGCAATGTGTGAACGCGCCCTGAGGGTGCGGTCACACGTCGCGTTTACTGCATGCGTTTTTTGGAGTGATTTGCCTAATTAAACAGCTGTTAACACTTGCATTTACAAAATGCAAATGTTAATGCTCGCGTTATTGCATGCATTAACATTGTGTTAACAAATGCATGTGTTAACAATGCATTAACAGTTGCGTTTTTTTTACAATCTGAAAACGCACTAACTAAAAACGGCCCAAAAACGGCCTAAAAACGCCACGTGTGTCTTCACCCTAAGGCTGCGTTCAGAGGTTGCGTTTTGTTTGCAAAATGCATCACAACATCTGAGAAGAGGATATTTCCCTAATTACGTCGCTGTCAACATTGGGTTCACAAAACGCAAGCATTAACTCATGAAATAACTGTTAACAAACATTTTTGTTAACACCTGGTTAATGCTTGTGTTAATGTCACGTTAATACATAGATTTTCTAAATGCAATGTAGAAAATGCAATGATCTCAGCTGTTTATATGCGTTTGAAACAATCAAAAACAAAATGCGTGACCGCAGCCTAACTCATTATTATTTGTTATCCATGGCCTCCTTCCTTTTAAAATCAACTTTTACAATTATATTAATGAGCCAGAGGGGCTCTGGGGGCGGTACCGGAGCTCCTCCATGCTGAAGATTCACAGGCTGTCACAATGAGCAGAACATGTGTTACCTAACATGTGTCCTGTGTAAGCAGGAATTGTCACCAGAGCCCTTCAGACTCATTAGCATAATTATAAAAGTTGATTTTAGAGGGAAGGAAGCCATGGATAATAAACATAAGAAGATTACCACAGTCCCGGTGCCTGGATCTATGAGTAAGTGTCCCTGGTTTATCATGATGGATTTTGATGGTAGATTTCCTTTAAGGTTATTGATGGACGCTAAGTAAAAGTCTTGTATTTATTATGAAACAATAAAAACCTTCTGAAGAGTAATAGAAGGGGATTACAGGCTGTCTGAACATTGCCTGTGTTACTTCCAACAGTGATCTATGCTATATGGGCTTGGCGCATATATCAGTCAGAGAATCCTTAGTAAAGAAGCAAAAATCTAGTTTTTCTACTACCTGGTGGTGTATTCTAGGCTGTGCAAACTATGTTTCTCTTGTAACTCAATTGAAGCGCGAGGTTTAGATGTATTTAGGCTCAGCATTGGTTGTCTCAGTACATCTAGTAGTGATGCGATAGTAATTGTGCCTATGCGTCAGTACTCCAGCAGGTGGGGCTATTGTCTAGTCATACATTCCTGAGACCTATCCAATATCACTACCGGGAGTGCGCTAATTATTATATTTTTTTATTTAAGCTTTAATAATTTTACTGTTTTACAGCAGATTAGAGCTGACTTGTCATATTGCTCTGTGGGGGTTACTTTGTGCCCCACTGTTTTGCTCCAGCTTCCCTCTTTTCTTTATACGGCTACAGTTTAGGCCATGTTCACACATAGCTTTGAAACGCAATTCAAACGCAACGCAACTGGAAGGGGCTTAGCTTAATCACATATGCATTTTCACTAATGCGATTAGTAATGAGCATCATATGTTTTGCATGTCAATTTCGCAAAACAGTTTAGGTTGGAAACGCATCTGCAATTGAGTCAAGTCCGCTTTGTCTGCGCTTGCAAACGCAGACAAAGCCGTGCCCACCGGGCTTTGCAAGTGCAGACAAAGCGTTACGTGTGGCTGCCTCACTGTTGCGTTTGAATTGCATTTCAAGACTCACCCATGTACAGGGCTGTGTTTGGGGCATCTGTACCATGTCATAGGTCATTACAGTGAAAGCAGGGAAATTTGGACTTATGTAGGGGGTATGTACTGTTCGCTTATCTTTTCCTCCAAATTAAATGAATCAAGCAATGGACTTAGAAGCAGTTGAAAGTCTGATCCTGCTTTCATAGAGATCTGTTTCATACACTGAATATATAGAGAATACACATTTATATCGAAGCATAGTCCTTCCTTCAGGACATGGCAATGTCATTGGGCATTACTGAGTAACATCATGGGTCTTACTGATGCACTTGATGATTGTGCAGCCATTTGTAGTCTGTACCACCTCCTCATATCCATCTTCTGTGCTCCTCTTGATGGAAACCTATATTAACAGCATAGGGAAAGTTTATTTAATCTTCGTGCATGGGAAAAGTGTTTGTCACCATTGTCAGAGCCTATAAAAATATACATACAAATAGAGGCTATAAAAATAGATGTTATCCCAAAAATGGAATCTAGTCCTGTCACACAACAACGGAGACAGATCGCTAATCCATAGCAATCTGTAGAAGGAGCATCCAAAAGTCTGGTGCACATACGTGGAAGGTGTATCAGACTAATAAAGCTTAATTCATCAAAATTTGAAGCCAAAACTATGGGAAAGAAGACAATTTTTGTACTTGGTGGTCCATTTTTTTTCATCACAATGAGAGTTAGACAGTGGGGCGGATTTCACTTTCGTCAGGCTGTTCGCGTTTTCAGAGATTGCGCGGCTTGGACAGGTATTGAACAGGTGTCTGCGCTGGGATTGTGTCACACGCAATCAATTTTTGGCGCAGCTGCACTGGCTTCCATGCGACAGAAATCGGGGGATGTGTCGTCGGACTATTCAACTGTTTCGGACTGAGCGCGGGAATTCACTTCCAAATTGTTTCGCAAGACAATGCACTTACATGCACCGGGAAGAAGAAGGTGAACTCTGTCGGATCTGAGCGGGGAAGCGACACATGCAGGATATCGGGCGCACGATCTTGGTGAATCGTGGCAGATGTGCATTATACTCGGACAATGAGCTTTTGGTGAACTCCAGCAGCCGGGTAAGTAAATGTGCCCCGCTATGTGTGAGTGTTTTTAGAAATTAGGTAAGGTCTAAAAAATGGGGGACCTGTCTGTGAAGACAAACCCGGGCAGCAAATACTTGATCTTTTCCGTTCTTGGAAAGGCGAAAAACGAGAAACGCTTGCCCGTCTTTTATTCATCATCATGAAAAAAAAAAGGATTAGCATTAAAATAGAATAATATAATCCGTGTAAAATGCATTTTCAGACAGCAGGTGTTTTTGTCTTCCCGCTTCCTCCTGTCACAGAACACATCCAATTGCCATTTACATGTCAGATGTGTTAAATTAAAGCCCTGTAAAACCCTCATCCAATCGCATGGGAGCCGCATCCACAGGAATAATATGTGCATTTAACCTTTTTGTGGAGTTTATGAGTTTTTGCTCTTTTAAAGCTTAAAAATAAAAAATACTTTTGCTTTGTTGCAGCATTGCATGTATATAAGACCGGACTATATTACATATATAGATGGATATCCATGAAATGCACGGGCTGGGGACACTCATGATGTAATCACTGCAAAACTTCCACTGGTTTGGCCCCAGTTCACACTTGCATCTGGGTTTTCTGTTTGTTATTACACTTTTAAACATTTTTTTTATGGCAAAGGCAGATAAGTAATATTTTATATTGTATATTTGTATGCAAGTCGGAACAGTATACTTTATAATTGTAGCTCCAGATAAACGTTTAATATTCTAATAAATGGAGCATGCTCGAACTACAGCTCCACCAATTAGTGACAATGGGATCCCAGTTGTTGGGGTCCCCTTCTCGTGATTGGAGCAGGACCCAGTATTAGGGCTTTCACCCATCAGCTGTTAATTGATAGGGGATAATGTTAAGGAAATCTGGAATCTACCATCAAAGTCAAGCATGGTTAACCCGGGGACACTTACTCATAGACCCAGGCACCGTGGCTGTGGTAATCTTCTTATATTTGTTATGCATGGGCTCCTTCCTTCTAAAATCAACTTTTAAAATTATGCTAATGAGCAATATAGGTTCTGGGGAGTCTAAGGAGTACCCCTCTGTGCTGCAGCTACTCACTGTCGCCCCTTTCCCTCTGCTTCCTCAGATCCCCCCCCCCCCTCCCTCTGCAGGGAGCAAACTACACCACTGAAGGGCACTGGTAACACCCCCTAGAGGCCTACAGGCTCATTAGAATAATTTTAAAAGTAGAAGGAAGGAGGCCATGGATAACAAGTATAAGAAGATACCACAGTCACTGTGATGACTGTGGTATCTGGATCCCTTAATTTTGATGTTAGATTAACTTTAAATAGTTGGTAAAATCCCTTTTAAGCATGAATTTGACCACAGCACCGAATGACTGCCCGAACCCGCGGGGGTCGTGCACACGTTTTAAGAAAGGTTAAATGTCCGTCTTCTCCTTATTGATTATTCCAAGTTTTTTTCCATGGAAACTGTAGTTTTGATACTCTGACTTAGATGAGCGTTAGATGCAGGCGTATGTCCAGGCACGTGATTTTCTGTAAAATTGTTGTAGGTATGTGTCAGCCCTATATGATGTCAGCGCCCCCTTCTGCATGCATTTATGTTGCTGTCATTGTGAACAGCATTGTGGGTTTTTGCAGAGAACGGCGGCCTACGGTGACTGTATTGTGGGTACACAGCGATTTCTATATATTTCCCTGACTGGATTACAAGGCGGATCCTTGCATCCCTGCTATATAATAACACTAATTATATTGGCCCTAATACAGCCCTTTATGTACTTGGTTCTACCCCCAATTCCCTCCCTCATCATTACTACCTGCTATTTGTTAGTGTTGTCTGACTACACCAGTTTTGCTAAGTGATGGAGATTTTGGCTGCTTCTATTGTTGAGGTAAGGCCCTGCCAAAGATGGATGGAACAGGGCTATATTTTATGGCATCATCATAGATCCTTAGATTGTAGTACAATAAAGATGTCACTAAACAGGGAGAGTCCAAAGCCCCCGGACCACTTTTTATTTTGTAAACAAAAGCAAAAATTACAAATCTGACTCCCCATCAAGTAATGGGTGAGGGGGCCTATCTTTTAGGTCATGTCCAGAACGTGGCCACCATCTCAAAAGCCGCCGTATTGGATCAAGTTGCCCATGATGTTTTCTTCCAATGGGAAGGAGGTTATGTTATAACATGTGAGGCACGCAGATTTAGTTTTTTTGTGGATTCTGCTTAGAATTTACAGCAAGATCCACTACTGGACGCAGTTGTACTTTTGTCCTGTTTTCCAGGAAACCTTTAGACAAGTTAAAAACTCTGGAGTTTGTTGAACTGTATAGAATCTGGTGTCTGGCCTGAATGTCCACAATATGGTTTTTCCTTCTAAACCCAATAACCTTTTGGATGCAGGTGACTTCAACCTCTCATGGACAATGTACAAAGTTAAAGGGGATGTGCCATCAAAATCCATTGTGATAAAAACCATGTAGTGCAGATTTTTTTTTTGCAATTTTCTACCATTAGGTCATTGGTAGTCCATATTGTAACCCACACATATTCCACTTGGAAACTCTACAACTTTTTGTTTTGATAGGAATGCTGTACAACTCTCACAATCTTTGTGTAGGAGCCCAATATAGACAATTGCAACTTAGTATGGGTTGGCCAAATATAAGAAAGTTTACCATGATAATAGAGTCATCCTTATTGTTTCTATCCTTAAAGAAGACCTGTCAGGTTTATTAGGGACCCTAAACACCTACAGGTTCGTATGGACCTGTGGTTTAGTGTCCCCAATAAACCTCTATACAGACAGTCCCCGGGTTACATACAAGATAGGGTCCGGAGGTTTGTTCTTAAGTTGAATTTGTATGTAAGTTGAAACTGTATATTTTTATAATTGTAGATCCAGACAAAAGAAATTTTGGCCCCAGTGACAATTGGAGTTTAAACATTTTTTTGCTGTAATGGGACCAAGGATTATCAATAAAGCTTCATTACAGATACCTTACAGCTGATCATTACAGTCTGGGACTATAGTAACATCCAGAGAGCTTCACCAGAGGTCAGAGGGGTCTGTCTGTAACTATGGGTTGTCTGTAAGTCTGGGACCACCTGTATTGGTTTTGTGTGGCCTAAATTAAAAAATAAAAATCTTCCTGACAGGTTCCCTTTAAACTTTCCCCTTCTGCTCAGAGGAGCCGCCAGCAGCATCTTCAGGGATATCCTGTAATATCTTGGGGGCTTCTTGTGGGTCAGGTGACCTCACATAACCACTACCGCATGTGCATTCCACCCCCATGTCACTGGTTGGAGGGCGCCTGACCCGCTGGAAGTCTGCAGGACACGGAATGTCACAGGAAGTTCCAATAGCGGCTACCGGTGGTCACCTGACCAAGGTCTCCTCCAGGCAGCAGGGGGAAGTTTACTGAAATTAGTACAATATGGGTGACCCTATTAGGGTTTTGTACTTAGCCTGGAAAACTTTTTTTTAAATTTATGACCAACCCCTTTAACGTTTGTGTGGTGGGTGGTGGCGTTTTCAGACAGGAGGAAAAGTCAGAAGTACATTGCCAGCTATAGATTTTTTTTTTAGGGCCATAAAGGATAAGGGGCTATATATTTTGCTGACCTATCATAAATTAAATATATATATTCTCTTTCATGTTGTGTGGGCCCATGGCTGGCGAGTTCAGAGTGTATATGTGCTTCTCATACACAATAGCTCCGCTCGTACACTTGTTCGGCTTTATTCTGAGGTTTCTCTTCTAAACCGTCTCATCTGGTCAAAGTTGCGAGCAGGGGATCCGCCGCTATCAATCTGTCAGCTCTGCCGTCCTTGATCTCCTCCTCACCCCAATTATATTCTGTTCATTTCCTGTTCAGCATTGTACAATAAAGAAATCGGTAAAAAAAAAATGCCTTTAAACATGTGTTATCCAGTCTTTATGTACCAGGTGCCCATTTGCAGGGAGTCTGCACCTTCGCTCATTATTTTTGTCGCTCGTTACATGAAAGAGTAAGCGTATTCATCAGCGCGAGGTCCGCTGTTACCATTTTATACCTGGACCTTTAAACCTCATTTATGCCCCATTAATATTAATAGTTCTCATAGGCTCAAGCAGTGAAGACTGTTAATTTGATAACTGCTTCGTTACAATTTCGGGATGTTGTTGTAGACTTTAAGATTTGTCTAGAAGTGTCCTTACGAATTTCAGTTCTTTTGATCTTCACAAATATGATTCCTTCTATCTTTGCATGTCGGCTCATGGTGTAAGAAGCAGGTGAATGTGCTAGGATACCTACCAAACAGCTGCTCTGGGGCACAGAAACCCATCATCTTAACTTGATGTTAATTGAAGCAATTAGCCTCCACTAGGGGGAGCTCACTGCAAAGACATTTTTACAACTTCCATTAAGATTAAGCAGTTGTTACAAGATCTAAGTGATAACAGTCTGATCAGTGAGATACTGACTCCTGGGACCCCCACAAATCACAAGAACAGGGATTCCCTTCACACCAGTAGATACGGCAGCAGGCTTCTCATGCATCATCATGCTCCATTCAATTCTATAAGGACAATGGAAATTTGCAAGTGTTTGGGTATCTTTGGCACATTTAAAGACTGTTAATGATTGTGCTGTGTATACCTGAGCGCGGTTCCACTCTCTTAGTGTTGAATAAAATGGCACAACACATACTCAGTCTAACGCTGCATCAATGGGCCTACGGTAGTATCCAGATTGTTTAGGGTTACATACTTGTAATCGGTGGGGGACCCTCACCAATGAGAGTTTTTATCAACTACCCTATGGCTTAACCTATCCAACCTATCTATTGGAAGCTGTATGAATTTCTATGTCCTGAGCTCCCCCTAGTGGTGGCTGCTTTACTGTCAGTTTTAATATTGAGAAGTGCATAGGCAATATTAATGAATTAACACACTGGGGCATATTTACTAATGTTCATGCTGCTCACTTTTGTTGGACTGTTCGCCTTTTTCGGGGATTGCGTGGCTTGGACAGGTATTTAACAGGTGTTTGCACAGGGATTGTGTCACATCGTTTTTTGAGGCCGCCGCGTTGGCTTTTATGCGACACAAATTAGGGGGGGTGTCGTCAAGGGAGCGACTGATTCGGACTGAACGCGGGATTTAACTTTCAAATTGTGTCTCAATTTGAAACAGTTAAAAAATGGTGAACTCTGTTGGACCTGAGCGGGGAAGCGACACATGCAGGATATCGGGCGTACGATCTTAATGAATCGCAGCACAGTGCGTTATCGCCGGACAATGCACTTTCGGTGAACTCCAGCGGATGGGTAAGTAAATGTGCCCCTATCTCTCTCTTTTTTTTTTTTTTAATATAATCATTATGGTGTATAGTATGAGCATGACATAAGATTCCTGCAAACAAAATATAAAGCAGAGATGTGTTATTAAAATCCTCCTTGCAGACACATTGCACCCATTGACATTCATGGATGCTGAATGGTCACGAGACCAAGCTGTGGGTGTGAGCGTGTGGAACCGGATGAGTTACCAGACACAAGGGGTGACGGATATTGATGTGGTTAGGCATCTGTTCCCACTCTCTCAATGAGCACACATGCACTGCATGACTGAATTGAGAGGTGCATGAATGTAGGGGAGTTGGTCAAACAGATGATCCATAATCCTCAGTCACTGCTATGTAATATATCAACCTATTGGCCCCTTGTTACTCCTACATGCTGTATTTTCTTCATTATGTTTATGAATAATAATTGACATTAAGTTGAAACTTGGAACTTTTATAACTATATGCTATTTTTCTTTACAGATGTTTTGGAATGCTCCTCAGTCCTGGCAAAAGTGTCAAAAATAGTGACATGCATCTTCTAGATATGGTAATTCTTATTTGTCTTCAGTTATACTTTAACATAACTTTTTGGTTCCTATGGCATAGATGTGGCCATCTTAAAGGACATCTACCACCAGGATTGTAAACCAAGAACACTGACATACTGGTGTGCGCCCCCTCTGGCAGGATCTGCTCTTGTTTATACTTCTTATGCTCTGGTGTTAGATAAAAAGGCCTTTTAAAATTATGCAAATGCATCTCAGGGGCTCCTTAATGTGTGTGACAGAATCCACTTCTGGCTCTGCCATTTGCTAATATTCTAAACCCGACCCCTCTATTATCTGATGGAGGTGTGAATAATTATCAGGCGACAGAGCCGAAAGCTGCTGCTGTGATGTAGTCAGGAGCCCCTGAGGCTCATTTTCATAATTGTAAAAAAAGAGTTTTTCTTTAAACTAAGCTATTAGAAGCAAAAAGAAGAATGGATTCTGTTTCAGGAGGCACACATTCGTTTGTAAGCGTGCTTAGTTTAGAAGCATTTCACCCATGTGGTACATCTCCTTTAGGGTACGGTCACATGTACTGCTATCGCTGCGTTTACAAGTGGTACGGGTGGTGCATTTCGACAATTCTTCTTCCGTTGAAATCAATGGTGGCCACTGTGCTTCATATCCTAAGTGGAATCCAGGTGGATAGATCTCACATTATGGGTCGTGCCAGTCAAAATCTGTGTCTGAATCAGAGAAAATAACCAATAGGAAACGGCCCCTAAGGGGGGTTACCTGCTTGTACTGTGGCATTGTTGTCCACTTGCTATACAGGTGTTTTAGCTCAGCCTCCATCACTAGTCTGAGCTATAAGACTGGGCAATTGACAGTATCACGCCAGCCTGGAGGCTGTTGTATATGTCTAGATGCTCTCTGCTTCATTGAATGTAATGGGGCAGATTTACTTACCCAGCCAATTTGCGATCCAGCGGCGCGTTCTCTGAACAGGATTCGGGTCCGGACGGGATTTATGAAGGTAGTTCATCCGCCGTCCACCAGGTGGCGCTGCTGCGCTGAAAATAATCTCAACGCGCCGGAATACACCGAGCCGGACCAGGTGAAGGCAAGTGCTTCCCAAGCGACACATTTTCGGTTTTTAAATGCGGCGGTTTTTCCGAATACGTCGGGTTTTCGTTCGGCCACGCCCCCCGATTTCCGTCGCGTGCATGCCAGCGCCGATGCGCCACAATCCGATCGCGTGCGCCAAAATCCCGGGGAAATTCAGGTACAATCGGCGCAAATCGGAAATAGTCGGGTAACACGTGAATCGGGCCCTTAGTAAATGACCCCCAATGTTTTTGGCCTACATATTTTGTATTTATTTCTACTTTGTATGTTTTTTTTTTAGGAATCCATGGGGAAAAGCAGTGATGGAAAAGCTTATGTTATCACAGGAATGTGGAATCCAAATGTAGCAGCATTTCAACCCCTCAATGAGGAAACTCCTAAAGGTAAGATTTTGGGACTTGGGATGATGAGAAAAAAGTGATTCCTACCTATTATTGAAGATGTTTGGTCTGCTCAAGTACATACACAATACATATTAAAGGTTTGGAGGTCGAAAAACATAGCTGCTTTATTCCCAAAGCAGAACCACCCCTGTCCATGGTGCCGGTATTGAAGCTCAGCTGCGTAGAGATGAAAGGTGCTGAGGGGCAGTACCGTGCAATACTGCACTACAGTCACTAGCCATGGTGTGGCGCTGTATTTTGGAAGACAATATCCTTTTTTAGGTGTGGTGCTGCTTTCCGGGCAAAAAAAAAAAAAAAGCAACCATGTTTTTCAAACTTTTTTTCCAAGTTTTGTGACGATTGTGACCTCAGGAGGCCCCAAAACATGTCCGGTCGAATATATGTTATGGGGCTTCTGACCTATTTCGGAAGGGAGGATCAGATATGTTGAATGCTATCATGCCCAACCCTTTGTTCTCATTTCCTGGGTTTTTGGTGGCCATATATTTTAGATGGCCTGCTTTAGATTGGAAACATACACCATAAATCCGCAGCAGAAATGAAGTGTGAACAGAGGCTAGGGCTGTTTTTATCTTATATAGGGTTCATGGGATTGTTAAGTTTTTATCCATATGAAATTTAGGGAGTTCCCGCAAACCAAAACACCATATTTTCCCTCCAGCTTTATTCCATTTCAACCAAAATCTGTAAATATATACCTAATGTTAACCACATCTCGTCTCTGTCCAGACAAAAGAGTGTACATGACGGTAGCTGTGGACATGGTGGTGACAGAAGTGGTGGAGCCCGTCCGGTTCTTGCTGGAGACGGTGGTCCGTGTGTACCCCACAAATGAGAGGTTCTGGTATTTCAGCAGAAAAACCTTCACAGAGACCTTCTACCTAAAGCTCAAACAGGTACGTGTAGCATGAAAGCTCTTGAAAAGGGGTCGTGTTCACCTCTCCGCGTGGAAGGCGCTGCGTGATGCATTGTCTTTTATTCTCCACACAGTTTGATGCGATCTTGCCATTCCTTTCATTATACACTTTCACATAGACACAGTGTGCAAACCCTATGGATCCTAATGTCAAAGAAATCCATGTTCTTTTTTGGAATAAGCTATACTTATATCTCCAATTACATAGATAATTGAAGAGATTTTTTTTTCTGCACATAAGTTGTTATTATCTGGAGCCTATTTTTGCAGCTTTCAATTTAGATTTTTTTTTTTTTCTCTTTACAGAAAGACACAGAGAAACAAAATCGTTAAATTTCTCTGTATGTGGTATATAGAATAATAGATTCTATGTGTATATATCAATATTCTCCCGCACCCCCCTATGTTCCTGTGCGGCCCGATTTTCTTTTTAGGCTGTCAAAAGTTATAAGGCTTTACATTTATTGAAGTTAGAGGCAAAACAAAAGATTTGGCTTTTTCTTGGAGCTACGGCCCCTTTATAACTACTAAAAGTGCAGTTTATTGCACCGTTACAGGAAATAAATCGCCCAATTAGAAAATGCTAATACTTTTAAAATCTATTCTCTGGATTGTCTGTGGTTGGAAAAACATGGCTGCTTGCTTCCGAATTGCACTACCGTCACTAGCCATGGTGTGGCGCTGTATTTTGGAAGACGACATCCTATTTCAACCTTTGCACAACTCTAATGTTTTCTCTGAAACCTGGGATTGCCCCTAGCTGGGAATGGGTGGGGGTCCACCAATTACTTTGCAAAAATTGGGTCAGTTTTAACCCAGGTCGCACATGCACCTGCTTCTCTCTTCATCCAAGTGCATGTAGAGGCAGCATGCTTGTCTGACCTGCTGCTTCATTTATATGTGCCACAATAGACCAATGTTCTCGTGATCTATGGGGATCCCACTGCCCCAATGATCAGGTTACCCCTATCCTGTTGCTATGGGAGAAAACCCTTTAAGCCCTAAAGAATCCCTTTTAAAGTGTATTCATGTCTAGTTGTTGACGTGTTGATAAGAAATGCCATCACTCAATGGTTGATGAGAATCCACCTATGGGACCCTCACCCTGCCAATAATGATAGTAACTAATAAGGGGACTGCAGCACTGATATTTTGATGTGTTCCTATTTTTCATTCATTTACATTCCCCAATGGCCGATCTGTGTAGGTTCAGACTGTGCTGCAGACCCTTCATTCTCGTACTGTAGAGGTCGGACCCCAACAATTTTTTAAGACCACACTTTTGTCCTGTTTTATCGTCCGGATTTCATCTAGGGCAGTCTGTTCTGAAGGGATCCGATTCTGGCAAACTTAAACCGTCTTGTATAATTTGTAGTGCAATTCATCCAAATGGCTGAGGCTTTCCCTGACAGAATGTGAGACATTGGTTTTAAGATGCAATCGGAAGAGAAATACTGACTGATATAGAATGGAACATTGTTTCAGTCTTTTATTGTTATGTAAAGAAGCTGCAACATGTATGTTATTATTTTATAATAATAATAATTAGTGTCTAAATAGAAAGGAAGGTAGAACCCTTTTTATAAATCTGCCCCATTATTTTATGTCATTGGGGGTCATTTACTAAGGGCCCGATTTGCGGTTTCCCGACGTGTTACCCGAATATTTCCGATTTGCGCCGATTTCCTCTGAATTGCCCTGGAATTTTGGCGCACGGGATCGGATTGTGGCGCATCGGCACCGGCATGCACGCGATGGAAATCGGGGGGCGTGGCCGAACGAAAACCTGACGGATTCGGAAAAACCCCCGCATTTAAAACAAAAAATCTGTCGCGGAGCTTGCACTTACCTTCACTCAGCCCGAGCAGGTGAACTCCAGCGCATTCCGATGCTTTTCAGCGCAGCAGCGCCACCTGGTGGACGGCGGAGGAACTACCTTAATAAATCCCGGCCGGACCCGAATCCAGCGCAGAGAACGCGCCGCTGGATCGCGAATGGACCGGGTAAGTAAATCTGCCCCATTGTCTCTTACATTACAAAGAATCTGTCAATTTACAGATAAATAGTCCTCATGGTTTTCACTTCAGTCCAGATATTAGAAATGTCTTCTGCTATTTATTATGATATGGGTGCACATGTTCATGGGCAGGTAGTCTAAGTCTTCTGTCGGGAGAGGTAGATGATAACAGTTGTAGAAGGTAGAAAAGCTCAAGGCTTCAGTTTATCCTTTTTCTTTCAGTCTGGAAATCAGGGCTCTGGAGATTCCATCTATGAGGTCCTGAGCTTACAGAGACAGTCCGAAATGGTTGAGGCTCCGACCAGCCCAGGGAGCACAAGTGGGATCATGTCCCCGCAAGAAGAGGAGGAAGCAGAGGAAGGTGAGCATTAATATTCATTGCAGCAACATATAAGATTTGACATGTTAGCCATTGTGGCTACTATTATATAGTTCTATTAGTGGAGTTCTGCACAGAAGTTTGTATCTCAACCATATACACCTTATTCTATGCCCCTTTTCAAAGATTCATAAAAAGCCTGTGGGTGCATATACATATACTATGTGTTTGGCTCACACAGGTTGCAAATAAGGTGCATAGCCCTCGTCTAAGCATTTATGGCTCATTGTTTTCAAAGGGGATCTCGGCACCGGAGCCACTGATCAATATTGCTGAAATACCACTTTTCAGAAGTTTCCAAAAATGACAGGTGCCTTTTCACAGTGACTAGTACTCTGTATTTTCCCCTACATCAAAAAATATCAGCGCAGCAGTACGTTTTATTAACATCTTGCTTTTCTAGGTGGGTTTTCTTCTCTGGTCATTCTGCCTTTAGACATTGGGCGGTGGTGACAATGATTGTGTTAGGTAGGATACGGCAGGATGATGTGTATTGTATGTTTTATTATTGAATGCACGGTGTGTAGTGTTCAGTTCTTGGGCTGTGACTGCATGGTGTGTAGTGTTCAGTGCTTGGACTGTGACTGCATGGTGTGTAGTGTTCAGTTCTTTGGCTGTGACTGCACGGTGTGTAGTGTTCAGTTCTTGGGCTGTGACTGCACGGTGTGTAGTGTTCAGTTCTTTGGCTGTGACTGCACGGTGTGTAGTGTTCAGTTCTTGGGCTGTGACTGCACGGTGTGTAGTGTTCAGTGCTTGGACTGTGACTGCATGGTGTGTAGTGTTCAGTTCTTTGGCTGTGACTGCACGGTGTGTAGTGTTCAGTTCTTGGGCTGTGACTGCACGGTGTGTAGTGTTCAGTGCTTGGGCTGTGACTGCACGGTGTGTAGTGTTCAGTGCTTGGGCTGTGACTGCACGGTGTGTAGTGTTCAGTGCTTGGGCTGTGAATGCACGGTGTGTAGTGTTCAGTGCTTGGGCTGTGACTGCACGGTGTGTAGTGTTCAGTTCTTAGGCTGTGACTGCACGGTGTGTAGTGTTCAGTTCTTAGGCTGTGACTGCACGGTGTGTAGTGTTCAGTTCTTAGGCTGTGACTGCACGGTGTGTAGTGTTCAGTGCTTGGGCTGTGAATGCACGGTGTGTAGTGTTCAGTGCTTGGGCTGTGACTGCACGGTGTGTAGTGTTCAGTTCTTAGGCTGTGACTGTATGGTATGGAGTGCAGTTGTATCAAGTACAGGTAACCCTAAATTGGACAGTCTATGGCACCCTTCTATATCTTAATATTCAAACAGGACAGACTCTTTCTTTTTTCTTATAAGAAGCTGGGAGTTTTAGTGCACATGATCTAATTGTTGGCCTTATGAATAAAGTGTAAATTGGACCAAAATGATATGACTTATGATCTCTACCCTATAGTTTGCAGTAATGTCTGTAGTGTTTTTGTCTTATAATAACTTAATCCATCTTCATTCAGAGAGTGACAGCGAACTCTGGAGTGGCACCGGAGATGTATCCAAAGAATGTCCTGAGAAGATATTGGGATGCTGGGGTCAGCTCCTTCAGAAATGGTGAGATATTGATGATGTATCTATACAGTATATTAAAAGGGTTTGGTACCGAAAATCTGATCAGCTCTTCACTGCTTACCACGGACGGCACCATACTTGGCATAGGACTTTGACTTGCCAAACTAGAACGGAACATGTCTGTCCCTTTAAAACCAAGTCCATGTCTGCTGTGCCAAAGCGACACTGTCCAATTCCGTCACTGGCCATGCACCACATTGGCTTTCAAAAAAATGCTTTTTTTGTAACTTTTTCCATTCAAGTTTTTAAAAAAAAAATTGCATTTTTTGAAACATTTTTCAATTTACAAACAAAAACACATTCCAACATCCCACCAACAACCATAGTCAGCCTCTCCCCATCCCCATTTAAATGTTTGAATAATTAGTAAAATTGAAAAAATGTTAGAAAAATATGTAAAAGAATCTGTCACCCATCTCCAGGTTCAGCTACAGATGCAGAATGTGTATGTACCTCACCAAAAATCTAAGCTTTGTCTCCCTGCAGCTCCTTCTCCATTCAGCCTTCAGCTGCAGGGTGGCACAATTAAAAAGTTCTGGTGTCATATTAAAGAAGAGAATCTCCACTTCAATATTTCACCTAGATTGTGTTTCTAGGTGCCAAAGAACTGGAGCCATCCCCTTTTACAGTACGGAAGCTGTATATAAAAATCACATTTTCACTGCAACTTTAACCGGTTAAGGACTGGGCCCTTTCCCGTTTTTTCATTTCCATTTTTCACTCCCCACCTTCAAAAATCTATAACTTTTTTATTTTTACACGTAAAAAGCTATGTGACAGCTTGTTTTTTGCGTAACAAATTGCACTTCATAGTGATGGTTTTAAATATCCCATGCCATGTACTGGGAAGCGGGAAAAAAATTCCAAATGCAGTAAAAATGGTGAAAAAACGCATTTGTGTCGTATTCTTGTGGGCTTGGATATTACGGCTTTCACTTCACGCCACAAATGACTCATCTAATTTATTCTTTGGGTCAGTACGATTACAGGGATACCAAATTTGTATAGGTTTTATAATGTTTTCATACATTTACCAAAATTAAAACCTCATGAACAAAATTTTTTTTTTTATTTTGCCGTCTTCTTGTACTTATAACTTTTTCATACTTTGGTGTATGGAGTTGAGGGTGGTGTCATCTTTTGCGACTTTTGATGATGTTTTCAATGATATTATTTTTACGACTGTACGACCTTTTGATCACTTTTTATAGAATTTTAAATTTTTTTTTAAATGGCAAAAAAGTGCCAGTTTTGACTTTGGACGCGATTTTCCGTTACGGGGTTAAACGCAGTGAAAAACCGTTATTATATTTTGATAGATCAGGCATTTTCGGACGCGGCGATACCTAATGTGTTTATGATTTTTACTGTTTATTTATTTTTATATCAGTTCTAGGGAAAGGGGGGTGATTTGAATTTTTTTTTATTATAATTTTTTTTTTCTAACTTTTTTTTTAATTTTAATTTTTACTATTTTTCAGACTCCCTAGGGTACTTTAACCCTAGGTTGCCTGATCGATCCTACCATATACTGCCATACTACAGTATGGCAGTATATGGGGATTTTACTCCTCATACATTACAATGTGCTGATAGCACATTGTAATGAATGGGTTAACCCGAAGTAGCTTCGGGTCTTCGTGAGACCCGAAGCTACCATGGCAACGGATCGCCGCTCCCCAATGACGTCACGGGGAGCGGCGATCCTCGGAAAGATGGCGACGCCCATGCGCCGCCATCTGTTTGAAGCCGCCAGCAGCTTTGCCGGCGGCGTTCTGCAAGAAAACACCCGCGATCGGTGCCGGCACCGATCGCGGGTGTTACCGGTAAGTCTCTGCTGCAATATGCAGCAGAGACTTACCGGCTATGGAGAGGGCTCAGCCCGCGAGCCCTCTCCATGCATCGGAACGCGACTGCCGCCGTGAATACAAGGCGGGCGGTCGCGAACCGGTTAACTGTGGATATCTCCATTTCTATGGCAGCTAGACACAACCTGTGTGTAGGGCAGATACTCATCATTAATATGACAACCTAAGTGTGGTGATGTACCTAGGTGATGTACAATTACAGGATATTTAGCTGTATGGCAGGGGTGAAGCGATTAACGTATGGAGATTCAGATAATGATTATATGTTACTGAATGTGTTTGCTAATGTGTGTTTGCTTAAGTATCAGTTGTAATAAAAGTTTAATTGTTATTCCATAAAGGAAAACTATTACTACCTCCAAGACAAATTAAACTAAACCTTTTCGCCTATAGCCCCCTGCATCTTGATCCCTGCACTTTTCTTCTTTAATCGCCTGGAAAAAAAGACTTCTAAAAGGAACCTGGAGCAAGGAGATGCGATGTCCGGCGCTACGGGCTGCTATATATTCACGCCTCTTGCGTGATGTCAACTCCCTCTCCCATGCTGGAAGGCATGAATAATTAGCAAACTGGAGCACCGGACATCTGGTCCCTGCGCTCTGGGCTGCTTTTTCTAAATCTTTTTTCAGTTGATCCTGGCGTGGCAGAATTAAAGCTGCCGGGATCAAGATGTTTAGTTTAATTTATCTAATAGGTACTAGTAGTTTTCCTTTTAAGCACATGTGTAGATCACACTGTTAAGATCAACACCCATCACAAGAAGTAATTCACTACAGTCGGTCCCTGGGTTTCATACAGGATAGGTTTTTTATGTTTGTTGAATTTGTTTGTACGGTAAGTCAGAACTGGTATAATTCATAATTGTAGCTCAAGACAACAATTTTTTTTTGGTCCCATTGAGAATTGGATTTTCAAAATTTGATGCTGTCGTGGGGACAAGGATTATCAATAGTTTAATTAAAGATGCCTTACAGACAGAGTCAGACTGGCATATGTGGGGCCTACCAGAGGTGGTGATCTTGAGGGCCCACCCTTCAACCATAAAATACCATTAAACAAAGCATATCATTTAAGATGTATCATCAACAAGATGTAATAATCTACTGTATAATATTGGTATCATTCTATGAAATAGATCATAATGTCAAATTATTAATCCACTGATTTCCAAATGAAGTTCTTTGGGCCCATTATAAAGTGTTAGAATCTGGGGCCCACCGGAGGATTCTCCGATGCTCTGGTGGGCTAGTCTGACACTGCTTACAGATGATCATTACAGACTAAAGTAAAGCATCCAGAGCGCTTCAGTGGGCAGAGAGGTCCGACTATAGCTAGGGGTCGTCTATAAGTCGGATGTCCTTAAGTTGGGGACCACCTGTAGTTGAATTAAGCTTCAGGTTGAGCATGCATCCTGCTGCTCAATTCAATAATATGGGAGCATCAGGATTTGCTGAACACATCACTCCAACTTGACAGACTTAGCAGATCACTGTCTTATTCTTGACAGGCCCTCACCAATCATTGTTATCCCTTACCATGTGTATATGGTGTGGCGATCAAACATCCCCTTTAAAGCTATGTGATCAACATAAAAACAACACCTTATCCTGTGAAAACATTATATATTTTTTGTGTACATTCTGTATTCCTCAGGGTTATGTCTTGAAGCTATTCCTTTTCTCCTGCTATTGCATTCCAAATAGACTTCTTATTTGAGAACTAAATTAACACTGCAACAACATATTTTCCTGTTAATCGTTGAGAGACGTAGCCTGCGGGGTGTGAAATGAAGTCATATTTCTGAGGAATGAGCTTTTGTTTTATTTCATCTCCTGGTGCGTTGTGAACAGAGTCTTCACCTTCTTTGCATCTTGTACTAATACACTAGGTTATCACAAATGCACTTTTAACTTTGACTTGTCGCCCATCACGGGAAATTGATGATTTAGCAATAGAAAATAATTTAAAGGGAACCCGTCACCACTATTTTCACAAATACAGGTAGTGACAGGTTCCTATAGAGCTCTAGTAACCATCTGACACCCTGTTTGTAGCTAAAAATTATTCCCCTGAGATTCCCATATATTGAACTTTATAGTTTTATCTGGTAACTAAGCATAGCTACATGGAGTCCAGGTGGGCGTGGCCTCCTCGGGCTGAATCCAGCAGCTTCTCTCCATCCCTATTGCTGTATGCTGCTATAATGTCATGTGACCAGGCTGACATCATCGCAGGTCCTATAGCTTTTGTAGAATTAGGAACTGTACACTAAGCATTTATGTCATGAAATCACAGCATATTTTATCACAAGAAATCACAGCAGGCTGCATGGAGAGGAGTAGAAGTCCATGGAGACTGATGTGATTGTTTTATGTGGTCAGATATGTACATGGGGTATAGTTTTCATTTTAAGTAGCTTAAGGACCTTTGATGATGTCACCCTGGTCACATGACATTAGGCCACGCCCCCATGGACTCACTCCAAACCTGCATAGATACCAGGTAAGATTATAACTCAGGGGATCTCATTTTTAGCTAAAAGCAGGGTGTCAGATGGTTACTAGAGCTCTATGGGAACCTGCCACTACCTGTATTTGTGAAAATAGTGGTGACAGGTTCCCTTTAAGGAGTAATAATATTAATAATTTTAAAAGCCTAACTCTGATGTTTTAATGATTTTTTACCAAATTGTCATATGTGATTATCCCTATATAAACAAACAGAACAATGAGTTAAGGAATTTTCTGTTCTGAAGCTAACTGTCAAAAATCTTTCTTACTAGAAGTGAATTGGGCGGAGACTAACTTCTTCCTGAGTCAAATTTAGGTTTCCGTCACTATGATATCTTGAGTACTCTTGTTTAGTAATTTAGTAGACAATCTAGTGAGATTCCTACATGTAAATCCACTGAACACTGCCTAGTGTACATGCAAGATCTATATAGTGACTAACCTGGCAGCTTTCTCCACATAGAGGAGCATATAGCATGTAATAAGTAGTAGAAACCAGCAGTGAAACAGTCACATGAAGTGTATAGTCTGTGCTATGAAAGCACTAAGGGTTAATAGCTTCTCTGCACTGTATAGAAAGTGCTGAGAGTAGAAGGTGTGGGAGGGGGCAGAGGCGTGTATGACACAGTATGCGGTACAACGAAAGATGTCAGCAGGTAAAGTACAGACACCAGCAATGCTTTACTATACATTACATACGTGAGGAGGGGTAACCTTTCCTTTCTATAGGCCTGGATCCAGCAGTCCATATAACTGTAGCAAAAATTACATATACACTTTACCCCATATTCGCCAGATACAATATATATTTGGGTTCTGGAAAGAAACTTTCAAAAAAATGTTATCCTTTATTTAGCATTGCAAAAAAACTTGTCAATTACTGCTGAATATCCCGACTTTTGAGATGTTATTTATTAAAATTGATGAGCTTGTTACCTCTGTGTTTAGCTCCTTTTTCTAAAACCAGGAAAGAATTGTGTCTGTACTTTTCCTTTTGTCCTGACGGAGGAGAATAAGACCAGGCTAGGACGCCAATTAAAATGTTCTGCACATTTTAGTTTTTCTTCCCTTAGATCTAAGGTGGCTTTTTCAATTAAGCTTGAAAGCAGTCCGTTAAATTAGTATACGTCTGTTGAAAAATTATATTTTTATTTTTAGCACTTTCCTTTATATTTTTGATTGAAAGCGTAGCCATGGTCGGCTTGGGGGGATGTCGTCATCAGTCGTCTTATTAAAAAAAAGAAAAAAAATAGGGAAATTATTTTGTAAACCTGAAAAAAAACAAGAAAACAAATGTATCACTGAAGTAAACAATCTGCCATGGGCCATTGCAAAGGTTGAATATCACAATGGACACTTCCTCTTGCTCTGGATGTGACCTTCCTTGTATTTGGGGTTAATCCTTTTCTGGATCTTCTTCCAGATCATTACCGTCATTTTGACCATGACCTTAACTTTGTTCCTGACCTCGCTCCTGCCTTGCTCCTAAGATTTTGTAGGAAAACCGAAAAAAAGCAACCCCCGACTCTGATACTTAGGACTATAATAAAGTTTTTTTTTCCGAACCCAAGCGGCTACTTGACTATCTGGTGCCTACATTCGGAGGATATGTCTGGTACCTGCTCCTCTACTTCTGGCTGAGATACTTGACGCTATTCCTGACTGCGCTATGTTTTCCAACCCAATGCCTGTTGCTTTGTGATTAATTTCACAGTGACAACCTGGCACCACTGTCTGGTTATCTTTACACGGCAGCAGAAATTCACAACTTGTAGGAAGTTGAGGCTTTTTCAGTTCTTCCCATTTCACACCTTCCTTGGTTGAACTTGATGGACATGTCCTATTTCAACCGTACTAACTATGTAACATCTCCGTTAAGTCTCCAGTAATTTTCTTCATTAATTGTGAGGCAAAACTTGGAGTGGTGGAACATCAGCTGCAAGTCTCTCTATTATACCTTACTACTTTGTAGTCGCTGCAGAGACTTTCACCTGTTCTGTGTGTCCCACCACTGCCGGCTCTGACTAACATTAACTGAAGACCTAATGGAGCTGTGCAGTCAGCCTAAGAGACAATTACAGGCAGTCATTGACTTAAAGGGGTTGTCCCTTCATAGCAGGATAGGCCATATCCACAGAATAGTGTCTAACTTGCTGATAGATGGGGGTCTCGGTGATTGGACCCCCACGGATCACAAAAACAACGTACCCCCATCGTACCCCAAGATGACCGGAGCAGCCAGTCATGGATGCGCAGGCTTCCCTGTTCATCTCCATGGCGCGAACAGAGATAGCTGAGTACCATGGATAGGGCCTTCATCTGTGGGGGTCTCGGTGATGGGACCCTCGTGGATCACGACAACGAGAGTCTGTTAGATGAATATATCAGCCAGTCACCCGTGCCCCAGCTGCTGTATTCATCTTTGTCGCTAACTGGGATAGCCATGCACCGTACCCGTCACTCTCCATCAGCTACAAAGAGATGAATAAACCAACAGGTGCATGCGCAACTGCTCTCTTTATCTCGTAGTATGATGGGGGTACAACGGACCGCTTTAGTGATCAGTGAGGGTCCCATCACTGAGACCCCCACAGATCAGCATATTAGCCCACTTGAGAAGGGGCTAACTTGTATGTCACTGGAGAACCCCTTTAACAACTGCCTATAGAGGACCACTCTCCGCTCCAGTACCTATGCTCTTGGCCCACACCGAACAGGACTTCTTGGGTATCATGTGATACCAAAGGAAATCCAAAGAGAGGTTTCTCATCCAATCGGTGGAGAAAGGGGTGACGCACCTTAGCTATTGATTGGCTGCTTGACTTAGCATTTCCCTAGATGTTGGGAGACACACAGGAAGTCCAGGACAAAGGAACCTCGGTTTTGGACAGTGGTCCGCTCTTAAGCCTCATTAACGACCAGGAGATTCATTGAACTATGCACCCCAACAAAAGTGACTCTTCTAAGATGACATTATTTGTATCACCTTATGCCATCTAAATTATTCTATCTACTGTTTCTGCATGGACTGGGCACGTCCTATGTACTAGGTGGCGCCCTGGTCATTGCACTTCTGTAGATGGCACGGTTACCCTATCTGTGATACCCTCGTCACATTAAAAAAAATTGGATTTGAGTTGGAAAAAGTTGCAGAACTATTTATTTTCATACCTCCAAAACAGTAATTTGAAAACTTTTCGATCCTTTCCGGGAAAGTTCCTCATCTTTTGGTGAAGACCTATTACAGTTTCTGGTTTATAGAAGCCACTTCTTGTGCCGTCTCCCTGCTAGAAAATGAACTGTCATTATGATTTATAAAACTATTAAGAGACGTTCTGGTGTTGCCCAGGTGTACAAGTACTGAAATAGCTGTGGGCTTTATTTAAAGATCCGGACTCAGGTAGAACAGGCGAGAGCTGAAGGCGGATGTTCATGTCTTGGGTTTGCTTTGTTGCCTGGACGGTGATCGTGCGGCATTTGCAGAATATTTATTAGAAATTGATAAGACGCAAGGCTCGTGTCTAGCCGGCTCTAGGGTATAGACTTTTTATTACTAACAATATTTTTTAGAATTTTTCCAGAACGGGATATAAAGAGAAGATATGTTGTGTTTACCGGAGCCGTAATAATCTCTTAATTTTTTTTTTCTGCCGTTTTAATATAAGCTGCTGTGTAGCTGAAGGCCCCCTGGTCCTAGTGAAGGATATGAGCTGTGTGCATCCCCATCGCCGTTCAGACATTCACAACTAATAACACGCAAAACTATATCTATTAAATCTTTTTTTTTCTCTGGATACCGCATGTAAAATATCACATAGTGTCCTCTCAGCAGATGGGAAAACCTACATTTTAATCACCTAGTGGTGGTTACAAGGTAAAGATGATTTTTAACCCTTTAATTTGCAATTTTATTCAGGACCTAAAACAGCAATAAAACTATCATTCAGTGATGGTCCGTGTAAGAGCGTGGGAGACTAGTTGAGCAGACACTTCCTGATTCCTCTGTGCTGACAATGTGCTTAGATTATCAGGGTACAGGTTTGGCTACACTTTCATTTAGCTTCTGAACATTCCAATAGTGTCTGATACATATTCACATACATAGATGAGACAGAGCAGAGTCATAAGATAGATATAAGACATAGTAACACACTCAGCTCTGCTGCTTCACCTACTCAATCAAACAGTCAGCTCTGCTATGTCTCCCCATTCCCTTGAATCCAGAGCCTATCTTGTTTATAGAGCTGCTGTCTCCTCTACACGCTGCTGGGAAAAGGAAGTGTCTGTATCTTCACATGAAGTTGGCTCTTTCATGTGAACGATGGGAGTCTGCTCCCTACAATACCCCAAATTGGATAACCACGCCCCCTTTAACACAATCAACTTGAGTTAAAAGTAGTGTGGAGTGGGGGACTGGCTGGACTGAGGCTCCCTATTATATATTTAATAGGGAGACGTTCAGAAGCCAGAAGAGCCGGCGCTTTTTAGGGAGCTGAGCCTATTGATCCTTCTCACTAAATAGAGCCGGACTTCTCATCACTACTGTTTCTGCATAAAGAGTTTTTAGCACTAGTTCTTTTGCTCCTACACCTCCCCCTACTTCTGCCGTGCAAGAGAAGCCAGAGGTACCTGCTGACCATAATCAGGAGTTAATGGACAGATCCAGGGGCAACCTAATTGTGTACAGCAGGACTGATAGAGACAGGCTGGAATTATATCTGTGAAATCCTGTATTTCTGTTAATGACATTGAATTGGAGAATGTGTTATTTTGTTATCCTGAGTATATTTAAGAATTTTGTCTTTGTGGGAGGAATACCCCTTTAAAGGGAATCTATCATCAAAATCCATCTTGTTAAATCAGATGCACTTACATTTTATTTCCATAGCCTCCTTCCTTCTAAAATAAACTTATAAAATTATTCTAATGAACCAGAAGTCCTCTGGGGCTGTTATTGGAGTCTCTCCGTACTGTAGCTGCACGGACTGTTACACTGTGCAGGAGCACATACCTCCCTCCTGCTCCCTCAGCATTCCCCTCCTCCCTCTGCCTGCTGTAATCTCATTGCAGCAGGGAGATTTTAGCACACAGTGGTAGGGGTAATGTGCTCCTAAAAAGTGTAACAGCCTGTATAGTAACATCATGGAGGGGCTCTGGTAACATTCCCAGAGCCCTCCTAGCGCTTTATATTAATTTTATAAGTTGATTTTAGAAAGAAAGGAGGCCATGGATAACAAATATAAGAAGATTACCACAGTCACAGTGCCTTTAAGTGAGTGCCCCCGCTTTATGCTCCTTGATTTTGATGGTAGATTTTTTTTTTAAGACTTATCCTTTAAATCCTATGCTTTACTTGTAATTTGCTAACAGTTGGTATTTATTTAGGATTATGTGAAAAACTTATCTCAACTTCCCAAAGATTGTATACATCCCTATGGCTCAGATCGGCTTCCCCTTTTACTCATGTGGAAAGTACGAACGGTTGTACTGGATCGGCAAGACGCCTTCACAGACAGCTGTTCAGTTCATACGGGTAAAATGGAAGCCTATTCTTGGATTGGTAAGTGTCCTACCAAGAATAATAATCACCTACCTTGCTTTTGATATAATGATTCTTAAAGCTTTTGTTGGATGTTTGTTCTCTGCAATTAGAATTTTACCAATATAAGTTGTGTCTTTTCCTGTGATAGGTTACATTATTATTGTGATAATCCTTCTTTCTTTCTTTCTTTATTTAGGCACAGCAATCTAAGTGCGAGGCCCAAGGGACTGTCATCGCTGGTGAAGAGAGGAGGGGTACCAGAGGCACTGAGAGCTGAAGTTTGGCAACTTCTTGCTGGATGTCATGAGGATGAAGAAATGATGGAGAAGTACAAGAACCTCATCGTAAAAGTAAGAGAGTTTCTGAATTCTGAATGTAAATATGGTTATATTGACAAATTTTGCTGTTGCTACTGTGTGTTTTTTGGGTATTCACATATGCAACCTGAAACGTCTTGGTACCTTACTTTAGTGGTAAATGTCTTATAATTCTCCAATGGAAATGGCCCCACTTGTAGAAAGATGCGATCAGGCGACAATTTACTACGAACCAGAATGAAAGGACAGAACACTTTGGGGAACATTTGCTAAGGGCCATGCACCAGTCGCATGTGACCATTTTGTGGCACGGCTGTACTAGGCTTCAAATTTCTGCACTGGAGGGGGTGTTCATTAGGACCGTGCGCCAGATTTAACTTGCCAACTCTGACAGAAATGTGTTTTACGCCCTATGTTAATGGTGCACCAGAAAAAAAAGGTGGTGCGCTCTGTTGGGGCAGTGCAGGGGGTGCCAGATTCATGCGGAACGTGCACCACAAATCCTGAATCTGGCGCCCCCTGCACACTACACAGGCAAACTGCACATAGTACACACTGCACTGTTCTTAGTAAATGTACCCCTTTTTTTTCTCTCCACAGCAGTCTGATCCTCACCATTTGCAAATCATTATTATTTGGGTACACATCTAGTGTTTTTTTTGTACAAGTTTAACATATATACATGCTTACCGCGTTCATAGACTTATACTGCCAGATGGAGACATCCTTCCTTTTTCCTCCGCATGTAGCGGGAAAACCTGGAGACAAAATGCAGCAGATTGCAGTTTATCAAGCTATTTCCTTCTTGAGATCAACATCTATGCTCAGCGGAGGCCATAATAGCCTATGGGGGCCAGATGCAACTGTTCTGCATCCATCCCTGGCCGCCGCTCAGCATATACTGTGGATGTTTCTTTTGTGATGTAATTGTCCATACAAACACCCAATCACCAGTCGCTGCCAATGCTCACTTCTCCTCCCGCTTACATGGGCAAGGAACAGGACAACGTATCCCACTGTATGACAATTTAGTCTTCCAATTTATAGACAAGGGAATCCTGCCTTACAATGGGGAGAAAAATGTGATCTGAGTCTAACCTTATACGTTATATTTATTAACGTATGGCCATGCAGGACACAATGACATTCATGATTATATACAAGGAAACCTATAAGAGTAAGAGAGACTATAAAGATGTCAATGTCATATAAAGTGGCTATAGGATCTCTAGTGTGATGGGCTTTTGATTTTTTTCGTTGTTTGTGTTTCGCATGAAAAATAAAATAATGCAAAAAAATAATTAGCTAAATCGATCTATTACATATCGGACAGATACATTATAGTATGAAGAAATGAAAATAATTGGAGTGTCCCACAAAAATAACTTTGGATCATTCTATTCGGAAGCTCCCTGACCGCCATATTGTTAAATACTCATCACCCAGTGACTAATCGCACATTGCAACAATCAGATTTTCATGAAGAACATTTTTCAAATGTGTCCAAAAACAAAATCACGATTCTTCTCCGACATAACATTTCCTAGAATATCCCGTCCCTTCTTCTGGTACTTCATTCACATTAGTGCATTTCCTCCTGTTGTAACACGACGCTGGTGACAGAGGAGCCGGTACTGGCGCAGGGAAATAGAGTGTGACATTTATCCGCGCTTGTGTTTAGATAAGAAACAGACGGTGCGGTGGCAGGCAGCGGGCACAGGGAGAAGTGTTATAGACAGGGGAGAAGGCTTTATTTCTACATCTACTCTTCCACACGTGGCACTGAGGAGCCGTGACAGCAGCCATTATGTGTCTCTACTTTTGTTGTACGTTGCTCATTGCCTGGAAGAGGAAAATCTCTGTCTGGTCCTGGACTTATTTTAGTAGCCGTGAAATGAGTATTGTAGTCACTGAAGGTTTGGGTGTAAATAACTTGATACCCTGTGCAATATATTTAGGCATGTGCGGCAATATGTTTGAGGGGTTACCTGGGGAGTCACGGTGAGCAATAAGTGGTGCATTGGAATATTTATTGTGTCTCAAGAGTCTGATAACCTATCCTGACCAAGCGGAGGCCAGCGGTGAAGATCGCGAACGCACCATAGAGAAATGCACGTCCTTATTTTTATACCCACCTTGGACCTATGTATAAAGATAACCCTGATCCTGGACAACCGCTTTAAAGCAAGTACTTCTCCAGAAACTTTTGACTACCTGGTGCCTACACATATTTGCTAAGGGAACCTGTCACAAGTTTTTACCCCATTAAACTACGACTCCCCTCATGTAGGGCATAAAATGTCCTTCCTACAATTTCCTCTTTTATGTTGCATCTCACCCATTTACATATAAAAAAATCCCAAATCATGTGAAAATAAGCAGAAAAGAGTCATGTATGCCTGAGATGAGTCAAGTTTAGAGGTTTCAGGGGGAATGTCAGTTCAGACACCCCTCTCTTTTGATTCTATATTTTACTAGAAATGTATGTTGTCATATTAAAGAGAAGAATCTCTTCTTTCAGATAGGCATGTCTGAAATTAAACTCCCCCTGCAGCCTCTAAAAGTGACTCGGGCAAAATATGATACCCTTTTGCTTGTTTGCATATGGCTTTGGAGGAAATTTTTTAAAATAGGAAAACAAGTGGGATTTCACATAAATGAAGGAAAGAACATTACGTACCCTACCTGGAGGGGGGGGGGACTGCTATTTTATGGGGTAAAATCTGGTGACAGGTTCAGGTTCTGTACTCACAGTTGTGGGCAGATACTGATATTACCATGCTGTAAGCTCTTTTGATGACTTGTCCTTATTAGTTAACCCCTTTGTGACTGCTAGTCATTGATGCCTGAATGTCCAGGTCAATCCTTGCAGTTATGTTCTTCTTTAAATGGCGATATCTTTTGTTTTCATTGGAGGTTTTAACTTGATAGGATAATTTTATTGATTACATGTTCTATTCTTTATAAAATTAGCTGATGAATGACTACAAATGTGAAAAAATATATCTTCGGAACCCTGGCACCTACAAACACAATTCTGGTGTCATTTTAAACAGATTTTAATGTTATATAAGGCTTGTTTATGGATTATTCACAGACCCAGAGATATCCACTCTTAAACATTTTGGAAATAGAAAGTTGTGTGTGTATATATATATATACGGTATATATATATATGTATATATATATATCTTTTTTATTTATTTTGTTAACGACAAGTTTAAGAGTGGATATCTCTGATTCTATGAAGCATACATAGACTCTTACATAGATTCTTCTGTTTAATGTAATGCTAAAATTGTGTTTTTAGGTGCCAGGGTTCAGGAGATTTAGCCGTTTGAAGTTGGTCACTGTTAAGAAATTTATAAATGTCCTTTCTGCGTGGGGCATGTGCAAATTGGACATATAGCATATGGCAGTTGTGAAGGGGTTAAATGACAAATTAAGCGACACACTCACCCTTTTCTGGCTCTCTGTTTAATAAGTCCAGTCCCCATTGACCTCTTTTTATAGTACCTGACGGCTGTAAGTGGTAAAAATCCGGTAACCAGGAGAAATTTATCAGCGGAACCAAGACAGAACAAAGATTTATGTAAATAAATGTTCAAGAATTGTTGTTCTCTTATGGATAACCGGTTGAATTTGTGAGTTGGAAGTGGCGACAAGTTAAATAAAACATTGTATTATTATTCCTGTAAAGTGTCTTTTATAAGGGATAGTGCGTTATAATCCAATACCTGGCTATGGCTCCTCATCTGGCGTACGCTAATCCACATCGCTAGGAGCAGCAGGTACTTTCGGTATGGACCTAAATAGCTAATTAATCTCTTTCATGTAGCGCAACACGACCGGTTACCTTATTACTGGGGCATAGAATATTTTTGCTACCCAAATTGACTGCACCGCTCTCTACAAAAAGAACTGATGGGAGCTGACAGTGGTGCTGAATAATGCAGCCCAGAATAGAGCAGGATTATATGACTGTGAATCCAGAGCTCCGTATAGATCTGGTGTCTTCAAACAATCCTTCTGTCAATGGCTTCCTCCAAAAACATGGCTGGATAATGTAGGGGGACAGAAAGACAGATAGGGTCTTGCTATTGCCCGTGAATATTTGTCAAAATGCTACTCAATTCCAACATTCGACTAGGAGCTAGGGTTAAATATCTTGTCTGACTGTCATCACATCACCCTACTATGGTAAGGTATTACCGTATGTGTTTTATCTTTATCTGTATCCGAAAAGTTAATACTTTACCTCGTGTTACCTGTGACCACACACATTCGCTTATATGGCAATTATAGTAAGGTTTCTATTTTAAGATTGGCTTTTTATGTGTTTGAGTACTGCATGCATCATAATAGCACAATTTTTACTCTGCTTTTCCTACAATATGCCACTACTTTGCCTGCCTAATGGGTACTGCATTTACAATGAATCACCTTTAGTTCAACTCAGGTCCTGGTTGTCATCTGCTAATATGTAATGATGACCTATACTAGCCATGTGCCATTTGGAGCCACTTTTGGTTAATTTCGCTTTCTTAAATTCAGTTTTACCTCATTGAACTAGCAGTAGGGTATGAAATAATTTTTGCCGTTTACCTGCTAAAAAAAAAAAACTACTCCCAAGTGAGGTGAAAATGAGCAGAGAAGAGTCATATTTGCCTGAGATGAGTCAATATATAGAGGGGACGAGTCATTCCCGATGCCCCTATCTTCGGGTTACATAGGACCTAGAAACATGTTGTATGAAATCTCACATCAGGCTTTTGGTTGTGTTACCTGTAGAACCGGAAATACAGGCAGTTAAAGACATGCCAAACGGGAGCCAGATTTTTATCTGTAGCTTGCTTTTCCGACAATGTGGCACATTTACATACCTGGTCCTGTCGCGATCCAGCGGCGCATTCTCTGTCGAGGATTTGGGTCACTAAGGTCCTGCCCCCGATGTGCGCCAAGGTCCGCCGGAGTTCACCAACCTATCCTGGGTGCAGGTAAATGTGAGCGATTCGAACCCTTAGTAAATGTGCCCCTATGTCTTTAACTGCCTGTATCTTCAGTTCTATAGGTAACAAAGCCACGTCTAAAAGATGAGATGTTTATCTTTCAGACGAAACCAAATGTTTCTAGTTACTAAAGAATTAAGATGGGATTGTCTGAATTGACACCCCATGACAGTCTCTAAACATGACTCATCTCAGACAAAAAGTGACTCTTCTCATTTTATGTCATTTTGGAGGATGTTTTTTTTTCTTATGTAATAGAATGGGCGAGATTTTGCATAAAAGTGGGAATTCTGGAAAGGACATTTCATACGCTTCAAGAAGCGGCTAGTAGTTTATAAAATGGTGACGATATTTAGTAGTTTATTGAGGTAAAATCTGGTGACGGGTTCCTTTTAATCCTGTCAGGCACCTAGTAGCTTCAGAATATGAACATTATGATAATTTCTCCGCTATCTAGCATAGAAATAGGTGGCGGACTAACCACTGGGACCCTCAATGATTATGCGCTCTGGGGCCTAAAAGTAAGGGGCCTCCAAAAGACTGTAGTACCAATGAAGACTAGTGATCAACGCTTGTGTCGGCTCCTGATTACTGGGACGAATCAGTGATCAGACATTTCTCATCTATACTGGGGATAGGGGTTTAAGTTCATTGTGTGGCAACTAATCTAGGATAGGCTTCTTCAGTAAAAGTAGGCCTTGACTGGAATATTTCATTCATTTACTTTATGCTTTAAGTTTCTGCCTCTCTCTTCCCATATATATGTATTTTAGAGCAGTTACCGTGACTCATAACTGTTCTATACCCGACTCGGCTCCATATCCTTACTAAACTATTTGTTGATTCTTTTATATATGGTGCATCCTGTGTATTTATCTGCCGATCATTTTATTCCTTAAAATCTATTAGTTCTCTCCAGTATCTGGCGGCTTGTCTCAGCTCATCTCTCCCTCCTTCTCCTTTCTGGTGTTATTTTCTAATAATTGAATCTGTCCATGAAGATGCATGTGAGAGACTGACAGGGAAGGTCATTGGGTTTCCCGAGAAGCCAGACCCTGATTAATTACTGCTCTCCTCCATTCTGCCGCAGCACCTTGTCTAGATGCTGGAAATGAGCTCTTTGATAGAATGGGGTTACTCCAGATGGGACTAGCTGCACAAGTCATAGGTTCACTCTGACAGAAACACCATTGTAAACCGTGTCTGTGCAAAAGTGAATGTTGCAAGTTTTGCAAGTAAGGTTATATCATAAAATGTTGTTTTTGATCCATACACCAATTTCTGTTGGCTCTATCACCTCGTTATAGACGGGCTCAGGTCCTGTAGCACTTCTCGTTTATTAGCATAATGTTAAAAATTGATTTTTAGAGGCCGTGGATGACAAATACAAGAAGATTACTACAGTCACAGTGCTTGGATCTAGGAGTAAGTGTCCCTGGTTTATTATGATGATATTATGACTTCAGTCCACTATTTGAAAAGGTGTTGGGACAGGGACGCCCCGGCCCGCCTGCTCCAGAACTCTGATGCAGCCAGGACCTTTAGCACTAGTGTGGGATTGAATGTATAATAGTACCAGGGGCGTACTGGCAAGATGTATGTCCCCATAGACAGCATGTATGTCCCCATTGATTTAGGGCCGGTCCTGGACTGGTGGGGCCGGTTGAAAAATAAAAACACATGAAACTCGCCTCTTCGACGTCCCGACGCTGCTCCCCTGCTTGATCCCAGTCCGGCCGCGAATAGGACTGAGTTGGAACTAGATAAATGGTTGGAGTCTGACTGTAGGAGGGTGTGTTAGTACACCAACCAGGTCTAGTTCACCACCTCCCCCTGCTCCCAGGTATAGTTCACCCCCCTCTACACTTCCACACATGGGGTAAAGTGGCCAACCCCTTTGAACCAAAATAAATAAAAAACAACAACTTTCAAAGGTTTTACTTGTATTTTTTTGGTATTATGTAGACGAGGTGCATGTCTCAAGATGATAAGAATCTGGATTATTGTTCCTTATTTCCAGAGTATATTTACTAGATACGTGCCGCCACCTTACCGTATACGTGTGGAAATGAAAGCCACAAGGATTGTCCAGAGGGTACAAAAAGACGTCATCCATTAATTGTCCATTCTGGTAGTTTTCCACTCTGAGCCTAAAACAAAACTTTCCATTTTTCTTTTGACTTCCAGTGTGTCAGGTTTTTTTTTATAGGCTTGCCTAAATTACATTAGATTTAATGCCGGCACCTAATTAGATTGTTAATTACAAGCAAGAATTTTAATGTAGCTTATGATTTTTTTTTAATTGCTACAGGCAGATAATTTTTAACTCCTTAACATCAGATTTTACCCCATTAGACTACTAGCCCCCTCTGACATTTCTAGAATTCCCTCTTTTATGTCAAATCTCGCCTATTTTCCTATGAAACATCATCTCCAAAGTCTTGTGAAAATGAGCAGAGAAGAGTCATATTTGTCTAAGACGAGTTAAGTTTGAAGGCTGCAGTTAGAGATGTCCATGTTGTCATGTTAAGTGTGGTGTCATTTTAAAGAAAAGAATCGAATCTTTCTGCACACATCAGACTTGTGGTTTTGTGAGCTACAGGACAAGGGAATACAGTTAAAAATAGACAGAAATTGGATTTTTGTCTGCAGCACACATTCCAACTATGTCTCTCACTCCCTGTATCTCCGCTTCTGCAGCTCACAGAACCGCAAGCCTGCTGTGATATTCTGACAGTTTATATTCTTATCTTTAATATGACAGCATGACAATATGACACATTTCTTGGTTCTACTCTACTACTATTATAGGGGTGTCTCAAGCGACATGCCCTCTGTAGCCTCTAAACTAAATGCAAATTGGACTCATTTTTTTCAGCTCATTCTTGCATAACTTTAAAGGAGATTTTTCTTATAGATTAATTGGATTTGTCATATGAAAGATGAGATTCTTATCTTTACTATGTTTAACATGTTTCTGGGTGCAATAGAACCATATATAGGGACATCTGAGGTGATGCCCCCCCTTCAGCCTCTAACCATGACTCCTCTAAGGCAAAAATACTTTTCTCTCCTTATTTACACTTGACTTTGTAGGATCATTTTTTTCTATAGGTAAATGGATGAGCTTTACCTATGAAAAAAAAAAATCTGTATGCTAATGTGCCATCTGGCGCACCAAGGTTGTGTCCTCAACACCCAGAGCACTGATACTCTTATCTGGATCAGTACCGTCTCTGTCGGATAAGTTGCTGATTTGTATTTTAAGATGTATTGGGCAACACAAATATGGGGGAGTACTGAGAAAAAATGTGGGTGCCCCCAACTGCCTAATTAGCATAAGGACTGACATGGGGGTATCTCAGAAATGGAATCCTCAACAGAGATAATTATGGTACAGTGGAATCAGCAGAACATGTTGCCAGTATATTATAAAGCTTGGTGGAGGTGGTAGCGAGGTGAGGAGACACCAAGCTGTCAAGTTTAGTTTACACTTTGGGCTTTAATGGTGAAAGGTGAAGACTTTACGACCTAGCCGTGTACAAGGGCAAACTGGTGATTCAGCAGCCATATGTACATTAAGGGTCAGTGCAATGTGCACTTTACTGGGACAGATTGTAATCATTGACTAGAACACATGTGCAGCCCCTGTTCTGTGACAAAGTGACATGTTTATTCTCTATGGATTAGCGGGAACATACAGAACGTTTCCATTTATTAAGCATGAAACAAAACAATTTACCGTGCTCCAAGTTGATCATTCATGAATGCACTATGGCACAGTAGTATGCACCCGGTATAATGAGCCCTTGTACTATAGAGCTACAGGCCCCGTATGAATATTAAGCTTTATTATGGAATCATTTTCATTTTTTTTTATGTGCTTTATTCGCAATTATTTGAGAGCTATTATTATAATTGATCTTTAGGAAATCTAGTGGGTTATCCAAATGTTTTGCTGATTTTGAGTTAAATATTTGTGTTTTCATATTTCTGACTGTGAGCCATTTTTTGAGCATTAATCTCAGGTTTATTATTATTAGTTACAATGTTATTATTGAAAAAAACCTTGATATAGGATCAGTAGTCTGGATAATCATCGATACTAAAGATGGACAATAAGATTTGTATCTCTTAGGAACTTGCTACAACAGTGGAAGATGAGATCGTTCAGTCATAAGAGATTATACCATACCCGCAGGATGATATCAGGACCACCGTGCTTCATGAGAACAGGGGTCCGTTGTACCCCTAATGAATGGCGCGGCTGGATAGATTATGCATGCAGCCGCATCATTCACTATCTATGGCACTGACAGAGCTACCTGCTTACTCTCTCAGCCCCATAGAGATAAATCTGTTGCCACATTGGACCATGTGCATCATCTGTTCCTCTGATCTTTGGGGGTCCGACCACACGGAACCCCACCTCACTCAGAAAATGATCTCCTATCATGTGGATTATTTTAAAGTGGTTTTCCCACCACAAATGCTTATCTATGGAATTGAGGATAAATGTGAGATTACTAGAAGTCTAAGTGGGGCAAGAAGAACAGAAGACCCCCATCTTTATTTTTTTTGGAAATAAAAGGAAAACTTACATGAGAAATATAACATCAGACGTACAGGCGGTCCCCTACTTAAGGACACCCGACTTACAGACGACCCCTAGTTAAAGACGGACCCCTCTGCCCACTGTGACCTCTGGTGAAGTCTCTGGATGTTACTTTAGTCCCTGACTGCAATGATCATCTGTAAGGTGTCTGTAATGAAGCTTTATTGATAATCCTTGGTCACTGGGGCAAAAAAATTTTTTGTCTGGAGCTACAATTATAAAATATATAGTTTCGACTTGCATACAAATTCAACTTAAGAACAAACCTATGGAACCCATCTTGTACGTAACCCGGGAACTGCCTGTATATCTGATGAATGGTTCCTCATACCTACATCTGCCCCAATCTCTATTTGACTAAGCTTAAAATATAATCTAACTTTTAAAAAACTTTATAAAAGCAATATGTAAATTACCTGGAGAGGCTGCTGGGGTGTGGAGTGACCTGGATGGGCTAATGCACTGGTATTGGATAATGCACACCCCAGTAGCCTCTACAGGGATGCCCACTTGCGCGTTGCGGCATGGCCCTCTTCTTTCCGACGTCGCTGGGTGCTTATGGAGCTACTGTGCACGCGCAGTATCTCCAAGTCCTCTTCCGGGTAACAGTGACGAGTAGCCTCTGCGCCACGCCCCAGTAGCCTCTCCAGGTAATTTCCAAATTACTTTTAGAAAGTTTGCTTTATGCACGTTATTAGACCAAAACTAGTATCACTGGGGGACATTTGTCATACACCAGCACTCCGGCCTCCTGATGTACCTGGCGGGCAGCTTCACTGGCAGATAATCCTACGAACTTTAAGACCTAAATGTTTGCAGGAAACAGCCTGTGCGCAGGAGCACCCCCAGCTGGCACACTCCGCCATTGGCAGTACCCCCTCCATTCCCCCTCACGTCTACTTGATGATGAGATGGCGTGAAGGGGTAAATAATCGCAATTACTTGCGGTTCACAGGTGATTGCGATTATTTCTGGGCTTGTAACTACGTGTATCTCCGGTTCTGCAGCTCACCAAACTACAGGCCTGCTGTGATCTGACAGGCGTCTGAACTGCTACTGCATCTAAAGTCTCTAAACTCATCTCAGGAAAAAGTGACATCTGATGTGATGCCCCCACCCCACCTCTAGCCTCTAACCTTGACTCATCTCAGGCTAATATGACTCTTTTCTGCTTATTTTCAATTCACTTCAAAGGATATTTCTTGTTACAGGTAAATGGATGAGGTTTAACATAACAGAGGAAATTAATCTGTATGCTAATGTGGAAGCTGGTGCAGCAATGTTGTGTCTTCAATCCCCCCCCCCCCCAATCCACCTCATGTGCACTTGAAATGGAGATGGCGTGAAGGGGTAAATAATTGCATCTGTTCACAGGTGCTTGTGATTATTTCAGGGATTGTACGCCAAAAAAACTGGTGTATAAGTCCTGATAAATGTCCTCCATCAACTGAACTGAACAGACGACTCAAGTTCAGTTCACTGATTGTAGGTTTGGTCCAGTAAGTCGGGCGCCCCCACATTGAGAAAAGTTTGTCGTAACTTAGTGGCTCGTGGACACACGGCCACAAAGAATTTCTTTATCTTCCCATTCATTGCTAATCTGGGAGTTTGCCCATAAACCCTAATACGGAAGGGAAATTATCACAAGAGCCGAGGTGAATCGCTCTGCTGTCTCGTAAGAACATAAAACCGTGAAGGTCATCCTCACACTGTCCTGCAGTCCTCATCCTCGGTGCTCGTGTTATTGAAACCATCTGCGTCGCCAGTTTTCACCCTCGGTATCCCACCGCCTCGTAGCGGCTCCTATGTCAGAGGGCTTGAAGTGGTGCATTTACCCGGCGCGTTTCACAAACGTTACATTTCAAACCATTAGAAGGCTCCTTCACTTCTTATTTGACTGCTTTCAAAATTGCAGTTGCCATAACAACTTTGATATTTCTTTATTGTTATGGCAACTGATGAGCTAAAAATAATATAAAGAGACACTATCTAAAACCACCAGCGCGCCCCCCCCCCCTCCTCCCGCACCGCTACCTTTCTGCGTTTAGTATACAATTTTTTTTTCTGGTATTGTACATTCCAAAGGAATTCTGTGTGCAGAATGCGTCTCCTGCTGAAAATTTAGGTTTTTGGTTAAAAGTTTAAACCTTTCAGTATCCAAAATGAGTTCAGCAATACATATGTGTAATATTGGTTATTTATACAATGTTTCCAGCACTTCTCTGGGTATTTCTTATCAAAAGTTAATTGTGAATTCCTTAAAGAAGATTAATTTGCATAATATCTCCTTAGCAGCCCCGGATTTGACAACGACGGGCATCGACTTGGAGATTGTCCATTGGCCGGCATCCATTTTTTATAGTAGTCGCAGTCCACTGGAGAATGCTGGGTTTCCTCTGTATTTTGCAGTCAGTCTTTGCCACACACAGACAGACTGTGGAAATCTGATTATCTCATCACATGAATGGGGGACAGCTCGCTCAGCATATCCACCTCCGAGCTTGTCTATTGGATACCGTTTATTCCTATTCCTTACATGGGTGACTGGTTGACCATATTTTCTTTGCCACTTTGGTACTATAAAGTTAGCATAAACCCCATTTTTAATTTGTCATTTGAGACACTGACACCAGATTTTACCCCATTAAACTCCCAGCCTCCTCAGATCTTGTATTGTATCTTATGTGAAATCTTTGCCATTTACCTATAAAAAAAAAAAAATCCCCATGTAAATCATATGCAGATGAGCTGAGAAAAGTCATCTTTTGCCTCAGAGGAGTCACGCTGAGAGGGTGGAGGAGGAGTGTCACTTTAAATGCCTCTATCTTTGATTCTATGGTACATGCTAAACATGCTCTTGGTGGCGTATTTAAGATACAAACTACAGCTTTCATATCATATTAGGCTTGTGGTTCTGGAAGCTACTGCAGGAGGGATACAGTTAAAGCAATATGCAGGAACTGGATCTTTATCTGCAACTTACATTTCCAACTATGGTATGTCCTTAGCTGCTTCTATCTCTGGTTCTGTAGCTCCTAGAACCACAGGCCTGTGAAAGATGAGATTCAGATGAGCACCAAATATATGGACGTGTGCAGGAGTTTATTATTTTAAAAGAGTTTGAAACGCTTAGGTGTTTCCATGGTGATGTGTATTTTGTTTTTTCTTTTCGTGTTTTAATGGATCAGAGGAATACATGTTTTTATTCTGTTGTAGTGCTGGAGAAACTTTTTATCTTCACTTTGTGTGACCCTCTTCCCCAGCCTCTAAATGTGACTCATCTCTAGCAAAAGATGACTTTTCTCATCTCATTTTGACTTGGGAGCACATTTTGTATAGGTTAACTGGTGAGGTTTCTAGTAAAGGAATCCATGCTATAAAGGATATTTCAGACTCTACCTTAAAGGGTCTGTAAGTTTAATGAGGTTCCTTTTGAAGCAAGGCAGCCCCCATAAGCCATCACTATAGTATTACATTGTTATAGCTGTTAGAACAGAAGCGGCAACATGCCCTTGTATAAATTGTCTAATTTATCATTTTATGTTATAAACCTATGCAAATTATATGCTAATTACTTCTATTTAGTCATCTGGGCAGGACCATTTGCATAAATATGGCTATTTATTGCCATGTTGAAATATATTACGCTCATGTATTCAAGCATGCACTGTGAGGTGCTGGTCCCTTTTCTTGCTTCTCCCATCACACTGCGCATGCGCCAGCAACCACAAATCTGGGTAAGGAAGGTTCAGCATGGGTGAAGCAGCAGCAAGCGCAGCTGCCGAAACTTTTAGGAGCTGGACCTTAGCAGCTGTTTAGTATATATACCCTGATGACGGAGGATGCCTTTTGGTACATCATTTAATGCACTTTATACTGAGCCTCATGACTATTTTCATGGAAGGCATCATACAGATGACTTATCATAGGCCAGTAGTATCTGATAGTATATAGTGTATGATAGCAGCACCAATTGGTCATGGTTTACATGGGGGGGGGGGGGGGGGGGAGTTCCTTTTTAGGGTGCGATGACACATTAAGTTTTTCAGATGCAGTTCTTTATGCCCAAACCAGGAATGGAGTAAAAGTAGGAGGAGGAGTAGCAGCTTCTTTCAGTTCTTTGTCTCAACACATTATCATCTGAAAACCTGAAAGTGTGGATGCACCCTTAAAGGGCATCTACCACCAGGCTGATGGACTGTATGCAAATGAGCCTAAGGGGCTCTAGGCTCCATAGTTGTTAATGGAGCCTGGAGCTCCACAGGCTCATTTACATGCAGTCTTCCTGGTGGTAGATGTCCTTTAAGTTTCTCCAGTGTTACCAGCTTGGCCCTCATGTGCTGCCGGAGTCGGGGAACGGTCGGAGGTGGTAGAACTCCATTGTCTCCAACTATAATGTATGGCTTATAGTACGAGTCTTCCACATTGGCTTCCTAAGACTTGTGGACCTGAAAGTGACTGCACCCTCCGTATGCTGTGATCGATCATGTGTACTAACCCCCATGGGGGAGCCGAAGCCTAACCACTTTTCTTTCCCTCCTCCACTTTAATACCGATAGAGAGGAGAGCAGGACTTCGAGTTGGTTGCCATTCTTTGATACCATAGGGGAATCGAATGAGACATGATGGAGTTGCTTGGCAACTAGGAATGGTGGGTGGTACGGAATTCATGCAGAATAGTAACCCCCTTCATGCCAGCATGCACCAAGTCAAGGCTTGCAACGCTAATTGTTCATAGGGGGACAATGCCGACACCATGCTACACTTTTTACCTATTTATATCGATAGTTAAATCCTTTCAATTCAATCTACACGTCCATTAAAAGCGAGTCCTTGGTCACGGGTTCAGAGTGTCATGGAAATATTTCCCGTTATGGAATAAAAAAAATATATATATATTGTATGGAGTCAGTTCAGCAACACACAGCTATAAATGTATCCTTAAGTCGCCTCCTTGCTGTGCTATATTATTCGGTGAATGCTGGAGCCTCATATTGCATACCTGCATTTATTATTATTATTTTTTTTTTTTTTTTTCGATAAAAATGTCAAGGTAACATCATCAAAAAAAAAAAAAAATTCTTACCGTATCATTGAAGTAAGACCCGCTCCGTACGCCGAAAACGAGCCTTGTCATTTTATATTGTTTATGTTTTTGTTTGTTTTTTGAATAATGGCCCATTCCATTAAAATATTTCAATGTTTTTTTGGTTGTTTTTGCACTTGAACTATGCTCTCGCCAGCCTTTGCTTAGTTTCCCCGCTTTCATTATAATCCAATCAGGGCTATTTATAATGATTAGACAATGTAAGCGCCGCGCTCTAAGATAGAAAAAGGCAAAACAGAATTATTCCCTCCGTGACTAAGACAAACAGGTCTTATTAACCCCGGCTGAATAATGGCGCTCGCGTCTGTATCTTATATTTATGGATCAGCCCTTTTGTTCTCTGTCAGATGATTTCCCGAATATATTTCATTTTGCATGTGAAAGGGTAGGAGTTTAAACAGGTTCTTGATTTTACCAAGTAAAATGGAACAGAGAGGGAAGTCGGGGGTCAGTGTAATATTTTAAGTGCGGTGTCGCTCACCTGCCATTGAGGAGCGGTTACTGATATGTCTAATTGTCTAGGACGAAACGTGAACGCTTCTTCAGGCTGGCGATGGCACTCAAGACTTGGAATTTCAAGTGTGACTGCAGTTAACCCCAATGTCATGCTACAGATCTGCAGGAAGCTCAGATGTGGAGCTGTTTGTCAAGGTCTTTACTCAATTTGAAGGGAATTATTTCCCAGTTTGTAACTTTTTGTCAGTGCCTTTCTCTATGCTGCTGAGCTACTGCTGTATCACGCTGCTCTAGAAGTGTTTCCTAATATCTTAAAGAGGACCTGTCACCCTTAAAAACGGCACTAGGAGCAGCTCCTAGTGCTACAACAGTCCCAGCAGTGTTACACTGCTAGTGTTATCGGAAACCTTCGATAAAGATAATAGACACTGCTGCGCTGTACACTAGAAACGCCGGACCGCTATCACAACGGTCCAGAGTATTCATGAGGAGGCGGGTTTAGGGGCGGTGAAGTGTGGCAGTTACTGATGGCCTATGGAGTGGGAGGGGCGGTCTGGGGAACTGCCCCCTCATGAATACTCCAGACCGCTTTGAGAGCAGTCCAGGGTGTCTGCTAGCGTCATCGGAGGTTTCTTACAACGCTACCAGTGTAACACTGCTGCGTCTGTTTTAGCACTAGGAGTTGCTTACTTTAGTAAGCAGCTCCTAGTGCCATTTTTAAGGGGCCAATATTCGCTAATTGCACCAATCTTTGAGAACAATCCAGCGTTTTAGGAATCTGAAGGATTTTTCCCTCTACCCTTTTTTTATATGTTCCCTGCTTGTATATTTGACTACATCTACTGGTCTGCTTGATGTTTTGATGGTTTCTTAATATGTACCAAATGTTTGAAAAAGTCAAAAGTAAATAATGGTAAGGCTGGGTTCGTGCCATAGGTTGTAAGGAGACTTGCCATGGATCCCATTGACAGCTGAGAGATAAAGATACAAGTATGCAGATACACTGCTTGCTGCAGGAGAAAGAAGCAGAAAAAGGCGTGGAAAAGACACTTTATGTAAAGATTTGTGTGAGAGTGCTACTAGTCAGATGTTATTGACAAAGACTAATCTGGGTGCTAACAACCTGGTGACTTCCTTAAGGAAAAGTCTATCCCCCATTGGGAGCTTTAGTGGGGTTTTCCTTCTTTAGAAATGTGGTCTGCAAATCAGACTACATTAGACTACTACAAATAAGTTAGACTGGGTTAATTACAGAGAAAATCAAAGCCCTTAAAATAGTTAATCTCCGAGCCCTGACTGTCTCTCTGTGGCCTAATATAAGAGATTCCTCCCTGTCCTCCTCCCTCATATTCGTTCATATTATATTGCCCTTCTTCAGCGCGAACAAACACTATTTAGTTTTAGTTATACCCAAACTAAATGAAGATCCTCCTTTCCCGAGCAGATCCATATCTTTGCTTAATCTAGACCTCAAACTTTTTTCCTCTATCGTGGCCCAACACATCAATGACTTTATTTCCACTCTTTACGACCACCCAGTCACCTACCTCAAACTACCAACCATGATGCCGGAGCCTATATGTATTGCTATAGGCACTTGTCAATGCTGCATCCTGTCCCGGGCACTTTTCTCTTTGCTATGGAGCCCCTGCCAGAAGCCATTCACACTAACCCTGATATTCAGGGCATTAGGCTCTCACAAGACACGTATATGGTTAGCCTTTTTGCTGATGTCTATTACCACTATACCGTCCTTCTAAACCTTTTATTGACTTGGTGCAATATCCGGTCTTAGAGCAAATATGGATAAATACGAGGCCTTATTCCTGCATACTCCCACTAGAATTCAGGAAACGCTAGTAGCTAATTTTGGATTCAAGGATCAATTCTACTACATTACATGTGGGGGGTGTTAAACGTCCATTAAATCCACAATATTCCGTTGGAATTACAACCCACTGATACAGCAACTATTAACAGACCTCTCCATTTGGTGGCTTCCCTCCTTATCATGGCTAGGCCGGATTGATAACATTAAAATCCTACTTTTTAGATCCCTCCCCATACCTGTGCCTATGAAAACGTTTAGGTTTGTTACATTCCCAGATCTCCAAATTTATATGGTAGGTTGTCGCTCCCCAATCTTACAACGCCGCATAGGTTGCTCAATTTGTTTCATTCTCAACTACCAAGAACGCACCTAGATAGATCTCCGCAGAATCACAACTGACACATCCCTTAGCTCTACCAGGACTATTTTGGTCTTCAGGACTGCTGCCTGATTCCCTCAATACCACCTCTCCAATCTACAATCCAACCTCTCCCCGGCCACGATCCGGAAGCCTTTAGTAGGTGGGCATTCCAACTGAGGCATTTACAGTTGGGGCGGCAAATGGGTGTCCTTTGCAGAAGTAGTTTCTAAATTTGAGGTCACAGACTAAGGACAACTTCTTGGCTGCTCTGTTAGCAGGAAGATCAAGTTTCTGCCCGTCATACAGTTCTTTTCTCATATTTTTTCAGACCATGTAGAACCTTTTCCATAGAGATGTGATAGTGTTAATATATGGTGTCAATTTCTGTGACTGTTACTGCCATGTTATATTTATTCCAGTCCTAACAATGGCATTCCTGCTGGATGTTTGTGTAGCGTTCTCTTCACTCAGCACTTCCCATTGTGTGCAGCAGCGGCGTATACAGATACCGCTATTACAGCAATCTTCATGGAAAACAGCGGAGCGGTCACTGTAGTTACTTATTACATATTTATTGTTACAGACATCTGCTCCATCATGTGTAAAGCTGTAGGAGAAGTTTCTTTCACTGTATTGAAGTCCTGTGAAACTTCAGTATTTCTGCATTAAAGTCCTGTGAAAGAGAATATCCCCTTATTGGACATTTTATGGCATATCCACAGCACATCCATGGAGAAGCAAGCGATGGCTGCGCATGGACGTCTTTCTCTATTCTTGTTTATGGGACTTGTGAAAATCTGTACTAATATAGACATAAATATAGGGAGCGGCACATGCATACCCCCCTATGTAATTCTCATCTATTCTGTATTGGACTCCATCATTCAAAAGCACTGGACGGGCAGAGATCAGTCATGTGGGCCTAATTTTATTTTTGCTTGGGGTCTCATGTTTATTTGTATGTAATTATTATGCATATGTTTTCCTGACTGTTTGATCTCCCGTTAGACTTTATTCTCCCTTTGGTATGGGATCTTATTGTTTTTATATTTGTATTTTTAAAGCAAAACTCAACAATTTTTGGGGTTTTTTTTATTGTCTGATTGATCCTACCTATATTTCTCCTCATTCATTACAATGTGCAAATCGCACATTGTAATGAAATGGTTAAAATGAGACAGCTTCGGGTCTTCAGAAGATGCTCCCTGATGATGTCATGGGGAGCGACGGCCAAGACGACCACCGCCAGCAAAGCTGCAATATACAGCAAAGACTTACCGGCTATGGAGAGGGCTGCAGAAGCAGGGAACCCCCCCATTACAGTATGTAAGACTTTGATGCCAGGAATCTGGGTCATGGGGGCAATATTTAGTCTGGTAAATTTGGTCAGATGTCCTTAAGTCGGGGACCTCCTAACTCCGTTGTATTTTGTGTTGTATTATGCTGTACACTTGTACATTGTGTGAATAATCCTTGTCGCCACCGGCTTATTCTATCTACACCTGTAGATTGTTTACATTTCTTTCGCCCCAAGGGTTAAGCACTTGGAGGGGGGGGGGGGGGTCAAAGCAGTGGAAATACACGGAATATATAGCATTGAGCTGATTTATCCATGCAACACGCTAATTAGTTTTCCGAGATGCCAGATAGATGCTGGAGCCGCTAAACACTTTCTATTAACAGCCAAATGGCCAGGCAATTAGAAGCATTTCCAATGAACGCTGAGTTTCTACAAATGTCAATTTTCAACTTGGCAAGTTAAACTTCTTCCCTCTCTCAGCTTGTTTTTCACTGTGACCTTTAGTTTGTTATGTTTCTGTGCCTTACACCGACCCAAACAAGGACCTTTGTCCTGGAGATGAAGCAAAATAATGTATAAATAGAATGGGCAGGGCACCCGTGCCTGGAGGAATAGATAGATTTGGCATCTTCACGATGAAGTGTAACAAAAATTTCATATATAAGCAGAGCAGATTTGTAATGTTTTATAAAAAAAAAAATAGGTATGTTTCTGTGTCCTTCTTTTTCCCCTGCCTTTCTTCCTTTGTGTAAATCAGCTCTCTGGACTGTATCCACTGACAGCTCATGAGATCAGGAGAAGCTGCTAGTGTCTAATGACCTAACTCCTTACAAACAGTTATTAGTTAGTCTAATTTTCTTAAAAAGCTGAATCATTAAAGGGGTTGTCCAAAAAATAAAACTGTACTTACCTCCTCCGGTGTCTCCTGCCGCCGTCTCTTGGTGCAGTGCACCAGTTTGTTTTCAGGTACATGGCACCTCCGCTCTGAGGCTTTATCAGGTGCTGGGACATGGAGACGGATGGGCGTGCCAGTGTTGTGCCACAGGAGGTAGGTACAGCTTTGTTTTTTTTAACAGCCCCCCCCCCAGACCACCAAAAGACAACCCCTTTAAGGAAGTATGCGTGTGGAGTAATCAGAAACGCTGCTCACTGCTGGAGAAAGAAGTTTACAAAGGCAAAGTGAAGCCGCTTTACTAAAAGAAAAAAGATAAGTAATATCACATGAACTGTTCATTTCAATCAAGCAGATTTGTTGCACTTTAAAGCGGTGTCCGATCTATAAGGAATTGATATATAGTGTTATAGTCAGGAAAGATTCTGTATAACGGGACTCTTTACGTCCCGGGATCACTTTTGAGTTATGAGTCTTAGGGGAGGTTTCACTCTAAGTTGTCTGTCATTGAGTGAGACCTCCCACTGGACTCCAGAGCCAAGAGTGTTCAGGGATAAACATGATTCAGTGACCTGACATCAATGAGTTAATAATTTATACTGAATCCTTTTTCACAAAAATGTGCCTTGATTTGCATCACTTTTCCTTCTCTTCGTTAGAGATCTGCTCTAATTAAGGAGCCAATAAGGAGCTGCAGGCTCCATAGGCATTAATGGAGCCTGGAGCCCCTCATGCTCATTTGCATAATTTTTAAAGCCTTTTTTTTCCTTAATAACAATCCCATAGTAAACTTAACCCCTTCATGCTCTGCGACAGATATATAATAAATAACATGTTAATAAGTAACATCATGGGAAAGTAAAATTTGTTATGCACACAGGTCCACACAGCAAAAAAAACCCTGCGTCCTTAAGGGGTTAAAAAAGAGTGGATCCTGCCATAGGGGCACATACCATTATGCCAGTGTGCTTGTTCTACAAACCTTCACCCTGGTGCTAGATTTCCTTTCAAGGTAATTACTGCAGCTACAAATTTGATCCCAACATTTGACATTGAGAATGAGGACTTGTTGGCGTTTTATATGGGCCATAGACCAAACATTTACTGGGTAGTATTGCTGTGGACAGTCTATAGGTTTTATGTCCTTGGATGTATCCCATGTAGGAGGACAGGTACATAAGTTTGCATTGTGTAATATCTTTTATGCTTAGCATGCTCGTCTTATTCATAGCATTGCCCACAGCATTACCCAATGAAACTACTATCACTTCCCGCCTCACTTTCCATAATATAATCTCCCACAGTGACGGGGGGTGGGGTGGGGGGGTTGGGGGAGAGGGTGCTCCTGTGCAGTGTCACTTCTACTACTGCCCTCTTCCCAGGTTTAAGCTATGTTCAGTTCCAAAAATACGGACGTATGTTGGCCAAATTCTTCAGGCAGAAGTTGAGGCAGCTAGAGTACCATACAGAAGTCCTGATTACAGTACAGGAGCATAGTCCTGCAGGTAGGACTCATGGCACCCTAAATGATTACCATGCAGACAGTCCAGGACCCTCCCAAGTGTTCAGTCCCACATGCAGGCTACCGTATATTGAAGTGACTGAGTACAGCCATCTTTATCCATCCTTGGGCAACATTTAGACCTCATTTTATAAGTAATTAATTTGGACTTCTAGCTCAATCCAAAGGTTAAACTTAGTTTTTTTGCCACTATAAATAGCCTATGTTATCTTCTCATGCTATATATGGATTGCAAAATCCACAGACCAAGTGTAAATCGATTGGAACTGTATGTTCTTGGCATAGTCAGGAAGTAAGAGTTCTCCCTATGGAGGCTTTGCCAATTACCGCCACCATGTAGGCGTGTGGAGTCTTATAGCCATGGACGCTTCACTAGGGGGATTCTGGGAAAATATGCAAAGTTTTCTAGGATGGGATAAGGAAAACCACGCCTCTTTAGCTACATTGTAAGGCATCAAGCACGACCTCCAAGAAACCTTATGACATGATGCTGGATTAAAACCAAACCAGTGTATTTATATGTGCATAAGCGCTCAACTAGTCACTGCAGGAGATGATATGCTGACACACACTGACACTTATACAGCTGTGTTCTCACCTGCATTTGCCAGGTTCGGTTAGAATGTCCGTTTTTAATAGTGGAAGTAAAAATAGTGCAAAAAAAAATAAGTGTCCTTTTCCCTGCTATAAATAACCGTATGGATGCGTAATTGCTGATACCTTGAAGTGTATAGGGAGTGGATGGTTAACGGAACACCGGTGCAGGCAGTGTTAGTACAGCTACATTGTAGCTAGACGAGTAGCTGCACTGCAGATCTCTAAATCCAGCTACAATCCTGAAATATAAATGCATTTTCAAAGTCCTGCTGCTACAAACAACAGACGTGACAGATATGATGACACAGATCTTGAGGATTAATCTCTGTCTGCATCTTTGTATGGTCAACACTGCCGATAGATTTCCCTTAAAGGGCTTGTCCAGTGAGAGCAAGGTAGGAACTATCCATTCTAAATTGCTGATTAGTGGGGGCCTGAGTGATGGTTGGCATGTGCCGGCTGCTCCATTCATCTCTATAAACGCTGCGCTCAGCAATCTTTGTCAGTGTCACAGAGATGAATTGAGCAGCCAGCACTTGCGCGATCTCCGTACTCGTGATCCGACAGGATCCCATCACTGAGACCCCAACCGATCAGCGTGTTAGGTCCTATCCTGTGCTATGGAACCCCAATTAGTTATATGGTGCAACTTCTTTTATTCTTTTTATACAATTTTGTAACTCCTTTAACCTAAAATGAATAAGCCTCATAATAAATTCGGATAATTTCGTAGTCATGTTTTCACTGCCCGTTCCATAGTTTTAGTGAGATTCCTGAAGTTTTCTTTCCAACCATTGGGTAAAATACAGTTTTCTCTAATGATAAGGAGATGAGGTAAATCTTAGGATAACGGTCCCGATGACTTGTTTGTCTGATCCGTGTATTTCTTCCTGAACTTAGCTGCCGTACTTTCCGCAATTAGCCTAATCCATTATTTTTCTGTAAAGTGCATTCATAGAAAACTATGCGGCAGAGGCAGAACGGCAGCTGCCGGATACAATGGTTGTAGAGAAAGAACCATAAAATAATATTAAAAGCACTTTTTTTCTAAGTTTTTCCAAGAATAAAAAGTACATAGAATTTCAGCGATTTATATAAAAACAGTTGATCCCATCGACAGTCAAGCAACTATTCGGCACAGTGACGTGGTGAAAATATGGATTTGATGGGATAAGTTTTACGTGACCTATCCACGTTCCCCTCGGGTGGAGATGAGCTCTGCCGGTGGTCATCATATTCCTAACTTTAGGTCCACTGTTCTCTCAGTCTTGGTGGGGTCCCTTTGGTCCAACTCCTTAGCAATCTACCACGTAGCCCCTATCCTCTGAATTAATGACAGTGCTGAAGATACTTGAGCGCTGCGCCCAGCAGTTTACGACACTCCCATTACTAATGAATGGAGTGGCAAGACACATTCTCGACCTGCTGCATCGCCTAATTGTGAGAAAAGGACCCCCCATTCTCCTGAACGCTCTGGGTCCATTAATGTGATCAGTGATTGTCCCAGAAATTTGGACCCACGCAGATCACATTGGTATCCCCTATCCTGTGGATTATAATGAACTTACAAACTTGGTACAACCCCTTTAAGTATGTCGGAGACCTTTTACCTTCGTCTTGGCTTATATGTGTGTATCTTATCATTTAAGACGTGTTTAAGGTGTTATCATGAAATTAAGAGATTACCCAAATCCCATTCCAAGACATTTTTCTTTTTTATTCCCAATTTTTAGATGTTTTTAACCTTTTATTTGCTATATTGCTGTTTTTTTTTAAAATTCATTTTGGTAAATACATAATGAATTAAATAATTTGTTGTTTAAGAATTATATAAAGAATGGTGTATTATACCTTCGGGCCAATTGTCGCACCCTCTTATTTTTGGGAGGTTGTTTTTAGCTTCAAAGGCTGTTACACTGTACAGGAGCATCCCCCCTCTCTACTGTGTGAGATAACAGTAGGCAAAGGGAGGGGAGACCGCCACGGTGTAACAGTCAGTGAAGCAGCAGCATGGAGGGGCCCTGGTAATGCCCCCTGAGGCTTTCTGGGTCATTAGCATAATTTTCAAAGTTAATTTTAGAAGGAAGGAGATTACCATGTTATGGTGCTTGGATCTATGAGTATTGTCTCTTGTTTTTCTTGCTGGATTTTAATGGTAGGTTTCCTTTAGCCTCTATGGTGAGATTTAATTTTGCATACAAGGAAAGAACACAAGTCACAAATGTAGGGGGAAGAAAATATTGTTGTGGGTACCTACCTACACAATAAGAACCATAGGGCAGTAGTGGAGAACCTTTTGGAGACTAAGTGCCTAAACTACAACCAAAACCCACATATTTTTCACAAGGTGCCAATTCGACAATTTATGCAGTAACTTATTACTCCCTGCTCTGTCATAGTTTTCAATTGTATTAGCATCCTGAGGACACCAAAACAGTAGAAAGAAGGAGGAAAACATGTTAATTCAGCTCCGTCCATAGTTCTTTGATACTCCTCCAGTTCCAGTCACTTTAAAGGAAATCTACCATTTGTTTTTATGCATTGTGAACCAAACATACCTTGAGAATGCTGTAGCGACACTGATGCAGAAACATATCTTGTTTTAAACCCAGAGCCAAGTGGTTTTGTTCAAAACACAATTATAAAATTTCAGGACCTTGGGAAAGCTGGGTACAGACTGTCATCCGTGTATAAAAGCACTTCCTGAACTGTTCAGCCAGGACTAATCAATCTGAGCTGGACGACTCATACCCAGCAGCTGGGCGATGGTGCCGCGATTGATTACTTTTGCCTGCTAGGGACAACACAGTGATTACTGTTCTCTGGAGCAGTGCATAATTAGGGTGAGGAGAAGCTCTGAGGCAGCCACAGAAGCAACAGAGCCTCATTACCATAATTTTATAATAGTTTTTTCAGCAAAACTACTCAGTTCTGGGATGAAACAAGATATGTTTCTGCATCAGCGTAGCTAAAACAATCTCAAGGTATGTTTGGTTCATAATGCACAAAAGCAAGTGGTAGATTTCTTTTAAAATAGCCCTGAACAAGGCGCATCCTCGACTGCCGGGGACCACAGGAGGAGGTGTATAGTCCTGTCTGGTGAACTCAATGGCAATGTCCTGGGTTCCCACAGAGAGGGGCTCAGAGTGCCACCCCTGGCACCGGTGCCATAGGTTTGCCACCACTGCTATAGGGCTTATGTATTAGTGCACCAGCATCATGCACAGCTTTTGAGCTCAGGCAGGTTAACCTTTCCGGTGGGGGTTGACAGGTTGACCCCCACTTTGCCTTTCCGTGTCATGTATGTGGACATGTATGTGCCTAGGGTAGAGGTTTCTGATCTCGCTGTTGTATCCAGGCAGCGCTCCTTGTCTGTGGGTGTCGCGCTTGTTCATGCCGTCTCTTTCATGCAGATGAATGGCATGTTCATCCCCACCTGTTTGTTTTCTTTGTTGTTCTCGGCGCGGCAGATATTGGCTTTTTTTTTTTTTTTTTCCGGTTCCCCCTTCTTTTCATCTTGTTGCTTTGTGTGAATATCATGAATAAATGTATAGCATAAAATTTTTAGCCTCGGGCAACGTTCAAGAAAGTGAAATGAGAAGTTGAGCATTTAAAATAAATTTGTCTGAATATTTTGTGCGGTTATTATTGTGTGCGCTGGGGTTTTTCTAATTTAGTTTTTTTTAACTCAATATCACGGAAGACCGAAATAAAGGTAAAAAACATAACATTGCTGATTTATGTTATTTTTATAGAGATTTTTTTTTTCCTTGAAACCGAATGAGGTTTTTTTTTTCTATGTAGTTACCTTGGTTATTCAGTCCAGTGAGTTTTATGATTTAATAGTTTCCTGAAGTTTGTATTTTCCATATATATGGTACCATTTATATTTGGAAGCGGTGTACAGCGGAGGCCTCTTCTCTGACTCGGCGGCTTTAATATGACACCAGGTTTTTTAGGTGCTATAAAACCAGTCGTGTGACATATGCCCTACAGCCTAAACTTGACTCATCTCAGGCAAATATGACTCTTCTCTGCTCATTTTCATATGACTTTTTATCTTATAGATAAAGGGGAAAGGTTACACATACAAGAGGTAATTCATACCCTTACCTTTAATAAGATAAAATCTGGTGTCAGGTTCCATTTAATATTAGAATATGCAGTAAGTTTCACTCGAAAATATGCAATTCTTCCAGGACAACAAATTTTAACATTAGAAGAATGGATCTTATTTTCTTGTATTATCTGATTTCTATTAGTTTTTCAAAATTTGGCAAAAATATTTGATTCTTTGACACACTCATGGGATATAAGAGCAGCGGTACATAATAAGCTTCAACTAGCCAGTACTTGCACATAAAGGGGTTTGGTTGCCTTCCTCCATTTGATCTATACAGCTAGGGGCAGCAGTATAACTAAATGCAAATATCAATAAACTTACATGGTCAATGACCTCAGACAACCACTAGAAAAATTCTTGGTATATGACCCACGACCTCAACAACCTCAAAGGAAATCTACCATAAAAATCTATCATGATAAACCAGGGACACTTACTCATAGAGCCCGGCACCGTGACTGTGGTCATCTTCTTATATTTGTTATCCGTGGCATGCTTCCTTCTAAAATCAACTTTTATATCAACTGCTAATGAGTCAGAATGGATTTGGGGGTATTACCAGATCCCTTCTTTGCTGCAGCTTCACAGACTGTCACACTGTGGTGCAGGAATACCCCCCCCCTCTTTGCTCCCTCAGCACTTCCACCCATCCCCCCCCCCCCCCCCACACACACACTGCCAGCTGTAAGGAAGTTTCCGTTTCAGCAAAAAAATGAGCTTGCAGGATTTAAGATAGATAGATTTTTTTTTTCTTTCTAATTCAAACTTTGTATTTCAGTAGGTTTAACCTGTAACTGTTTATTTTCATCACTTTTATGTACTGTCTTTTGTGCACTCTTTTTAGATACTGTATTTTTGCACACTTTTTATATACAGTCTTTTGTGCACTCTTTATATATTGTCTTTTTTGCACACTTTTTTTTATATACTGTATTTTTGTTGCATATTTTGTGTTTGTGTGGAGTCATGTTTCAGTGCAGTTATTGCGGCCGTACGAACATAAACTATTAAAGTAGAGCAACAATCCTGGAAGAATTGTTTTCAAAACTGTTAAAACGAAGTAAAAGTGAAGGAGTTGACCGTCGCATCCAATTAAACATCTCTTATTGCCTTGTACAATTACGTGATTGAAACCATTTTATTTTTTTGCATAAAATTTCCTGCACTCATTGACTGTCTGTCAATAATCTGTATTTTTTACAAGCACGTCCGCTAAGTTTGTGTCCCCCCCTCCTTCATGTTTATGACTTTGCTATTTTATATTAATTAATAATTAATATGTCCGTGAGCGCTCAGTTCACGTTACTGCTAACCGGATCCAGCCAGAGCTTGTAATGTATTTGTATCCCTGGTCTTTGTTTGCACAGTATACACATTCCCCAGGCACTAAAGTCTCAGAGACAATGCAGCACAAAATACAATACAAACTACTTTTTTTGTATTTATCCTAATTATATCCTCCTATCTTATTTTACCTTGCAAGTTGTGCATGTAAAGCTCTTGCAGATGTGATCCTACCTCCCGGAGTGCTCCGATTAGGTCAGAGTTTTGCAAACACAAATACATGCGATGGAGAGGAATAAAGTGGAGGATTGTCATCAGTTTGCAATGTTTGATGACACTTTGTGGCATTAAGACGGAATGTGTTTGTGTCTTGGCAACTGTTACCTAGTGACAAGCCGAAACCGGCACTAGCCATTGGCTGGGGCAGGGAGACAGAGTCACCTTTCCGACGTTCTCTGCTCCTGCATCAGCTTTTGCTAGGGAGAAGGGGGGTGGTGGAGAGAGGATGGGAGGGATGAAAGAGGAGGAGGAAGAGGAGGAGGAGCAGGGGGCTCAGGTGCAAGCAGTAATAATACAAGAGTGAGAGCGGAAAAAAAGGGAGAACGAGAATGTGAGAAAAAGCGTCAACCTCCGCGCAAGCAGCATCTCCGCGAGCGGACGTCAGGATCAAGCTTGGCTCCTCAGCTGGAAGAGATAAAAAAAACCCTAGGTGAGAAGCTTGATCTCTATCATCTCTGCGATTAGGGAGGGAAGCGGTGGGGGCACCGGGGGCACAGCTTCTTAGTTTGGAGTGATGTGCTCTGAAGGAGGGCACAGGGGTGGGAGAAGAGACGCCGGGTCCTTTTTGGTTAATTTGCAAACGAGGGAGAAGGATGGAGGCAGAGCAACTCTCTGATCGCAACTTGAGTAATGATGAGGGAAATTATTTCTTTTTTTGGAAAACTGCTGTGTGTAGCTGTAGATGGCATTCCTTTAGATGTCTCTGCCTCCCACCTCCCTGGCACTGACATCTCCGCCACTTTGCATCTATTTAGGAAAGGACTGACAATAGAGGTGGGAAGAACGAACCTCCAGCTAACTTCAACTCACTAACTGAGGAGGACAATGTGACCTTGGTTATCCTTTCCTATAGGAGCGACTGCCCCGAGGATGAATTTGTTTCTAGTGCCCGTTATATTCCCTTACCTGACAGATCCCGTTCTGTCTCCTTTTTATTTAGTGTAGCGTTTATCTGCATTTTGATGTCATTGATGTCTTTGTGTCGTTGGGTATATTGATGTGCAGCTGATGTGAAAGAGCCGAGGCAATGCACTGTGAGCTCGGATCAAGTGACTATAATGTTAAGTTTTTGATGAGTTATTAAAAGTTTACTCTTAAATAATTCATGTGCATTATATCTGTGGAAGGCTATTTCCAGATATCGGTTTTTCCATCTCTGTATGGATCTGTGCCGTGATGTAATGTATAGGAAATGGGTGTGCTCTTGGACGTTTATAATAGACACTTGGATTGTGTGGAGAGTGGCTGCTACTGCTGCTACTGTTCCCTATGTGTTGTAAATTGGGTCACATAGGTACAAGCATAGTGCAAATGATATGACCCCTAGCAATAATTTACTGGACATACAGCATGTCAGATCTGGCTTCTTCTTGGATTATACACGGTTAGATTTTCATGGTTGTTCTATAGGAGTTCCATAGTCAGCATCTATTTAATGGTTTGTGTTCTTAGCTACTCTGCTTTGAGATTCTGAGATATTTTAAGTTGCCTCTTGACTTCCCCCTCCCCTCTTATTCACATCTTAAAGTCTAAAGATAAACTATCTCGGGAGAATACAGTGACGACCCTATACTCCACCTCCTTGCTCCTTTAGCATAAAAAGGAACATGATTCACAGAAATGATCTTTTTAATGGCTTTTATTTCTTCCTTTTATCTGTTTTATTTTGTTGTTTTTTTCTGTTTTTTTTTTGTAGTCTCCTTCACCAATGATACTGGATCTATACTCTTTAGCAGACGTACCATGTGCTTGTTAAGAATGGATTCCAGAAGTCTAGTCGAGAGAGCAGAAGCGGCAACCGTTCACTTATTAAGTTTTATCCGGTTGGGTTTTGCACTATTTTTCTCAGCTCCCTGCTCGGAGAAGCAAAGGTGAGCGAGCTCTAGGAGTAACCACACGTTTTATAGATTGGGAATGAGTTACTTTGGAAAGCGGTCATACTGATGGAAGAGATTGCTGGAAGAAGTCCTGAGGCTCAGAAGTGGAGGGTGTCTTGCCCAACCATAAGACTGGCTTACCCTGTCAGCGTTTTACCATCGCCGTTTAGAATTTTATACCTGCTGATCAACATTCCAAACCATGAACCAGTCACAACTGCTTGATTGGAGGACATTGAATACAAGTGGGATCTTGCCGAACTCTACGGAGCATCACCCTTGTCCTCTGGGTTTTGGACACTACAATTCGGTGGACATATGCATACTGGAAACTACCGTCATTGTGCTGCTAACTTTCCTAATAATTACTGGGAACCTTACCGTCATCTTTGTCTTTCATTGTGCCCCATTGCTGCACCATTACACCACCAGTTACTTCATCCAGACTATGGCATATGCGGACTTGCTTGTGGGAGTCAGTTGCTTGGTACCTACTTTATCTCTTCTTCACTATTCCACCGGAGTCCATGAATCTTTGACATGTCAAGTGTTTGGCTATATTATTTCCGTGCTGAAGAGCGTCTCCATGGCGTGTTTAGCCTTCATTAGTGTGGATCGATACCTGGCCATCACCAAGCCTCTTTCCTACAACCAGTTGGTAACGCCTTGTAGACTGCGCATTTGCATCATCCTCATCTGGATTTATTCTTGTTTGATTTTCTTGCCATCCTTTTTTGGCTGGGGTAAGCCTGGCTACCATGGGGACATCTTTGAGTGGTGCGCCATTTCTTGGCATACCAGTGCTTACTTCACCGGCTTCATCGTGTGCCTGCTCTATGCTCCCGCAGCACTGGTTATATGTTTTACATACTTTCACATCTTCCGCATTTGTCGGCAGCACACCAAAGAAATTAGCGACCGCCGAGCTCGCTTTCCCAGTCACGAAGCGGATTCTACTGGAGAAGGTGGGCCCGGTCACAGCCCGGACCGGCGCTATGCGATGGTCTTATTCCGGATTACCAGCGTTTTCTATATGCTATGGCTCCCGTACATCATATACTTTTTATTGGAGAGTTGGCGGGCGCTTGACAACCCTGCCTTGTCTTTTCTAACAACCTGGTTGGCCATTAGCAATAGTTTCTGTAACTGTGTCATCTACAGCTTGTCCAACAGTGTTTTCCGCCTCGGTCTTCGGAGGCTTTCACAAACTATATGTTCACCATGTATGTGTTCAAAGGACAAGAACGAACGGGAACCTAAACCCCGAAAACGTGCTAACTCCTGCTCTATTTAAAGTCATTCTAGTGACACGCCTGCACCAGGCCCCGGAAGCTGCTTTCTCAAACAACGTCTACTCAATCATTTTAGCGCTTCGTTTTTTGGGCTACATTTGTTTTTTGAGTTTTTGGATTTGCATTGGAAATGTGAACCATTTTAACTCCGATCCTAACAGACGAGCAAAGAGCACACAATTCTGTGCACTTCTGTCAAAAATGAGTCACACTATCGCGGGAGGGGAGCAGAGTATCAAAGATTTTTTTTTTTAAAAAAAGGTGTCAGTTTGGTTAAGATTAGCTAATTAATGCGGATATTCTGCAGAAATCTCAGATATCGCACAAAAAGGTCACTTCTTCTTTTTTTACTTTTTTTTCCACAATATCATGTCTTCATTGCCCTGCCGGGAGAGTAAAAAGGTTACCGGCACAAGGCTCGTGTTACTAAATACAGCACTGCTACCTACCCCGCGGTGATAAACTATTACATAACCCGAAGGTGACCAAATTACTGTTCTATAAAGTACTGTACTGGTCTTTTATTTATTTTATTAGAATTTTTTTTTAAAGTTTTTTTTTTATTTTTCTTGATGTGTCATTCTTATTACCGGTTCAGTGTAAGAAGACGAGTAGGCGTGATGCCCCCGTCACTGAATGGTTTGAGAGTTTACAAATCCCTGTGCAATGGGCAGGTGACAACGAAGTGTTCTGTGATGGTAGACGTGTACCCATCACCCCCCACCCCCCACCCCTAAGATGCCAGCTGCCTCTTTCTATACTACTACCCTATATAAAGACACGACCTAACAACCTGTTATCTGAGCTGCTATGAATGTCTATATTTATAATTGATGGGTATTAGCTATATCTCCAAATTAGATATTTTAGTCTCTGCGTAGACAAAATGCGTCATCTATATATCTATATATATATATATATATATATATACCTACAAGAAGTTGCGGTAATGAGACCTTTATGTTCATGTCCAGTATGTAAGTAACCATATATGCTTTGTGTATATATTGATCTGACATGGCTCTGCTTTCGCAGTCCTGGGCACCCAGATGTTATTGAGCCTTTTTGTCAGACCGAGGCAGCGGCTCCTTCCAGAATTAGAAGCAGTGACCTTTTTTTTTCTTTTTTTTTCCCTTCTCTTTCCCAAGAACAATTGGTGATTTCACCACCCATGCAAAAAATAGAATCTGCTAAATGGGCTATGTTCCTGCTATACATCTACTCCATCATCATCCTATAGATCATCCAGCTTGCTGCTGTTTTTGACCGTTCCTTGTGCAGTTTCACTGTACACATGATATATTTCTTAATAAAACAAAATAAATTAATAAAAAAAAGATATACAGCAACACCGGTAATGTTTGTGATCTTTATCCGATGCTTTGTTACGGGTGGATAGGGGATAGTTACCAGTGATATCATTGATTTGGATTTCATTACTTAGACAAGATATTGAACGCTAAAGGTACCTGAAAGGTTTTCTTGAGTCTTCTTCTTCTTCTTGCATGTGTCACGGCTTTAGGAGGTGTGAGGCTGTGTAAGACTGGGAATGATGAGCACCACAGGAGCCAAGATCGGAGCACGCAGCCAGGTTAACATGTTATGCTTTCTAGATAGTTGTCCTTTACAAAACAAAAAAACACTGAAATTTTGTAGTATTATCCTAATAATCATTTTTACAGTTTGTATTAGACCTTTGTAGACTGTAAATGGTGCAAATTGTTGACGAACAATGGTTTCCAGAGTGACCGGATTTTCATTGTTTCCAAATTGGCGGTGACCTTCTGTTCACCCATGAAAGTGATCAATGAGAACACCTGTCCTAAAACGCTTACCGCTTGGCTCGGCCGGTGCTTAGAGTCTAGGAGTCACTTACTCCATTATGACGTATCACTGCACACACCACTAATATCTAATGTTTCTCTCACTACCATAGAGAAACATGAAGTGGTTGTTATTGATGGTAGTAGCCTCTTCATATGGTGGGGTGTCTCCTATGTGATATAAAACTATAGGATCTGGTGCTTTCTTTGATAACTTGTGCCATTCAGCCTGCCAAAATCTGTCCTCTCTAAAGGGTTTTTTTAGGGATAGTCCAACAATTTCACAAAAGTGGAAATCTGGTGCCCAAAACCTCCAACCATCAATTGAGGGAATGGGTTATGGTGTGCCAATGAGCAAGGCGTTCATTCTTGACCTAAACCTGGTTCTGTACATCAATGGTTCCAAAGTTTTATTTTTGCCCCATGACCCAGCTAAGTACATATATTATTTTTCCTGGGGACTAGTAATGAAAAGTTTGGGTGGTGGTAGGCCGTTGTGGGGGCAAATGGTGGTGGTGATAGTGGCTTCTGGATGAGGCAGGAATGGCTGCTGGCTGAAGATTAGTGAAGGTCCTTGGCCACAGCACTTTTACTACTGTCACCTTCCATTGCCCACAGCAGGGGTGCAGAGGTTATTGGCACAGTGTTTAAACTCCTCATTCCATTATCCATGGCACCTTGTCTTGCGGATTGGGACCCAAATGGGTTGTAAGGGGGTTAAAAATATGGCAACTTTCTACCATAACTTTCTCCACACCTAACCGTGGTTCATGCCAGTTTTGCGAATCACCTTTATAGAAGTATGGTAAATAGAACTTTGCCAATACAATACCTCGCACTACCCATGGTCAGAAATGGAACCAGTTTTAGAAGAAAACAGGAACGTTTTTCAACCTTTGGACATCCCCCTAATGATCCACAGCCCAGCACTGGGTCAAGGACTGGTGGTGCGGGATCCTTGCTTTACGCTATGTAGTGGCTGTGCCAGTTTAGTGGCAGCCACTTGACTAGGACTAACAAGAGGTTACAATATCTGTCTAGACTCCACTTTAGGGAGCTATGTCTGATAAACATTTAGTCACAATATTCTTGATATGAAGTGTGAAAGGCGACTATAAAATGGTAAGTTACATGGTACCAGCAAGTTTTGTGTATACAGTTCACATAGCAAAACATAACACAGCCCCCGAGCGTTCTGGTATTTACTGGAAGTCCCCAGGTTACGTACAGAATAGGTTCTTTGTATGTAAGTCGGAACTGTACATTCTATAATTGTAGATCCAGACAATTCTTTTTTTTGTCCTAGTTGACAATTGGATTTTAAAATTTTTTTGCTGTTATGGGAACAAGGATTATCAATAAAGCTTCATTACAGACTCCTTACAGCTGATCATTGCAGTCTGGGACTATAGTAACATCCAGAGACTTCACCAGAGGTCACAGGGGGCAGAGAAGTCTGTCTGTAAGTTGGGTGTCCTTAAGTCAGGGACTACTTGCAGAAACCTTAAAAAAAGGAGTTTATGCCCATGTAAAGAGCAGGTTGAGCTCTGACCAAAAAAAAAAAATAAAATGTATGCATACTCACTTCACACATCCAATGTTACGCTTTTACGGTACTCATTTTAATTATTTATTTATAAATGTAGAACATTAAAAAATATAAATAAATATATATTTATTTTGAATCATAAAAAAAGGACAAAACCTTTGCATCAAAAAAGGCTTTTTACTACAATTTTTGTACTTTTTATTTAGCCCAACAAATAAAGTTAACCACCACCTTGCGTAAAGGTTTGTGTACAAAGGGAAGAGGGGGAGAGTGGGAAAAATTGTGGCAGATAAAATATAACTTTTATTTGTTTATGAACAAGTCCACTCTCCCCCTTCTCCCTTTGTAGATATAGAATCATTATTGGTGGTGTACACCTGCAGAATAGGACCACCAGTTTTTTGCAAATATCATTAAATGTATGTGGACATTAAAGGGGTTGTCCAGGATGTTTGTTTTTTTTAATATTGGCACTGGTTGTGAAATTAATGAAGAACAAATCCCATCTAATATGGCGCCTCCCATCACTGCTTCTTTATTAGTTCTTTAGTATTTTTAACCACCTAGGGGCAGTAGTAAAAAAAAAAAAACCTGGACAAGTCTTTTAAATCTTTTTAGATCTTTTAAGGTCATTATAGGAGATAATTAATTGTGACTGAAGCGTGCGTTTTTGTTTTGTGTCATTTTCTTTTAAGTATAGTTTACTGCTAAAGTGACTCCAGTAATAACTACAGTATAATGCTGTGAGCTAGTATATACACATACATATATAGATATACACACCCACATGACTTGGGCCTGTGTGTTTGATGATATTCAAGGGCTGGCACTTATTTACATATAATGTTCTGGTCCAATACGCCCTAATTTGTCCACTGCATGGTGTACCCTGTATAAGCCTAAAAATAGGAATGTGCCCCTAAGAATAACTCTGTACTTACTGGAAATAACCCAAATAAAATGAGCGGCCTTTTTACTCTTTCCAGTTTCTGACAAACAAGTATTAATCATTCTTTATTATAATGACTATTTTGGGATACCGGAGATGAAGTCGCTACAGATAAGAGGGTGACTCAATATAAGCCTGAGAAATGGCTAGAAGGCAAATTATCCAACACGTGAGAACCTAACAAGATGATAAAAATACACATTGGCAGCGCAGCTTGAATGAGTGCACCCCCACCCCCTGGCCACAAAAATGGGGAAAAAAGTTTATTCATGGTATCATGTTCTTTCTTATGCACAATGAGTCCGATATTGAGACTTGGTATTTCTGTGTAGCACCAGGGGTATAGCTTTGGGAATGGATCCAAACTTTGAGTTAGGACTTTCAGTCCTGGAAATTGACACCCCCTATCTACTAGCCCTGCCTGTGATTGACCAGGGATCACCCCAATAACAGCCATGGCTAGTGGCTAGGCGTGTCAGTTTGCCCGGTTGACTGCAAGGCCGCCAATCCAACAATATGTCGGAGTCGTTTGGGACACACCCGACCCCAGAACCAAAACTGAAAGTTTGGATGCACTCATTAAGGCTGCTCTGACACATATATAAGACCCCTAAATATATATATATATATATGGCACATGATCACTAGGGGCCTCCTTACATCAGGGCCTAGCAGCCTCGGTCACACATAATCCAAAGTCCATTTGGTCAGTGCGTGAACAAAGAAAGTGGAAGAAAAATGAAATCACTGAGCACTAGACGTGGTCTCTTGAGCATTGGTTTCTGGGACGAGGCTACACGTAGAAGTGCGATTATTAGTTTGCATTTGTATCATCCGTAAAGCTGCTCTGAATGGGGGATCTATCTAGTTGATGTAATGCACCTGTCCTACATGTGCAGCAGCATTATTTATGTATTTGGAAACCACAATTTTTAATACTAGTACAACCACCAAGATGGATGCCTCCATGGTTCATGGTTACAGCTGAATTAGGTGTCTGTTTACAATTTACCATTAACTTTAGGGAATGTAATAAAGGAGCTGGATTTCTTAGTAAAGCTGAGTAAATCTGTGTTATGTGTGGGCGGGGTAATCAGGACTCTTACTGTCAATCACTGTATGTGGACAGGGTAATGAGCACTCTCGCTATCGATCACTGGATGTGGGTGGGGTAGTCAGGACTCGCTCTCAATCACTGTATGTGGGTGGGGTAATAAGGACTCTTACTGTCAATCACTGTATGGGGGCGGGGTAATAAGGACTCTTACTGTCAATCACTGTATGTGGACAGGGTAATGAGGACTCTCGCTGTCAATCACTGTATTTGGGTGGGGTAGTCAGGACTCGCTATCAATCACTGTATTTGGGTGGGGTAGTCAGGACTCTTACTGTCATTCACTGTGCGTGGGCGGGGTAATCAGGACTCTCATTATCAATCACTGTATGTAGGCGGGGTAATCAGGACTCTTGCTGTCAATCACGGTGCGTGGGCGGGATAATCAGGACTCTCGATGTCAATCACTGTGTGTGGGAGGAGTAAATGGAACTCTCACTGTCTTTTCCATGAGCCCTGTCAGGAATTACTCTACAGCTTTGTACTCAGAAATCCAGCTCCAAATCATATAAATCTACATATCCTCAAACCAATCACAGTACAACTTCTTTTTTTTTTTTAACATACCGTAATCAAAATAACATCTGCACTGTGATTGGCTGCTGTGGGAGACACGGACAGTTTTTCTTTCTGGCAGTGTCATAAACCTCCTCCGATAACTTTGCATTGATTCCATTTTAAAAGGATAATTACTTTGTAATTATCTGTGTTAATTAGATGGGTTTCCTTGTGGTAATTCATGTCTAGAAATGGATGACATGGGATTGTGAGCAACAAGTATCTGCAAAAACACTTTTACATTTCTTTCTGAGTTTATAGATATTTCCCTTGTAATGGATATTGCTGTTGTGTTCTCTCTTTATAAAAGCCAGGCATTATTACTAGGATGAATGCCCTTGTAATAATAGGTGATGGTAACTAAATGCTCCAGTATTGTATTACATACCAATGACTAAGTAACAGGTGATTAGTATAATAGCTGTAAATAAATGTATTTTCATGGGAATATTCCCTGGGAAAATTAGATCTTTGCCGCTTTATGTTATTGATAAAAACGCCAAAGTGTAGGATGTAGTTGCCGAAGACTCATATTTTATCATTGATTTTATGTAGTTTGCATACTGGGGGGGATTGTGGTTCTCAACACTGACGTTTCCTATTGGCTCTAGGAATGGTAATGGAACAGTGTTCAAAATAAATATCACTGGAAGCTAAAGGAAATCTACCATCAAAATCCATCATGATCCAGGCAGCGTGATTGTGGTAATCTTCATATATTTGTTATGCATGGCCTCCTTTCCTCTGAAATCAACTTTTATAATTATGCTAATGAGTATAAGAGCCCCTCTGTGATGTTGCTTCACAGGCTGTTAGACTGTTTCACCCTCCCCTTTGCCTGATGTAATCTCACTCCATAATAGAAAATTTTAGTAGAGAGGAGGAGGGGAGAAGTGCTACTGCACAGTGTAACAGCCTGTGAATCTGCAGCAAGGAGTGGTTGTGGCAACATCCTTCAGGCTCATTAGCATAATAAGTTGATTTTAGAAGCCTTGCATTACAAATGTAAGCAGATAACTACAGTCACATTGCCTATCTGTGATCTATGAGTAAGTGGCCTCAGGATGGATTTTGAAGGATTTCCTTTAAAAGAAACTTACTATCAAAAATCTACTTAATCTACTTATTAAGGTAGATCTGATGGTAGGTTCCTATTAACCTCCTAAGCCCTACACTATCTTTACCTAATCCTATAATACTTTCTAAGCTAAGCTTTACTTTACCTACCTAATATCCGGTAGTACTTTTCGGAAGAGGCCACTGGGGAGTGGAGTAGACCCTCCGGGCAGTGAGAGCAAAGGCCACTCCACACAGCAGTGTGAGGACCCCCCAAAGGACACGCAGGTAGGTGGGGTTGCATAGGCTACTGGGGCATGGAGTAGCCTTTGCTCCCATGGTCCGGAGAGGCTACTTTTCCCCGCAGTAACTCCTGCCGAAAATTAGTATAACGGGTAGAAAAAAAATGTTCACCTTAGCTTAGAAAGTATTATAGGATTAGGTTAAGATTGATTAGGTAGATTTCTGATGGTAGATTTCCTTTAAAGTTGTCTTGCTCCTTATTTGTAAATGGACAAGAATCTTCTGTATATAAAAATAAAAAAAAAAAAAAAAAAAAAAAACATACCCCACAACTCCCTTTCTGACACTAAGTGGTTTCTACTTTCTGGTCCCTCTCTATATATCTGTAGCCAAGCACTGGCAAAGGTGTATAGGACCAAGACGGAGATCATTCAATCTCAATTTGGAGAACAGGTGTCCTGTTCCCACTTATTGGGTGTAGCTGTGGAGCGCATGCTCATCCATTCAATAGAATTGGACCCCTGTCTCCGGATTTCTGGGAGTCTCATTCCCATGAGTGGGGTGGGGGTTAGCGCAGGTACCCTGGGGGTTAGCACATACTTGGAAAAATTGGTAAAATCCCTTTAATTATAAAAAAAATTATGCTTGCCTAGCCCAAGTATATGGGATATGTATATGGGATCAGAAGCAATAGCTGTCACGCAGTTATCGAAGGCATTCCCGGTAACCTTTGGCAGTGACCTTACGGGAATATGGTGCAGTATCCGTATGGTGACCACATTTTCCCTCCCCTTTTGCATTTGTCGAACATGTAAAAAAAATTTCGTTGCAACCTGGGAAATTTGTTTGCTCTTCTGGGATTGTGGACCTTCCGAAGGTTTTTGGGAGAGTGTGCACGTGTGATGTAAGTTGTATGAATGCCCTCCTGTAGCCCACCCTTACCCTGCAGCCCGCCAATTATCATATTCTCTTATATCTACTAATTGCCTTTGTGCAATCAGCCCTTACCCTGGAAAATTGCATTAAATGTAATAATTAAGACTGCAGGCAATCCCACAATATGATCTGTACCTCCCATCGGCTCACCTAGTCTGCCCAGCACGTTATCTGCGGAGCCCAGGCAAAATCTGATATTATGAAGAAGGTTGTAAAAATCACTTTAAAGCATTTGGTTGCCAAGGAAACATCATCTGATTTAAAAAGAAATGAAAAGGGAAGACTAAAGACATCCTCCTCCTCCTTGTAGATCGGCTCTGAGGATTCTTGGCATCGTTCCCTCTTTGTTTTTTTAGCTCCTTTAATATATTTGTATGTAGTAGATAACTACAAGAAGAGCGACAGAGGTCATGAGGTAAATCTATAAAAAAAATGTATCAAACTTGTCCCTCTACTCCGATATCTATTATTTTAAGTATACAATGTATACCTGTACTGTGGACATATAGTGCCAGCATGTCATATAGGCACATAGATCTTTCCCAACAAAATTATTATTACTTTGCATTATTCTCTTACCATTTGGGTCACTTATGACTATTTTTGAACCAAATAATCATTGTTGTGCCGATCGCTGCCTCCCCATTGTTGTGCCGATCGCTGCCACCCCATTGTTGTGCCGATCGCTGCCTCCCCATTGTTGTGCCGATCGCTGCCTCCCCATTGTTGTGCCGATCGCTGCCTCCCCATTGTTGTGCCAATCGCTGCCTCCCCATTGTTGTGCCGATCGCTGCCTCCCCATTGTTGTGCCGATCGCTGCCTCCCCATTGTTGTGCCGATCGCTCCCTCCCCATTGTCGTGCCGATCGCTGCCTCCCCATTGTCGTGCCGATCGCTGCCTCCCCATTGTCGTGCCGATCGCTGCCTCCCCATTGTTGTGCCGATCGCTGCCTCCCCATTGTCGTGCCGATCGCTGCCTCCCCATTGTCGTGCCGATCGCTGCCTCCCCATTGTCGTGCCGATCGCTGCCTCCCCATTGTCGTAACCATTTACAATGCCCTCCTCTTCCAAGAATGAAGTGGTTACAGCACTGATTGTGACACGTGGTGCTCCCCACTACCTACCATGGAACAACAATGAAGAAATATCATTACATCAGCCCTGCAGCCCCTACTACCTCATAATTGCTGGGGTCCTAGACTTCAGACTCGTACCAACTATCACTGAGAAATGAACACAGGCATATCCCAACACAGTGCACTGAGCCAGAAGAAGGTGGCACCATGCTCCGTGTAGTGGTACATCACCAGAACTGCACGCTCAACTCCCTGCCATTGCCTTGCACCTGTCCACTAAACGTGGAGCAATCTACTTCCACTACTTTGCTGTGTTCCTTGGGAATTCGCTAGTAACAATGTCACCCATCCTGATCCTACGCCCTCATGAACATTGACTTTCTACGCCCAAACATTGCTTGACCAACGCTGCAGATATCGTGACTGTAAGGGGGACGATAATGGGTGGTTAATCATTTAGGGAATTTTAACTCCTGGTGCTCCACAGATTCTATGTATGGAATACATTTTTGAAGATTTTGTATTGCTGATGCACAGAAACCACTTTGTAGCCCGGGAGCAGAGGGTTTTGTATAGAGGAATACGGTGCATGAGCACTGGCATCTTACTGCTGACATGGTGCGCCCGCACAGCGCCCGCATACAACGTTGCTTAGCAATCTTGGCTTTCTCTTAAAGGTTAAGTGTCAGAATCTGTTTTACTCCTGGAGAAATAGTATGCTGTCTCAATCTCCTTTGTGCTATTACCAGCACTAAGAACAAGCCCAATCGCCAGGCACTGCTGTTCCATGATAACATTTCCGTCAATTCCTGCTCATAAAGGCTTTTGTGTTAAAGTATTAACCGTATTCTGGTATTTCTTATTACTTGGTGTTATAGTGCTTCTCCATCTGCCCATTCAATGCATTACTCTGTCACGTTTCACTTGGCGGAGCAGCGGGTTGCGCTCTGGAGCTGTAGTTGTAATAGGGGACAAAAATTAATAATAATAATTCCTTTATTTATATAGCGCACACAGATTATGCAGTGCTGAACAGAACTTGCCAAATTAGTCCCTGTCCTCAATGGGGCTCACAATCTAATCAACCTACCAGTGTGTTTTGGAGTGTGGGAGGAAACCGGAAGACCCGGAGGAAACCCACGCAAACACGGAGAAAACATACAAACTTTGCAGATGTTGACCCTAGGATTTGAACCCAGGTCCCCAGCGCTGCAAGGCTGTAATGCTAACCACTAAGCCACCATGCTGCATTGTAACAAGACCTAGACAATTTAGTCGCCTACCTACTAAGTATGTACATTTATCTCACTTCCTTCCTATATTAACCCGAGAATGCGTTGACACGGGACTTTTGCAATGCACCTTGAAATCCTTCACTAAAGCATCTGCTCAAAGGGAATCTGTCGGCAGTTTTGACCTTACAAAGTATTATTTAGTAGGTCTATGTAATCATTTGTTTGTTTGAGTAGTTAGTAGCTGCAGGATTGTGAAACATACACTTTTAATCCAGGTTGGCAGCTTTGCAAGTACTCTGGGCGGGTCCTTGAGCCTGAAGAGCTTTCTACTCTATGCATTGTGCTGCCCCACAGCCCCTAACCCTCTTAGAAAGAGCTTTAGCAGGACTCTGGTTGGATACTACAGCAGTCCCTCATTGCAGAGGGGAAGGGGGCTATGGAACAGTTCAGTGCAAACAGCAGAAAGCTCTTCAGGCTGAGAGGTCTGTCCTGAGCACTTGCAGAACCAAATACCTAGATTAAAACTTAAAGGGAACCTGTCAGCAGATTTTATCCAACTTAACTACCAGCATCCTCCAGTAGGGTATGAAATGTCCTTTCTAGAATTCCCTCTCTCATGTGAAATCTCAACGAAAGTCATGGAAAAATGGGCACAGAAGATCAAATTTTACCTGAGATGAGTGAAGTTTGGAGGCTGCGTGGGAAGTGTCACTTCTATATTTGAATCTAGTAAAGTAGTAGTACCCAAAACAACTTTTGGTGTCCTTTTAAAGATAAGAATCTTAACTTTTATATTGCATCAAACTTGTGCTTCTGTCAAGATACAGGGAGCTAAAAAAAAGTGGGAATAGGATATGTATCTGCAGCTCACATTTCCAACTATGTAGTTAGCTGCCTGTGTACAATGTGCACAGTGCTGAAGATTAATTCCACATATTCTGCAGAACATATTGTATCATTATGTGTCTCTTCTGCTCTGCTAATAGTGAAATATCTTTATTGCGGCTCTCGAAGGACCACTACGGGAGAACTCTCAGGATTTTTTGTTGATCTTGCCCTTAGGGTTTGCCCTTGTATTGATTAATATATCGTACCGCAAGGAATTTTTTTAGTTTGTTATCGAAGTCGGAAAACAAGACAGTTAAAGACCGTTCTGAAGAATTGAGAAATTAAAAAAAAAAAATCAACGTACAATTAGGGAGATAATATCCAGAGGATGGTAGATAAGCGCTCTAAAGAGATCAGCTGTTAAACCTTCAGCTGGGAAGAAAGATTGTGCCATTAATCTCTTTACTTGCCAACCTGCAGCAGATCACTACATTAACCCACTTAATGCTATGGCGGATATTACTGCTCCATTGACCTATTTAGTGCACTATATGCCTGGAAGACACTGCATCATTAACCTGTATTTTCTATATTTAACTCTGGCACCGCACCAGGATGCAGGGCATAATCGAGGGCTGTTTATAACCGTGTCTTCCTATACACGGAGTCAGCAATGTTTTTCTTTCTCGGAATCGCAGAAGACAGATGTGCCGGGCTTGTAATAAACTCTATTACATGGATACGACAGTATACTGCATGATGGACGAGGGGGACACGGAAGAAGGCAAAGTGCAAGGATCGGATTCAAAAGTATTATACGGCTTTCTAAGATTATTAGAAGACCGGTACTGCTATCAAATAATAGACAAGAATTCTCCTTCTAGATTCAGTCCTTTATTCCAGCATTAAAGGAAAAATACTACCAGGATGAAGGATTGTAAACCAAGCACACTGACATACTGGTGTGTGTCCCCTCTAGCGGTTTCCACTCTTCTTGATGCTTCTTATGTCCTTGTTTTTAAGAAATAATGTTTTTAGAAATTATGCAAATGTACATTGACCTCTGTGTGAGCCCCTCAGGTTGATTTGCATAATGTTTAAAACCTTTTTTCCATAAAAAAAACGATGTCCTAAGAAGCAACTTAACTAGTGGAGATTTCCTCTGGCAGGAGCAGCTATTCTTTTAGATTCTTTTGCCCTTGTTATTACAAAGATAGGCTTTAAAAATTATGTAAATGATTCTGAGGGGCTCTGGGGTCAATTGACAGCTATGGAGGCCAGAGCCCATGCGACTCAATTGCATAATCTTTAAAGCTTATATTTGTAAAAAAAAAAAAAAAAGAGAGAGAGAGAGAATGAGAAGCTAAAAGAAGAGCGGCTCCTGCTAGAGGAGTAGTAGTAGGAGTAGTCAGTGTGGCTGGTTTACAATCCTTCATCCTGGTGGTAGATTTCCTTTAAATATAGTAATATCTAGAGAAAATAGGAATTGTCATCTCTTTTGCACATGTCTGTACCTTACATTGATATTATTAATTATGTTTCTTTTTTGTTTAAATTTGTCTACAAATTGAACTATTAGGAACATGTCGACACTAAACCATGTATCACGCAAGTCTTGCCGTGCCGCTTCTATGTGTGCGCATGAGATCTCGTATGTTCACATGAGAAACCTGTCAATTTTCATTACACCCCTCTGGTGGGTTACAGGGGGAGAGAATAAATTACACTTGTGCCTGTTGTCTCCTCCATTAGAGTAGGGGTGAGAATACCTGCAAGAATATTCCAGAATGGCTTATTCTGTCCCGGTGAGTTAATTACCAAGGACGTTATTCTGCAATGGAAATTGTAGTGTTTTGCTTTGCTGCTGTCATCCGATCCATTGCCACCGCCTTTTATATGTCTTTACCAGCTATGAAATTTCCTCTCGTCTGCAGTCTTCTGCCTCCACGTGTTATACGATAAGTCACTTTTGACATTGTCTGTGGCTGAGTGTTGCGCAGTATACAAAGTGAACTTTATAAACTTTGATAATATTAATTAATGTATCACCTACGTATTTGCAGGACTGCAAACAAAAAAAACAACAACTATACATTCTAAGTTATACTAACCATAAATTGATGAGATTCTAAAGAATTAAAGTTATTATTATCATTATTTATTTATAGAGCAGCATTTTATTCCATGGTGCTGTACATTAGAGTTTTCCCCACAAAAGAAAATTCTCAAATCTCAATCTCATAGTGATGTTTACACAATCAAGATAATTTTTAACCACTTACTTTACAATTTTACTACATTTTATTGCTGTTTTAGCTCCTTTCACTCCCTAGGCTGCTCAGTGCTAAATTCTAGGGTGTGGGCAGGGACTCTCTAAGCAGACACATTGGTGTCGCTTCCCTGCCGAGGTCCGCCGGAGTTCAACTTCTTCTTCCACTGCTTGTAAGTGCGTGTCTTGTGACACAATTCGAAATGTTAAATCCTGCGAGTAGTCCGAATCCATCCGGGTTGTCCAACGGCCTGCCCCCTTTACGCGCAAGCCGGCTCCGACGCGCCAAAATCCCATGTTAAATGCCGGGAAACCTGTCGAAAATGCGCAGTGCGGACCCTTAGTTAATGAGCCCCATTATGATCCATCTAGTTCTGTGAGGCGACAGTGTGGTTAGATTATCAGGGTACAGGTGAATATACACTTTCGTCTGGGTTCTGACATTGTACTAACACACTGACACATAGAAAGAGAGATGAGACAGATGAGAGAAGATGAGATGCTTATAACACAGAGGCTGGCAGACTTTTTACACCGTCAGCCCTGCTACATCTCTGTTCTCACAGATATGTGCCTGCCTCCCCCTTCCCCTGGATAACTTATATTCCTAGAGTTTGTAGTTTGCAGCTTCTCTTTCCTCACGTTGTTGTGCTGGCGGGAATTTGGTGAGTGTCTGTGGACTCCGTGCTGGACTTCAGGGGGCAGAGCTACAGTGAAGAGAGACAGAAGTCTCTGCAGCATGGCTTCACACAGGAATCCAAGATGGCGGCCACCAGACCCTAAGTCAGAAGTTACAGGGTCATGTATAGGGGCAACTGAAATTGTATACAACAGGACTAATAGAGACAGGTTGGACTTGTGAAATGCTGAACAAAGGTAAGTACAAAACTACAATGATCAGGAACAAGTGAAAGGAGGACTCTGGCCGCGAGGGCTTACAATCGATATGGTAGTGGGTGGAATGAGACATAAGGTTAGAGAGTGCAGTAATTGTGTGTTGTTGGAATCCCAAACAGATGGGTTTTGAGAGTGCATTTGACGGTCGGAAGGTGGGGAACAGTCTGACACAGAGCTCCAGAGTATGGGGGAAGCACGGGAGAAGTCCTCGTAATAGAGTGAAGCAGAAGGTCCTGTTAGGAATGGAGATTACACAGATGGATTAGCCTGGCAGCGAGTTAAAGGGGTATTCTGGGAATTTGAACTTTTGATACAAAAACCCATAATGCTATAAATAAATGAACAAAACTCAGTGTCATTGATCACAAAATGAAGCTTAAATAGTTTGCTTTTATGATTCACAAAATTTTATAGGCTTTCTAAAGTAGGCGGAGTTATCACCAAGATGGCCTCCATCTACAACTACAACTCCCATGATCCTTCAGTTCATAGTAACTCCTCCTCCCTCTCATGCAGTGCACCCAGTGATGATGTAACAGACTGTCCTGCTCTGTTACCATAGTAATGATGTGTAACTGCCATCACTGCACATTGCCTCATGAGATGACGTCTCGCCACAACACCGGCCATACTGGATGCACTGCAACCAACCGACTACAGCCAAACATAGTGGTGATCACAGGCAAGTGCAGGACATGTGACCAGCGGCCATCTTCTGTCCTGTGTCTGCTCCACAGCGACAAAATCACAAAACTGATTAAAGGACCAATAGCATTTTAATTTTTCATCATAGCGTTTAACCACTAAGGGAAGTAAAATTTTACATATTTTCCAAACTGATTACATATTCCTTTATATTTTAATGACCCATATGAATAGGGAGGGGTGTTAGAGAGTTAGCTGGGAGATTGCTCCGTCATGCGTCTGTTTAAAATAATAAAAAAAAACACGTATTTGAAATCGATGGAGCAGTTTCCAGAGGGTGGGGGGTGGGGTTTAACACTTCTTACTAGCCACTCCCATGGGACACGGGACAGGAAGAAGGGTAAACGTTTATCTAATTTTTTTTTATTGTAAAAAGCCAATTTTATTATAAAATCACTTTGGCAATGTGCACACTATTCTCTATGGGGCATGGAGGAGCCAGAAAAAAGGACTCCTGATGACGGGTTCCCTTAAAGTACCAACAACAAGCTGTATCAACAGCACAGTTTGGCTACGCTTGGGCTGCTTTTGTAGGACTACAAGCCACAGCATGTCCCCATCAGGATTTTTTTTTCGCACAAACACTTGAAGCCTCCGGGACCGTCATCCGGGCTTTCGGCAATCATAAAACATACGCTCTTTAGAATAACAAAGGCGGTGCTGCTGTCGGCATCTGGCCCAATGTGCCGCGTTCAGATTCAGTGACAGCTGAAGATCAGCAACAACACAGAAATATGGACATTACTGCCTCTCCATAGACCAACGATCCGTGTTTTCCTGTTCTCCACAAGGATTTCAGCTTGTAATGTGCAGTCATTTGCCACCAATGTGACTGTAAGACACCTGGAACCCTCAAAACTACCATTCTTAAACCCAAAATAAAAAATAAAACTCTTGATTCATTCTTAGCGCGAGAGCCTTCTTTGTATCCCCTCCCGAATTCTCCTTGCTGACATTGCAAATTGTGATTGTAGCTGTAAGTAGAAAGCCAATCAGTCTGAGCCTAGCGATGCGTGGATAAGTAAATATCACGCTGGCTTTATTTAGATTTGCGGCTTTGAAATAGGTTTTACACCCTTACGGTTAGTTTGCAAATAATCGCGTTCTCTGAAAAAAGGGAGACAGGGGAGAAATTACATTTAACACCGTTGTTGCTGGACGCGTAGGCAAAGCAAATTAGCGCGGTCCCATCTGCCTGGAGTGCGGTTTAATGATGCTAGTTAGGAATTGTTACAGACAGGACTGTTTGACCCGCTGACCCGCATCGGGGATCTTTTCCTATGCGTAGGATGTAGCAGTTATCTTCCTAGAGTGCAACCTTTTGACAGGCAGTCAATTCTATTATTCCTTGGTGAGCCGTCAAACAAAATGCTGTTCCTATTTCATCTTAATTCACAGCGAATTCATTCAGCACCATGGACAGACCCGGGGAACTTCTCTATCACTGTACTGGTACGTCTCTCGTGACTGCCAGGTGCTCCGCTCTATCCACGGTAATTTTGTACTGAGACAGGAAAGAAAAAAAACTAAGCCACTTACTTTTATATTTCCCCTGTCCATTCCTGTGGATTTGTGTGATTTACTTTTTATATTAGGAGGTCGGAAAAGAGAACCGCTCAATTTTTATGTTCATGTTCTCGCTACAGTTTCATTTAAGATCATTTACTATGACATAAAATAAAGTCTCTCGCAGTGAGATACTCATGAGTGTGTTATTCTTTCTGGGAAAGCTGGGTGAGCGTTTAAAGGGAACCTGTCACTAGATTTTACTACTAGCCCTCTCAGGTAGGGAAATGTCCTTAGACCCTCCACCTGAAGGTAGAGTGTCACTCCAGTGGAAGCCTCTATCTTTGGTTATTTAGTACCTAGAAACATGCTTCTGGTTTCATATTAAAATATGATCAGATATTTCCATATATAGACTGGGACCCTTCTACTGGTGTGTCCATATGTACATTGGGCCCTTCTGCTGGTGTAGCCATAATTAGACTGGGACCCCTCTACTGGTCTGTTCATATGTAGACTGGGACCCTTCTACTGGTGTGTCCATATGTACATTGGGCCCTTCTGCTGGTGTAGCCATAATTAGACTGGGACCCCTCTACTGGTCTGTTCATATGTAGACTGGGACCCTTCTACTGGTGTTAACATGTGGACACACCAGTAGAAGGGTCCCAGTCTATATGTGGACACTCCATAGAAGGGTCGCTGTCTACATATAGACACACCAGTAGATGGGTCCCAGTCTTCATGCGAACACGCCAGTAGATGGGTTCCAGTCTACAAATGGTGGCTGGGACCCTTCCACTGCTGTGTCCATTTGTAGACTGGGACCCTTCTAATGTTCCGTCCATATATAGACTGGGCCCCTCTACTGTTCTGTCAATATAAAGATTGGGATCCTCTTCTTGTGTGTCCACATGTAGACTGGGAGCCTTATACTGGTGTGTCCACATGTAGACTGGGACCCTTATACTGGTGTGTCCACATGTAGACTGGGAGCCTTCCACTGGTGTGTCCACATGTAGACTGGGAGCCTTCCACTGGTGTGTCCACATGTAGACTGGGACACTTCCACTGGTGTGTCCACATGTAGACTGGGAGCCTTCCACTGGTGTGTCCACATGTAGACTGGGAGCCTTCCACTGGTGTGTCCACATGTAGACTGGGAGCCTTCCACTGGTGTGTCCACATGTAGACTGGGAGCCTTCCACTGGTGTGTCCACATGTAGACTGGGAGCCTTCCACTGGTGTGTCCACATGTAGACTGGGACCCTTCCACTGGTGTGTCCACATGTAGACTGGGACCCTTCCACTGGTGTGTCCACATGTAGACTGGGAGCCTTCCACTGGTGTGTCCACATGTAGACTGGGAACCTTCCACCGGTGTGTCCACATGTAGACTGGGAACCTTCCACCGGTGTGTCCACATGTAGACTGGGAACCTTCCACCGGTGTGTCCACATGTAGACTGGGAACCTTCCACTGGTGTGTCCACATGTAGACTGGGAATTTTCCACTGGTGTGTCCACATGTAGACTGGGAACCTTCCACTGGTGTGTCCACATGTAGACTGGGACCCTTTCACTGGTGTGTCCACATGTAGACTGGGAGCCTTCCACTGGTGTGTCCACATGTAGACTGGGAGCCTTCCACTGGTGTGTCCACATGTAGACTGGGAGCCTTCCACTGGTGTGTCCACATGTAGACTGGGAGCCTTCCACTGGTGTGTCCACATGTAGACTGGGAGCCTTCCACTGGTGTGTCCACATGTAGACTGGGAGCCTTCCACTGGTGTGTCCACATGTAGACTGGGAGCCTTCCACTGGTGTGTCCACATGTAGACTGGGAGCCTTCCACTGGTGTGTCCACATGTAGACTGGGACCCTTCCACTGGTGTGTCCACATGTAGACTGGGAGCCTTCCACTGGTGTGTCCACATGTAGACTGGGAGCCTTCCACTGGTGTGTCCACATGTAGACTGGGAGCCTTCCACTGGTGTGTCCACATGTAGACTGGGAGCCTTCCACTGGTGTGTCCACATGTAGACTGGGAGCCTTCCACTGGTGTGTCCACATGTAGACTGGGACCCTTCCACTGGTGTGTCCACATGTAGACTGGGAGCCTTCCACCTGTGTGTCCACATGTAGACTGGGAACCTTCCACCGGTGTGTCCACATGTAGACTGGGAACCTTCCACCGGTGTGTCCACATGTAGACTGGGAACCTTCCACCGGTGTGTCCACATGTAGACTGGGAACCTTCCACTGGTGTGTCCACATGTAGACTGGGAATTTTCCACTGGTGTGTCCACATGTAGACTGGGAACCTTCCACTGGTGTGTCCACATGTAGACTGGGACCCTTTCACTGGTGTGTCCACATGTAGACTGGGAGCCTTCCACTGGTGTGTCCACATGTAGACTGGGAGCCTTCCACTGGTGTGTCCACATGTAGACTGGGAGCCTTCCACTGGTGTGTCCACATGTAGACTGGGAGCCTTCCACTGGTGTGTCCACATGTAGACTGGGAGCCTTCCACTGGTGTGTCCACATGTAGACTGGGAGCCTTCCACTGGTGTGTCCACATGTAGACTGGGAGCCTTCCACTGGTGTGTCCACATGTAGACTGGGAGCCTTCCACTGGTGTGTCCACATGTAGACTGGGAGCCTTCCACTGGTGTGTCCACATGTAGACTGGGAGCCTTCCACTGGTGTGTCCACATGTAGACTGGGAGCCTTCCACTGGTGTGTCCACATGTAGACTGGGATCACATGCGAAGTACCAGCATATGGTAAATATCCCCCTATATCTTTATCTCCCTATATCTCCAGTTCTGTAGCTCACAGAACCACAAACCTGATGTGATCTGATATGTAAATTTTTCAGCTTATTGATATTAATGACCTATCTATAGGTTAGTTTGTCAATATCCGACCTGACTCTACCACCAATCAGCTGTTTGCAGTTTCCTCTTTTATGCCAAACCCTGTGCATAGGTCATAAATGCCTCTTATGGTAAAACTCTGGTAATCAGACCCATCCCTAATACTATGAACTACCGTAGAGAGTAAATTAAGACTCTGGGATTTTCCACTATTGATTGATATGTGGAGTACCAGTAATATACATAGTAAGTAAGGCAGCATTGGCATCATTGGGGTTCCTGGTACCAGTAATATACATAGTAAGTAAGGCAGCATTGGCATCATTGGGGTTCCTGGTACCAGTAATATACATAGTAAGTAAGGCAGCATTGGCATCATTGGGGTTCCTGGTACCAGTAATATACATAGTAAGTAAGGCAGCATTGGCATCATTGGGGTTCCTGGTACCAGTAATATACATAGTAAGTAAGGCAGCATTGGCATCATTGGGGTTCCTGGTACCAGTAATATACATAGTAAGGCAGCATTGGCATCATTGGGGTTCCTGGTACCAGTAATATACATAGTAAGGCAGCATTGGCATCATTGGGGTTCGGTAGAATCACAAGTTGTTCGCTTGTACACTGAGCTGCCATAAGAAATACTGGGATGCAAAGTAGAAGAAGCCGCGTGATTATTACCATCTTTACTATCATTATGTGGTACAACGTGTTCTTTAACACCTGGGGAGACTTTCTTTTCTTTGAACCCAAAACGCTAATTTATGTGACAGAAGACAAGAGAGAGAATGTCAGATACGTCAGATCACTAGTGCCAGGTGATCAGGAGCAGAGACATCACATGCATAATGATTCTCCTATTCATTCTATTTAACCCAACATGAAAACCTCCTCAATATAAGATCATATAATGGCCATATGCTGTCTATGGTCTTCCCTATAGGTTGGATCCTTCTCGCCAGCCTGTCTATACACAACACAACATGAGTGGTCTCCATCAGTAGGCTGCCAGCTGTGCCATGTACACCCCAAATCATGAGTATATGGCTATCATTATTTATTATTTTCTTCAATACTGCTTCCAATGTCAAGAAACCATCGAAACTGCAGCAGAATAAATCTCAAAAATTAGCTTTGTTATCACATTAGGCTGGTTTTATACGCAGGATTTTTTTTGGGGGGGGGGGGGGGGGGTGTTCAGTGCAGAATAACCAAAAATGGATCAAGTAATTGGGTTAATTTTTCCTAATTATTTTAGCTACCTTTACCTTCGTGTATGGAAACAAATATATATATATATATATATGGTATTCCCTGCTTCCTGAGAGGAGCCATTTATTATATAGCTGAGCAGAGGATGTTTGCCTATTTACTTTAATGTCAACATTGCGTTTACAAAAGGCAATACCTTAATGGAATGTTAACATGTGTGTTAACCGCATGCATTAATTTAATATTAACATGTGTGATAACATAGAATTAGCACATGTGTTTTGTAAACACAGTGGGGGTCATTTACTAAGGGCCTGATTCGTGGTTTCCCGACGTGTTACCCGAATATTTCCGATTTGCAACGATTTCCCCTGAATTGCCCCGGGATTTTGGCGCATCGGCGCTGGCATGCACGCAACGGAAATCGGGGGGGCCTGGCCGAACGAAAACCCGACGGATTCGGAAAAACCGTCGCATTTAAAAAACAAAAAGTGTCGCGGAGCTTGCACATATCTTCACCAGGAATAGGCCGGTGTACTTGAGTGCATTTCAGCGGACTTCAGCGCAGCAGCGCCACCTGGTGGACATCGGAGGAACTACCTTAGTGAGTCCCGGCCGGACCCGAATCCACCACAGAGAACGCGCCACTGGATAGCGATTGGACCGGGTAAATAAATCTGCCCCAATGTTGACAGCAATGTAATTAGGCAAATCTCTTCTCTTCAGTTGTGTTGATACGTTTCAAAATGCATGCGTCATCGCAATGTGTGAATGCAGCTGAAGGGTCCATTCAGAAAACTGTGATCGGACCATGTGTACCGAATCGCGCATAGCTGCATTTCTTGGAATAGACCACCATGCAGAGGACAAGACTGATGCATGGTGAGATTATGACAACATGTGTCACTATGACGCAGGGAGGCCTGTCCTTGGCACTGGGGTGAGTCAGTGAAAACAGGTCCAGGTCCAGTACGGTCCAGGATTCATGGAGCGACCACAATTTCGCCCTTGGGTATTGTTCTGAAATTCAATGCAAGTAAATTGGGGAGTAGTTACTTGTGAAAGCATATGCATCTAGACCTCAACATTTCTATTCAGGAAATAGCATCACGTGGGTATAGGAGTGACTCCTCTCCATATGCTTACATTGCACTCTCATGGCTCATAAGGCCCAAGTGTCACAATCAGTTTTTTTTTTCTCAATGCGCCACCACATGGACCAATGAAACCAATATTTACTATGGTTTCTGGATGTCCTGATTGGTGGCCAATATCAAACCCAAAGAACTTGACCCATTCCCATCTTTGGCTCTAAATATTGGCTCAGGTTGGACTTGCAGCTATAGTACAGTTATGTGCATGATGCCCTTAAGGTGCACTTACCGATAGCCCTGTATTTATTCAACGCTAGGGAATGGGGCATGCCTAAACCCGATCGCATGGGCGATCCCCGGATACATAAATGTGATCGGGCCAAGGCGCGCCCCATGCTCTAGCATTGCGTTTGTAAGCGCAGTGATAGCAGTACATGTGACTGCACCCTTAGCCCAGGTTCACATTGCAAAGGCTGAAGGGGGAGGGGCATATATGAATGGTACAAGCCCCTTCAAATGCGGTCTTTGTGTTGTTTTGCAAAACACTTAAGCACTGTGGGGGTTATATAATAAAGTTGTGGCCCCCTTCCGTCTCTGGCCTCTTGTTGTAATCGGTGGCCCGTTGAAAGCGTCTAATTCTATGTTGGGTCCCAACTGGCGTAGAAATATGGCGTATCATGCAACCTCTCACATCTGAAAGTTCGCCCTCTGCAGCTTGTGGGTCAGGAACGCCCCACACGGGGCCACTCTGCCGCCAGCCTCGCCCTCCTTCATCCCCCTCTATGCCAACATAGGCGTAAAGGAAGAAATAATTGCAAGTGCTGGCGGATTATTTCAGGGCTTTTTCGCCAGTTTTCTGATAAATCACCTCCTGCGTGTGAGCCCGGCCTAAAAGGAGCTCCCTATGGTGGAAGCTGAGCTTGTAGAGATCAGCAGTAACTTGGGGGAAGAAAGTAGAACAGATTGTAATGCAATAGTCGCAGTATTCATGTTATTACCCTGCATTCATCCTACAGTCCTGCAGTCGGCTTGTTTGTTTTGGAGGCTCTTTGCCTAATTCCATATTCTTTGTTCATGCCCAAACTCTTCCCGTGTGAAGCCAGTTTGTACACGCAGCCCGTTGGCTTCCCCATGGTTCTGAACTCGCTCCATGTGCAAATTACAAATAGCCCAGGGGCCGACAGACACTTCATTTGCAGCATGATCGCCTCTATTAATGTCAGGGAGATCTATGTTACATCATTATCATAGCTGACACTGATTGCTTGCAAATTCGCTTCCCCTTGTTCTGTCTTCACAGCTCCTTGTGTTGCCTGGATTAGAAGACAATCTCCATAATGCAGTAATTATCATTCACAGCTTTGGAAGAGTAAATCGAGTGTAGGAAAATTTTTATATTTATTATAATATCCATTACAATTTTGAGATGACAATCGGGCTAATCTGTATTATAGCGGTGAAGGGGCGATGAAATAGTGGTCATTTTCCGTTTTCACATGCATCAGCTTTGTCGCAATGTATCAGCAGAGGGCTTCCTCCTCGATAAAATAAACCAGATACGTCTCTAATCTGAAGCAAGTGGCTGCAAGACTAAATTTATCATTTGCATCTGCGGAGATGTGGGAGACACGGCACAGCCTTCTCCATATCGGCTCCCACCCTCACGTACCACAAAACACTTGTATAGCACATGTTACTTGAATTTCAGAATTGCTTGGCGCCTCAAGACACTAAAGAGATGTCTTAAAATAGCACAGAGCCAACGCGAGCCTCTGCAGGGCTCCAGTGAGTGCAGCAATCACGGTCTCACATCTGCATGTTAATGCAGTGCTTATTGCAAGCCCCGTGCCGGGGAACGACTTACCGAGCAGTCAAGTGTCCAAATACCTCTCCGGAGATAGCCGCCTGCAGGCGTATGTTGTAAAGGAAGTTTGGCGTAAGGTGGGGGGGGGCTGCATCTTAATGCAGAACCAGTATTTTGCATGAAGTAGGGTATGGATGATACTTTGACAATGTCACTGGACCATGGCATGGCTGTAGGCGTTGGTTACATTTATCCAGTTTCCATTGTTATTTATGACTTTGGAGGTGTTTTATAGGTTTTTTTTTGCTATAAAAACTAGTAATTACACAAATATCAAGAGTCTATATTTTGGGAGATTCAGCACTATGCTGAGGCCTCATACACACGACAATTTTTGATGTCCAGTCTATGGCCGACATAAACTAGCATTATGCACGGTCCCCGTGGCCGCGAGTCTTGCCGCCCAGCTCCCTGTAGATGGGAGTATTGAGGAAATATCGCTCCTTCCATCTCCAGCTGGCCACAAACTTCCCCCGGTCTACAGGCCATCTTAAGCCACTTTTACACGTAGCGTTCTGGTTGCTGATTGGTACTTGTGTTTGTGTATGCACACGGCATAAGAAAGCTCTTTCCACATTGTACTTACATGACGGTGGTGGAGAAGATTCCCACTGGATATCCCATAGGACAGCTACATAATCCCAAATCATCTTCTGGTACAGATTGCTTAAATTGATGTATTAGTCTTTTGGCATATCTTTCATGGCCAAGAGGCGTCAGTCCAGCGTGACTCATCTCCACCCCCCTTGACTTCTTTGCAAGCCATTTGTATTAAAGAGTCATTATAGAAGTTAGGAATTGTTACCCTATCACCATCCTGGATGATCGGTTATCACTTATCACATCCTAAATCCTCACGACAAAAAATAGATTCTTAATGAAGAAAGGGGAAACCCATTCAAGTTCACAGCTGCACCACTTTAAGAAGCTTAGTTTGGGTGCTCGCCCTTCTCAGTGGTTTGACTCTACACCTCTTCATACATAAAAGTAAAAAATAGGCTGCACACCACAATATAAAAAAAAAAGAGTGGGTACTTTATTCACCCATGTGCTACGTTTCGGATCCTCTTCAGAATCCTTTCTCAAGGCTTGGCTTGAGAAAGGATTCTGAAGAGGAGCCGAAACATAGCACATGGGTGAATAAAGTACCCACTCTTTTTTTTATATTGTGGTGTGCAGCCTATTTTTTTACTTTTATAAATATATAGTAAGGGTCCTATTATCAGGGCCACCCCTCCCCCCCCCTCCCCAGCAAGCTCGAGAAAGGATCCTGGTAATCCTGTTCTCACTAGTGGATGGAAAGACACGTTTAGCATGCATGCTGCCAATTCATTCAATATTGCAATAAATTTGCAGAGCATAGCGTGCAGGTATTTCCTTCACTCCCTGACTGGAGCGGTAGTATGCATACTCCACCTATTCTAACTTGTGATCCGTGGGGGTCCCACCAAACAGATTATTGTCTTTATGCTAATACCAATTAAACTAGGCACAACTACCCACCCGGTTAAAGGAAATCAACTGCTGAAAATAACAAAATAAAAAGGCTACAAATACTCACCTCCGCTTCTTTTCACCTTGATCCCAGCTCTGTCTGTTGCTAATCTTGACACAAAGGGGTTTGCGAGGTGATGTCACGCGAGAGGCGTGAATTCATGCATAGGTGGTGCCGGGGCATGCATAATTAGCAGCCCGGAGCGCCGGACATCTTGTCCCAGTGCTCCGGGCTTCTAATTATAAAAATTTATTTTTTAGGTGATCCTGGCGTGTCAAGACTATCGACAGACAGTGCCGGGATCAAGGTGAAGAGGAGCGAAGGTGAATATTTCTAGCCTTTTTTTGTTATTTTCAGTGGTTGATTCCACATTGTCCTCAGCAATGACCTCTACTCCTGCTGTTGGAGTTCATTCGTAATTTCATATTTGTAGATCTATTGAAATGAATAGACGGGTTATGCCTGAAAATTGTACAACATTGTAATGCAGACAATACAACGGAGGCTTAAATTAAAATGTAGAATATAATGGTCCAGATGGATAGTGCATTGGTTTAAAAAAAAAAAAAAAGCCAGTCTAGTCCTAAGTGATTTGTTTGCTACGCGAAGCTAGTAATGTAACCTTGTGTCCACTGTCAGTGTTTACTGGTGAAGTTGTAATGTACAGCTGGGTGAGTGCCGTATAAGTAGGGGTGCGCAAAATCTATTTCAGGTTGAAGTAATTGATGTCTTGCTGCAGAGAACAGCGCTGGGTAAAAATAGTCTGCCTCAGATGGTGCAGGGAAAGGTAATTAAGAGATAAAAAGCAATGAGCATCGCTGTTACTCCAGCGCACACAGAAAAAACAAACACTCGTTTTGTGTGTCTCCAAACTTAGCTACAGGGGAGGGTGGGACGAGGGCGGCCGTCATTTGCGAGGCTATCTGACGATACATGTTGTTCATTAGGACGAGAACATAGGATGGGAATTACTCGTAACACCTCCCATGTACATCTGCTGGAGAAACCTCAAACGCTTTCTAATCATCGCCTTTCTTTTGCATCCCTAATAGATTTGCATCTCTTTGAAAGATTTTTAATTAGTCTTGTGTGCATTACCTCCCATTACCCCTGGAGGTTGTCCTCTGACTCTAAAAGCCTTTTGCACCGTATTCATATTTTTAACTACATTTAGAGGAAATGCTACCTGTTGAGAGTTAATGCCGATTCGATGCCTCCCAAAGCTCTGGTGACCCAGATACTGCCAGCATCAAATACTGGAGCCAATCATTAAACAAGCCTCAAATTTTGGAAGTTGCATTTTTGGGAAATGTGTATCCTATATAAAAGGAAATGATAACTTCTGGATCGCTGATCACATTTTGGTCGAGAGATGTGGATCCTTATACGTTGATACGTTGTGTTGGTATTCAGTTGGCAAAAGAGGACCTATTCCCGAACAGAGATGTGTTTCGACCTATAGTGTAACTTTTATTTGAGATTATTTTTTTTTATTGTGTGTGTGTGGGGGATTTGGGGAATATTTTTCTAATATAATTCATTAACAAATTCTGCTTAGTTTGTTAAATGTTTTTGTAGATTTTTGAATATTGTGCTCCTAGCATACTACAGATGGGGAGAGAGCAGGAAGGGTTAACACTCATAGCAGTGTAAAGAGGAGAAGAGAGAAAAGAGAGACCCTTCTTCAATCCTGTAGACAGATTTGCCATAGCAACATAGAAGTAACATTGTAGCTAAGGGGAACTTTGCAGCCTGTTTCTTTATAAACTAAGGAGAATTTCTCCGTATAAGGCTACATTCACACGATGTATGCCCGCCGTACCGTAGTACGGCGGGCATACATCGGCGCTGCGGAGAGGAGCAGGGGATGAGCGCTGCTCACCCCTGCCCCTCTCCATAGGAAGATACAGCACACGGTGCCGTATCATGGGAAAAGATAGGACATGTCCTATCTTTTCCTGGGCTATGGAGCGGTACGGTGCCACATGTGTGCTGCACCGTACCTCTCCCGTACAGGGCCGTGAGCCCATAGAAGTGTATGGGGGACGTATATCGGCCGTACATACATCGGCCGTATAAATGTCCCCCATACATTTGTGTGCATGTAGCCTTGCAAAAATGTTCAGAACACTCCCCCCTACACAATAAATAGAATCATCTGAAATGAAGGTTACACTTTAAACATTTGCAATCGGGAACCAGCAACTCGTTTGTGTTGCAATTCCGAGGTATCTGTGTCTGGGATTAGCTCCACCTTTTGTAAACGCAATTCAAACGCAATGTGTGAACGTGGCCTTAATGCGCCACTTCTGTTACACCTCTATTATTTTCTTAATAGAGTTTATGAAAGTAGTTTTCCAAACTGGGCCACTGCCATACCTTTCATGCTGCCATGTTTTCAAGCCTTTGCTTAATCCAATCTGGGCACACACAATCTCACATTGCTCTTAGGCCTTGGCCGTCCAGTCAATTGGAGAAAGGATGACTGAACTTGTAATATTCATCCTTTTGAACCTCCATTGACACTTTCATGACTGTCCAGATACAATTTGGATCATGTGGCCAGCATTAGGTGCGAGAGGCATGGGCAGGCTGTTTACGGAAAAGCATTAGGAGGGCTTTCTGTTCTGTGTCACATCTGGTGAATAAAGCACAATATGGCACAGTGTCTTGGATGCCAAAATGTGCTATTCATGTGCTGCGTATCATATGTGTCGCTTACAGATTTTGCATAGACCTTTCTTACTCTTTCCCTGTCTATAGTGTATGGTAGCCACAAAAATACAGGCGGTCCCCTACTTAAGAACACTCGACTTACATACGACCCCTAGTTACAAACGGACCTCTGGATATTGGTAATTTATTGTGCTTTAGTCCTAGGCTACAATGATCAGCTGTAACAGTTACCACAGGCGTCTGTAATGAAGCTTTATTGTTAATCCTGATTCTTATGACAACCCAACATTTTAAAATCCAATTGTCACAGAGACCAAAAAAGTTCTGGCTCGGATTACAATAATAAAATATACGGTTCCGACTTACATACAAACTCGACTTAAGAACAAACCTACAGTCCCTATCTTGTATGTATCCCGGGGACTGCCTGTACTCTGCTTTTTTACCTTTAGTGACATTCTACTAGCTGCCGGGCTAATGGAGAATTTCTTGCACTTATCTTGTGGAAAATGTAACATTTTAGGTCTCGTGATCGTGGCAAATCTTTGTCTGTGGGTCCCGGTAAGGTGCAGGGGGCGTCCCTCTACAGTTCACGGAGAGAGTTTCTTTGACCACACTTGTTCATGGGCTGCGGGTTTAAAGGGGTATTCCCACAAAGACAAGATTCTTAAATATACTCAGGATAACAAAATATCATGTTCTATAATTCAATGTTTTTAACAAAAATAGGCGCAAAACAGAAAGATAAATTCCATATTTTGGAATACAGCATTAGGCTACATTCACACTAACGTATGGAGGATGTATATACGTTCGACGTATATACGGCCGATATACGTCCTCCATAGACGGCAATGGGCGCACGGCGCCCTACGGGAGTGGAATGGTGCAGCACACGTGCGGCACCGTACCGCTCCGTACCCGGGAAAAAGATAGGACCTGTCCTTTCTTTACCCGTAGTACGGCGCCGTGCGCCATTACTTCCTATGGAGAGGGGCGGGGGTGAGCTGCCCTCACCTCCTCCTCCTCTCCCCGTGCACTGCCGTTGCCCGCTACGGTACGGGTGGGCAACGGCAGTGTGAATATAGCCTTAATCTGTATAAACATATAGCTGCAGATTTATCAGGGTTTTTACAGCCGAAAACTGGCATACAGCACTGATATAGGCGCAATTCCTGGTGTCTGTTCCTCCACGCCGAGTTGAGGCCTATGCTACGGCATAATTGTACACCAATCCGGACCCGGGAAGAACGGCCTCTCTGTCGTAGCCAGCCACCCGATAAATCAGGACGATCCAGTGAGTACCAAACGGCGGGTATTATGTCATATAGCACCGACTTATGATAAATCTCTCCCACGGTATGAGCTATAAAAAGGCTTTGTAGTCCCAGTTGTACTTGGCCTGGTCTTTGGAAGCATTTCTCTAGCTGCCCTTATCAGTTCCTGATTACTTATAGACTGTGCCACTTGCCCTTACTATTTGTTCTGACCATTGCTTGGTAATCTGAACCAATCTGAACTATTCTACTCTGAGATTCTACTCTGAGCACATTTCTGCCTGTTACTTAGTTCCACGCTGAGTCTATTGACCTGCCTTGGCCAGATGCCACCAACATTGGGGTTACTCTAGAATGTGCTGGTCTTGTGAAGTCCAGATCCCTTGATTATGGTTAATTGAAGGACAGCACGGTTACATGACAAATGTCTATGGAAACAGCACAAAGCCAAAGTAGCACTGGAGGTCCACAACCTACTGCTTGTAATGGCAGACCATCTTAAATATACTCAGGATATAAAAAAAAACATCATTAGGGTATTCAAATTTTAGAACTTTCTTTCATGGGAAAACCCATTTAAAGAGGAACCTGTCACCAAGATTTATCCCGATAAACTACCAGTAGCCTCCGGTAGGGTATGAAAATTCCTTTCTAGAATTCCCTCTTTTATGTAAAATCTTAGCCATTTACCTAAACCAATATGTAAGGCAAATATAACTCTTCTTACCTCATATTATCATGAGATGAGTCAAGTTCAGTGGTTGCCGGGTAGGGGTCTTGGTTTTCTGTAGAAGCTAGAAACATTCTACATGTGTCATCTTATAGATATGGAACTCGCCTTTCAGATCACATCAGGCTGATGGCTGATATACTGGCAGCTTAATACATAGTTGGAAATGTGAGCTGCAGATTAAGATCCAGTTCCCTAATTTTACCAACAAAAACCGGGAAAAACTACTGACTCGAGTATAAGCCGAGGGTGGGAAATACATTGGTCAACCCCCCCCAATAGTATACAGCCTGCCAGCCACCAGTAGTATACAGCCTGCCAGCCCCCAGTAGTATACAGCCTGCCAGCCCCCAGTAGTATACAGCCTGCCAGCCCCCAGTAGTATACAGCCTGCCAACCCCCAGTAGTATGCAGCCTGCCAGCCCCCAGTAGTATACAGCCTGCCAGCCCCCAGTAGTATACAGCCTGCCAGCCCCCCAGTAGTATACAGCCTGCCAGCCCCCATGTAGCATTTAGCAGCCCCTAGTAGTATACAGCAGCCCCCTAGTAGTATACAGCAAGCCCCTAGTAGTTTACAGCAAGCCCCTAGTACTATACATCAGCCACCAGTTGTATACAACAAGCCCCTAGTAGTATACAACAAGCCCCTAGTAGTATACAGCAGCCCCTAGTAGTATACAGCAGCCCCTAGTAGTATACAGCAGCCCCTAGTAGTATACAGCAGCCTGCCCCCACGGACCTTAAAAAAATAAGCTTAAATACTCACCCTCCGATGTCAGCGCGGCTTACCGATGTCAGCGCGCCCCGTCTTCTTTCTTCTCCGCGGCTCCTCTTCTCTCTTCTTTCTTCCGGCATGGACATGGCCATGTTTTCTTCTAGCATGCGCATACTATGACACGGCCGCTACTGACGTCATAGTATGCGTGGCCATGAAGAAAACATGGCCGCGTCCATGCCGGAAGAAAGAAGAGGAGCCGCGGAGAAGAAAGAAGACGGGGCGCGCTGACATCGGGGACATCGGTAAGCCGCGCTGACATCGGAGGGTGAGTATTTAAGCTTATTTTTTTTAAGTGGGTAATTTTTTTTTTGTAATAGACTCGTGTATAAGCAGAGGGGACGTTTTTTAGCACATTTTTTGTGCTGAAAAACTCGGCTTATATACGGTAATTGTAATGTTATTTGTGTTTGCACTGTTCATGCCTTGCCTGAAGTAATGATGCACAAAACAATTTCCCAACGGGATTAATAAAGTTTTATTCTTTTTCTATTATTGTGTGTTGTCCTATTTATGATATTTGTTGACATCTGTGACTACAGTATTGATATAAAGGACATTTTATAGTCCTATCCAGAAAGTGGGCTATAAGGGCAAGTAGCACAGGGGGCAATGCACAACCACAGCATCATGATGGCGGATCACAGGCTTGGGTTAGCAGCGGTTTATGAGCCGATGTGATGAGATAAGGACAAGTATATATAATCCAGAGCCAGATATAGTGAGTGTAGGAAGGCTTGGCAGGGGAGCCTGTGGGAGAGAAATCACCCAGAGGACTGGAATTGGAATCAGGTAATTGAATCAGTGAGAGAGAAATAACATCGCCATGTGCACATTTATTCCTCTGACTGCGACACAGCATTTCCAGATGCTGAATCTTTATATATATATATATATATATATATATATACAAAAACAAAAGGGGGGTTGCAATACGTACTACTATTATTATTACTATTATTACATTTTTTATTTCTGTTCTGGTAAAGGTGTCCGCATTTGAAATCACGGCAGCAAATCCAGCCGTGTAATCTCCTGCTCCGCTGTTTTATGTATACTGCTGAATTATGGCTCCATACAACTTTATAAGCCGTAATATATCAGCCATACAACTGCACCTGATATAAGGGGATATTCTGCCCTATACGTCCTGCTCCTTACGAAGAATACCCATGGCCACTGGTGAATCTTAAACCTCTGCTGGCGAACTATAAAACGCTTCCCTCCTCCACCTCATCCAATACTATTATGTCATGTTATGTTTTTAGTAGGTGAGATCTCTATGCAGTGTCCACACCCATGCTGACACTAAGGTCCTGCTTTGTAGCGGGTGACTATGTTCCTGATAAAGTCCCCCAACTTCCTACAGCTGGTGCTACCTGAGCAGAGAGGCTCAACTTGCCTCATGGCTTGTGCACCCTCGCCCATGGCTCACCTATGATTTCATATTATAGGGTCATGACTTACTTCTGCCAGAAATTGGTGTTTAATTTCAAGGAGGTGAGCCACGCTGTATCTTACTCTTTAAGTGCCTATAGGTTTTCTTAATTTCGATAGATTTTTGTAGATTATTGGTTTGTGGGTCTAGTTGACAATCGACTCCTGGACTCAACATTTTTCAATGTAAAGGAGTTCTCCTGGAGTATGGATCAGGGCCATCGTCCAGTATGAGAATTGTGAGCTCCTACAAGTCTACTTTTTTAAAGGGGTTGGCCACTTAAGCTTATGTTTTTAGTAATGTGTGTGTAATTGTGTTCCCTCTCTCTACAGGGCTTATTAAACTTGGTGAATATTTAGGAGGCCATGGATCCCTTAGAAGTCACACCTCCCAGTTTATATATATTTTGATGGGGCTATACAAAACCCATTTTTGCTTGTCAATGCACTATATTTGCGACGCCAGAGTCCTTCTTCAAAGCGTCCTTGTGGTCCGTGAGAAAAATTACATACACAATGGTACAGTGATATAGCGTCGTTGTGTTACTCTTTGTTAATGTTGTAATATCGTTTGGGGGGATGATGATATTCAATTGGAAATCTGGCAGATTTGCTCGTTAGTAAAGCTGGATGGCAGCCAGGCAGTCATGGTTACCTCCTCTGGATTTCACTGAAATGAGGTCCCTGGTGAAAGAGTTAATTGAATTAGCAACTGAAGGAAACGGCATGTATGAACGTGTTACTGTCTATATGGAGTAGAGGGAGCCACAGGGGTATATGACTTGTACACTCCCTGATGCATAATCTCCTACTATACCTTAAGATACTATCACTTTTCTATTCTGCACACAATAATGACTGTCGGGACCAATTTTTGTAAATATCAATGATGATTCTCATACCAATTTACCTTCAAAATCCATCATGATAAACCAGTGGGGCACTTACTTATAGATCCAGGCACCGTGACTAATATGTCATTAGGAAATGCAGGGACACTTTAAATGATTTATACAAAAATTTTATTGTTTATGCAGCAAAATAAAATTTCTGTGCAACATTTCGGCAATATCTCTTTATCAAGCGCTACAACAAACCATACAAATAATTAATTACAATCATGGAGTGAACATCAATATCAATAACTTGTCACATGGTGTGAAATACAGTAATGAAATATACTTTTTGGTACATAGTGTCCCTGGTACAAGAGTGATCAAAAGTACAAGCGTATTGCAGTGATGACTACATATTATAGTATCACATAACCCGTATAAACTTCTTATATGTGTTATCCATGGCCTCCTTCTTTCTAAAATCAACTTTAAAATTTATGCTAATGAGCCAGTTGCCTGTTACTAGTGCCCTTCTGTGCTGTAGGCTTTTAGACTGGTTTCCCCCATGTTCCCTCAGCCCCTCACCCTACCCTTTGCCTGATATAATCTCACAGAAGTGATCCTGCATACTGTAACAGCCTGTGAATCCGCAGCACTGAGAGGCTATAGTATCCCCCCCCCCCCCCACCAGAGCCCTTCAAGCTAATAACCATACTTTTAAAAGTTGATTTTAGAAGGAATGAGGCCGTGGTAACAAACATAAGAAGATTACCACAGTCCCGGTGCCTATGGATCTATGAGTAAGTGCCCCTGGTTTATCATGATGGATATTGATGGTAGATTTCCTTGAAAGTGAAAACCACAATATTGATAACAAATATCCTAAAAACAATGCATTTTTTATATGATGCAAATGCACATAATTCTTTTGTTTGTGGCGCCCACTTTTTATCTCTTTTCTTTTTTTACCGTTTAAAAAACAACACGCTAAATGCATGCTGCAACCCAGATTTGCAGGATTTACAGTTCTAGGACCATTTAAGATGCATTTTTTTTGCTCACATATCGTCTATAATATCTATTTTTATTTTAGATCAATTAAATATGACCCAGTTTATTCCTTCCTGGAAACATACAATTAGATTTCGCTATTAAAAGACGGTTACACTAATAAGTTTATTTTATGTGATTTAATTTTGCGTGGCCTATGCAAAGCCTGTGAACGTGGCCATTTTTGGCTGCCGCAATGTGAGAACACAGACTGTGACTGAATATGATATTGGTTCATTCCTCCTCCTCCGCCGTGTGTAGGAGACGGATACATTCTGAACAATTTCGACCACCATATTCTTGGAATTAAGACGTGGTAGAGTTTGAAGTTGCTTTCCGCCCCCAGAGCTGTAATGTAAGTTTCCATGAAGTTCTCCTTTTACTGTGACTTCTAAGACAATCAGTAATGATTCTCTGACTCACTTAGTGGAGGATGTCTTATGAAAACATCTTAATACTAGAGTGGAAGAGAGAGACTTTATAGTAACCTAAAAAAGAGAAAATTGTCACTTGTTGTACTCAATTTACATGTTGAGTGCAGAGTTACTACCTGTAGGCACGGCGCCCCTTTATAGCAGGTCAATTAAAAAGTGAGTATACTGAAAGCAAATGGGGCATATTTACTAAGGGTCCGTTGGACGTATTTCCGTCGGGTTTCCCGACTATTTCAGATTTGAGCTGAATTGCCCCTTGTTTTTGGCGCACGCAAGCGGATTGTTGCACCGGCTTTCATGCAACCCAAATCGGGGGCGTGGCCGTCGGACAATCCAACTGATTCGGACAAACCGCGGAATTGAACTTTTAAAATTGTGTCACAAGAAACGCACTTACATGCACCGGGAAGAAGATAGGGAACGCCGGCGGACCTAAACGCGGAAGCAACACATGCAGGAAATTGGACGCACGATCTTAGTGAATCGCCGCAGCTCCGAATCCTCGTCGGACATTCAGGATCAGCGGCGTCAACGGGACGGGTAAGTAAATGTGCCCCACTGCGCGCCATGTCCATAAGCCAAACCTCCAACGCCAAAGCTGCAGTCCATAAGTCAAACTCTGACTCCACTCACTAGCCTCCCACTCACACAGCCCCCCATCCCTTTCTTATCTCTCTTCTTGTCTGTTTTACTAAATTACTAATTCCGGAACATGGACAATATAGAATTATCCATGGTACAGTTCCTCCGACTACAGGAAATTTTTGTATTAAAGGGGTTTTCCCACAAACCAAGGCCTCAGTATAGTGCCTAACTTGCTGAGCGGTGGGAGTCTCCCACAGATCACAAGAACAGGGGGTCCGAGGTACTTCCATGTCCGGGCTCCTCCGTTTATTTCAATGGAGATGACGGAGAATGATGAGCCCCGTACTCGGCAATCTCCGTCAGTTCCATAAAGATGAACAGGGAAGCCCGCCATGTGCGACCGGCGGCTCTGCTTATCTTGGGGAGCAAAGAGGGGGTCAGACTGAGGTACATTGGACCGGCCCACTGGTAGTAAACATAGAAGCTTTCTATAGAATGACAGACAGCAATACCTTCTGTATCAATTACTCACAGTTTTCTAGATCTCTGCTTGCTGTCATTCTATAGAAAGCTTCTATGTTTACTACCAGTGGACAGAAATATGACCATGGTCACACAGGTGCACGGCTCATTAGTATCACAGAGAGTAAGGCTGGTGCCACACGTGCCGTTTTGTCTGCGTTTGCAAACAAAGCCGCACCCGCCGGTGTTTTGCGTTAATTTAATGCAAAACACCAGCCGCTTGTTCCCGATCGCAGGCGTTTCCATAGAAACGTCGATGCGATCGGGCCACGGCCCGCCATGGTGGGTGTGGCACCAGCCTTACTCTCTGTGATACTAACGAGCCGTGCACCTGTGTGACCATGGTCAGATTTCTGTCCACTGGAAGTAAACATAGAAGCTTTCCATAGAAAACAGTGAGGAATTGATACAGAAAGTATATTGGAAAATTGTATAACTTTTTATCGTACAAACAATAACATTGCTGAAATGGGAACACCCCTTTTAAGATAAATTGGCCAACCCCTTTATGATAACTTATCAATCTGAATTGCACATTTACTCGTTGAGAATTTTCTGGAATTAGCAGGAACTTTAATTCCAGTTATTCAATCCTATACATAGATTTTTTTTTTATTGCATCTGACAAATAATTCAGCTTTGTTTGTTTTTTTTATAAAAATGTCACCGACATTGATCCATTCATTGTCACGTATATCTTTGAAGAGTTAAAAGGGGTCGATTAATCGGATCTGCAGCACTTCGGCCAAACACCTTATTATCCTCGGCTCACTCTATTATTTGCTGTTGCCGCCGGATAGCTAGCAACAGGGGGGCTGGCACCGGCGGAGCGTGAAGCTGCTGCCAGCTCAGGAATAGAAAAGCAGATGGCAAACTCGCGCCTATTTTTAGCTGCCGCCAAGCTTGGCAGCTCCTTTATCAAGAGGCTGCTGCCATTAACTCTCTCACTGCCAGCGCTGCCCCAGCCAGGATCTGAGGCGGCTGCAGACTTTTGCTTAGTCAGAAAAAATGATTTTTTTTTTGTTTTTTTTGTGTACAAGTCGAAGGAAATGCCTACAAAAGGCAAGATGTCTGATGCCGGCTGCTGCTGTGCCACCGTTCCCGCGCCTGGCCTGATTTTAGAGCCTACTTTTTTTTTTAATCTAATAGCAGGATGGTAATACATAGCTTAGAATTAAGCCCTCAGCCGCTCTTGTTTTGTAGTAGAAAAATCCAGATTGTTAATTTTTTTTATTTTTTCAATCCTGTTGGAAATACACACACATCAGCTGGGTGCATTCCCTCTGCTGCCACCGAGCTATTGTTCGGAGGCACGCTGCTGCCATGGCAACTTGGGCACACTGAATTTTAATTAGTGGGGCCACCAAGGTCTGCCACCAGAAGTGAATGTTATCTCTCAGCTGTCGGCACATCTTTCACCTATTCATAGGGTGTAAAAGGTCTTTTAGGTGTTACGACGTTTGCACAAGCAACGCAACGATGGGTGTCAGTCGCAATCTCCCCCCTCGTTATTCTTGTAACATTCTGACACATTGTAGCGCGGCGCAGAATGTTTTTTGTAAGAGCCTCTTTTGGTGATTTGATCGCATATTAAATTAAAACAACTCTTTTGATAAAGATTCTGCTTCAGATTTATTTTTGATAATAATACAAAACTACCAATCCAAAATTTTGGAATAGAAAGAACCATATATTGGGAAAAGCCATACAGGCGGTCCCCTACTTAAGATCACCCAACTTACAGACGACCCCTAGTTATAAACGGACCTCTGGATATTGTTAAATTACTGTGCTTTATCCTTAGGCTACAATGAACTATAACAGTTATCAAAGGCGTCTGCAAATAAGATTTATTAGTAATCCGGGTTCTTATGACAAACCAACATTTTTAAAATCCAATTGTCACAGAGACCAAAAAAATCTGGCTGGGGTTAGTATGATAAAATATACAGTTCCAACTTACATAGAAATTCAACTTAAGAACAAACCTACAGAATCTATGTTGTACGTAACGCAGGGACTGCCTGTATATATGTATGAAATATATATGTAAGGGTGTGTGTATAATATATAATATGTGCATATGTATATATAATCTATCACTGGCCCTATGTGGGGTCAATAGACCCTGCAATTCTCTCTTCCTTCCTAAATGTTCCTTAAAAGGCTTGGCTACCTAATTTGCTAAATAGCAAATTTTGAGTTGGTTGAGGAGCATCTCAAGTTCAGGACCATTAGCTATAAGCCAACTTGAAGATCTGCTACAGAGAGAATATCTCACTCACCAAGTCCATTTACTAGACAGACCATTTCTTGATTTAAAGTGGTTCTCCTTGAATTCTGAAAGAACCTCATGGGGTTTGAGCAAGGTTGACAATGAAAAAAAAAGTGCTTACCTTGCCCTGGTTCCCATGTCGTCCAGTAGCAATGGTCTCCAGAAGTGGTGGGAGGCCAACTTCGGTAAATCAATAGCCTCCCTCACAGGGCATTACCTTCTTATACGTCAAAAATGATGGCGTGATGTCCATTCCAGGGCATGTTTATTATACTTCCTTTCTTTTTTTAACATCCCTGCCTTTGCCCTTTCTGGGGTTGAGATATCTGTAAAACCCCTTTAATTGCACAATGTGTAATTCTTCATTTCCCCTTAGATCACTCGACTAGGGATCTGAATACTCATTGTTAGGTTTGCAGGCACATTACAGCTTATCACTAAAGTTCCCAGCAGCACTGGGTTCCCAACTGTGACTTTTAGGGACTATTCTAATGAAAAAATTATTGAGCAAAATGAAAAATCCCTTAAAGAGAACCCGTCAGGCGAAATAACCCCCCTAAACTAAATATATTTTCATATACTGCCATTAGAGAGCATTGCCTCTATCCCTTCATTGTCCCTGTACATGCCTGTAAACCTAAGCAATGAGGTCCTAAAGCTGTATGCAAATGACCTGTGAGATGTCCAATGAGTCATTAGCATATTCAGCTGTCCAGCTTATTCATGAGTGGGAGGTACAGCCACACCCCCAGTGCTTGACTGACAGCCTGTATAATGGTGTGAGCCTGTATAATGATGTGCTTCCTGGTCATGGAGCCCCCTGCAGCCTGTGTGTGTATAGGAGAGATACAACAGCTCCAGGCAGCCATGTTATAGCAGAACATGTCAGGTATTTGTGTAGCTGATGTGTGTCTCGATGTATTAGGAGGATGCAGCGTGTCAGCAGATGCAGCACACACACTAGCAATGCTTTACTATACATTACACACAGACATGAGCAGGGGGAGGAGAGGGGAGGGGTAACAGGGGTGACATCACTGCCCCTGACCATGTGACCCACCTTATTTGCATAATAAAGAAATGACAGAGACCTGATGACAGGTGTCCTTTAATGAAATTGACATATATGCACAGAATAAGCCATATAAATACTGTAGGTGCATGTCCTACCGAATTTGCCTCTCTGAACTGAAATGGGGTCACACCCAACCAATTCTCTCCATTGTGTTGACCTGAAGTAAGTTTTAGACACTCAAGAATAGGAATGGCCATGGGTGAGGGTACCTGCCCTTATGTTCCTTACTTAAATCGAGGAGAGATTTGCATCCAGAAAAAATTTTATGGAATATTCTGTGACTGTCTCATAAATGTCGGAGTTTGGAAACCCCATTTACTTTTTATGGCCTCTCTACGTGAGATACCGTCATCACTTCCAGCTCTGTGCACGTGGCGATACACCGTGTTCATTAGGCTCCTGGATAATTCATGAGGCTGCATGTTGTCATTGTCTGCTGACATATGGCTTATTGGAGCCGTAAAATGATTTCCAAGCATCTGAATTCCCTGATAATTTAGCAAAAAGTTACTTTTTAATGTTCCAAAAGTGTACATGGAGACCTTTAAGTAAAATTATCAAAGGACAAACCCTATTTTTGACGATTAGTTCGCCCCTCCAAGCATGGAGCTTTATGAGGTCTATAGAAGATGGTGAGAGCTGCCACTAGAGGAATCTGCTTATGAAATATGAATGTTCTGTGATGAAGGGATTAAACTTCTGATTCCCAAAGACTCAGCGTGGCGCTTAACGTGTAAATGAGAAGTCAGCAGGTTCCCCCACCAGGAGAACCGTCCCTCTGGCCCTCTAATTATGAGGCTACTTTGTCCTCTGAACATTGGCAAATTAGCTCATGAAAAAAGTAGCTAGGGGGTCTCCAGGGTAGGATCTCTTCAAGCCGATTTGTATTTTATAACATAATTGTGTTAAAAGTTTTTAAAAGTGGTGAATGGATTTAAAGGATCGGAATATGGATCATATTCATTCGATAGAGCTGTTAAAACAAATTAAGAGATAGAACTGTCTACAAATTAAGGATAGTTGTTGTACACGCGCTTTGGTTCTCATTGTAGATATTTATGGCCTAAATCTACTGGGCCGCAATGCAAAATCTATACTGACCCCCCAACTATAATGTATAATACAGGCAGTCCCCGGGTTACTTACAAGATGGGTTCTGTAGGTTTGTTCTTAAGTTGAATTTGTATGTAAGTCTGAAATGTATATTTTATCATTGTAACCACAGGATTTTTTCGGTCTCTGTGAAAAATGGATTTTAAAAAAGTTGGGTTGTCATAAGAACCAGGATTAACAATACAACTCAGTTGCAGACACCTGTGATAACTGTTATAGCTGATCATTGTAGCCTAAGGCTAAAGTACAGTAAGTTACCAACATCCAGAGGTCCGTTTGTAACTAGGGGTCGTCTGTAAGTCGGGTGTTCTTAAGTAGGGGAACGCCTGTATATAGTTCTGGTCTCTATGGGGCAGAAATACCTAATGCTCAAACTATGGCAACGGGGACCCCTGCTTTTCGGTAGAGTAGAGGGCACACATACTCTGACTTTTTAGAGGTCTCTTCAGTAAGTCGGTATAGCCAGAACATTATTGTTTTATAAGGTGCAATCTTCAGGATAACCAGCGACACTAATGCTACACACCGAACCTTTACAATAGGGGACCATCGATGTGAGTGGCTGGGCCTGGTACCACAGCTTCTCCCAGTAGAGTTGTGAGGGGTCCTCCAAGGACCAACATTTACTGGGAACACATTCCTAAGGAGTTTGATTTATATGTTCTAGTCCATACACCAACAAAGTCTAAGGTAGAACAAACCTCTTTAACTGGTTTACCACCAATGAAGTACAAAGAATAAAATGGTGGTGAGAACCATTTGAAAATTGTCCACTAATGCATTCAAATAATAAGAGGCCAGAGTAAAGAATACTCCATCAGTCGCATTTCAGTGCCGCCTAGATCTGCTTTCCGTTACATCTTGACGCAGATAATCAGCAAAAGAGTGAAGACAACAACTGCATGTACAGGCTAAACTGAGGAAGATAGCAAAGAAACTACTCCAAGTAGGTAATGTAGTTGTCCTACATTACAAGAGCTGTGAAAAAAAAAATTATCAGAGCTACGCATAAACCCATTGTACGCCTGGATAACCGATTCCATTACCTCATGTGTTGATAATGGCTGACAGGAATATCACCCATAGCAACCGAATAAAGCTTAGCGTACATTTTCTAAAATGCAGTGAGGAAATGTCTGACTTTGATTAGTTGTTATGGGTACAAGCAGGGCACGGTTCACCTCTGAATAGTTCTCAATAATATCCTCCTTCAGTAGTTCATTGCGATCGCTTCCGTCCACATAAATAATAATTGAGCACATAAAATGGCGGCCTCCGTCAGACGTGAGTGACAGGAACTCTCGGAAGAAGTGACATAAAGGCTATGTTAGCAGACAGAATCATGTTGGGAGCCTTAAGACAGGCGAATTCAGTGGGTTTTTTATTTTTTCTGCGTTTGCCGTGTATTTTTTTTTTCTGACAAGTACTAAGGCAGACAGCGATCTCCTCAGAACAAGCACCAGGCTCCTTAGCACAAGTAATTGACACTTTCTACAGGGAACGATGTCTCCAGCCAGCAGCCGAAGCTGTAAAGAGGAAACAATCTCTCAGTGGATCAACGTGAAGCAATCTCAGCCTGAAAATGACGGTAATCCGGGGCCATGAGATTCAATTGCGATGTTGTAGCATAAGCCCCCACACGGCCACCGCTCGCATCATTCACAATAGGTCTATTTATATCATTCCCCCCCCCCACACACACACACCGGCACTGTCACACAATCCACTTTTTATTATATTTATTATAATTCACTTTTGCAGATTTTCAGGAGCAGAAACTATTCACAATTTTATAGTGTTATATTTTTTTTCCTCAAAATTCTACAGAATTTTCATTTTTTTATTAAATTTTTTCCTTCCCCAGGGGAATTTTTTGCTTTCATCATGTCTGATTTTGCTCAGTTCATACAGTGTAGATAAGTCAATGACGTCTTCTATGCTATTAATGGTTTATTTCATGGGATGCATTAATTTTTCTAGTTAATGGTCAAATATTCTTAAAGGGGATGTCCACTTGTTGGTGCTTCCAAAATCCTCCATGATTGTTCTTCATAGTTTTGACTAGGAGGTCAGTAAACTGCAGAGCACATATGCATGGCAGTTTTTGGAATGCCCTTAGAAGGGAACATTGGTCGATTGGCCAGTAGGTAGAGGAGGTACCTGTATACATAGGATATTTATAGCACATTTCTTGAGCAGAGGTTTATATTAATAATTTACAAGCTATACTTGAAATTACCTTAAATTAGGACACTTTGTACAATGTGCTCAGCTCCTCCTGCTCAATAACATTCTGCCAGTAGATAGGCCAGTATGTACAATGTGCTCAGCTTCTCCTACTCTATAACATACTGCCTGCACATAGGAAACGATATACAATCTGCTCAGCCCCTCCTGCTAAATAACATGCTGCCTACAGATATGACATTATTATACAATCTGCTCAGCTCCTCCTGCTCTATAACATGCTGCCTGCAGATAGGACACTATGTACAATCTGCTCAGCTCCTCCTACTCTATAACATGCTGCCTGCAGATAGGACACTATGTACAATCTGCTCAGCTCCTTCTGCTCTATAACATGCTGCCTGCAGATAGGACACTATGTACAATCTGCTCAGCTCCTCCTGCTCTATAACATGCTGCCTGCAGATAGGACACTATGTACAATCTGCTCAGCTCCTTCTACTCTATAACATGCTGCCTGCAGATAGGACACTATGTACAATCTTCTCAGCTCCTCCTGCTCTATAACATGCTGCCTACATATAGGACACTATGTACAATCTGCTCAGCTCCTCCTGCTCTATAACATGCTGCCTGCAGATAGGACACTATGTACAATCTGCTCAGCTCCTCCTGCTCTATAACATGCTGCCTGCAGATAGGACACTATGTACAATCTGCTCAGCTCCTCCTGCTCTATAACATGCTGCCTGCAGATAGGACACTATGTACAATCTGCTCAGCTCCTCCTGCTCTATAACATGCTGCCTGCAGATAGGACACTATGTACAATCTGCTCAGCATCTCCTGCTCTATAACATGCTGCCTGCAGATTAGACACCATGTACAACCTGCTCAGCTCCTCCTGCTCTATAACATGCTGCCTACATATAGGACACTATGTACAATCTGTTCAGCTCCTCCTGCTCTATAACATGCTGCCTGCATATTGTACAATCTACTTACGTTTTCATAAAAGCGCTTGTTTGTTGGCTGATTGCATCTTTTCTGCAGGCCTAAACATAAATGTTTCAAAATAGAAGCAAAAACATTGAAAGCTACAAACCTACTTGAACTTATAAGTAATAAAGGAAAGATGTTTCTATGGTGAATGTGCTGTAGCAGTTTTTTCCTTTCCTTTGGATGTAGTACCTAAAACATAGGCGTTGTTGTCCCCACACCTCCCTATGATAACAGAGGTTATACTACCGGCCTGTCTATACTCTTTCATTACTGATCTCCTCTTACTTTACATAATGACCCAAAGTGATTCTTATTTTTTTCTTGTAATAATGATTGAATTGTCGCCGCTGTAAAATGTGACATTTCTATAAGACATAAGAGGCGCGGCTGAATGAAGTCGATGAAGGTGTCGCTTCTCCTTGTTTCCCTTTTGCTTCGCTGAGTACCAAATAATTCATCAAGGGCCACTGGGTATTGCCGGATTTATCATGCCGGCCGACTTTGGCTTTTACAAATAAAAGACGATAACAGCTGCGCCTTATGTTGTCTTACCAGGATTCGGCCCAAGAGAGCGTCATCAAAAGAGATATCCACCGCACGTTCCCCGCGCACGATTACTTCAAGGACACGGAGGGAGACGGACAAGATGCTCTATACAAGATCTGTAAGGTGAGACAAACTTATCAAGTGCCAAAGGTCAATGGAGGACGTTACCAAGAACCCAAACGTTCTCGCTTTTTGAGTGAGACGCATTTCTAATGTGATTGTGCTCCAGTTCTAATCTGACCTTGGCGTATCTCACGTGTATACAGCACTCAAGGGATCGGTTCTCACATCAGACGTTCAGAACTTCCTAGTTACATGTTAGTCGACAGATGTGTGTATGTCCTGGTGGATGCCTCTAAGGACAGCCATAAAGTAACACAAAAAGTCCCATTGGAAAGGACCTTGAAATTTTTAATTTGAAGTCATTTTTTTTAATGAAATAACCCATGAAGGTCCTATTTACAGAAGTTATTGATATGTTTTTCATCCAGATTGTCATCCAGGAATGACTCTTGAAGGCCAACACCTGCCCTCGTACTGATCTGCTGTGTGGCACCAGCTGTATAAAGAGAATAAGGGTACATTCACACACTGGGATAGATAGAGCATGCTATACCGCCACCGGGCCACCATTCCCGTCTATGCCGCCGCATCTACGCCCCCCTAGACCATCATGTGAATGAGGCCTAAAACGGTTGGCTGGCACTTGAAAAACGTGGTTGCCTTCTTTTAGAAACTGCACCACCCCTGACCATGGGCAGTGCGTGGCATTGCAGCTTTGTCACAATAATTTCTATACAACTGGGCTGCAATTCCAGCACAAACTATAGTCAGGTTTGGCGCTGTATATGACAGAAAGCAGCCACGTTTTTCAAATCCTGGACTACCCCTTCAAATCAGTAGACTCTGACAGGGGGATATTTATCTGAAGTGTCTGAGGTAAAACTGAAGCCAATCAGAGCTCAGCTTTACATTTATAAACAGCTGTGGGGAAATGAAAGCTGAGCTCTGATTGGTTGCCTTGGGAAACTAGAACAGTTCTGCTCTATGACTCTTTTGATAAATCTCCCCCTGTAAATGAAGCTTCTGGCCACTATATGGGACACAGTGCCAGCTGCTTGTGGCTCTTTTTATGAGGTGCCAAACAGCTGATTGATGTGGACGCTTGGGTATTGGCCCTTCACGAATCAACTAATCTGCAAGTCATTACTATTATGGCAGCAATAGCCGTATGATAGGCTGGGAGAGGGATAATACACTGCTGTACATATATACTGTAGTGTATTAGACTGGTAATGAAGCCCCCTAGTGGGGATGTAAGGTAGGGGAACTATTGAAAATCAAAAATAAAAAAAGTACAAATGTAAAAAAATAATAATTCAAAGGAGTTTTAGAAAAGGTGTAAAGGAAAAAAATAAAATAAACTGTGATTTATTTGTCAAATAATGAAAATTATTAAAATACTACACTGGTTATTGCAGCATCTAAGCTCAAACTAAAACCTAACGTTTTTTGAACAACCCTGTAAGGCCTGGTAGTTAAAAGGGTTGTCCAGTAACAACAAGGATAAGGTGATCTCCGTAATGGGACCCCCATGGAACACAACCATTGTACCCCCGTCGCATCCCGAAATAAAGGAGTACCCGGTCGCTTCTCTTCCATTTATTGTCTATGGAACTGAGAATATAGCTTGTCTTTTTCCGTCAACACAAAAGTGATGAATAGAACAGGGGGGTGCATCTGGTATCCCAAGAGGGTTCAATTAACCCCCCCCCCTGTTCTTGTGATCCGTGGGCTCATGAGACCTAACCAGTCAGCAAGTTAGACACTATCCTTTGGAAAGGGTCTAACTTTCTTTCACTGGACAACCCCTTTAAATGGGTAAAATATAATCCTCAAACTCTATCACACCCCATGCGTGTATGTGGGGCCCTGGAAGTCGAGTTCTTTTGATCGGATTGGATTTGACTTCCTGCTCTACCAACCACAGCAGTCTTGCACATTGGGGCAGGGTACAACGATATTGAATTTCTTGTGCTCCCCGGGTGCCAATGTCACTAGACAGGGGAGAGCTGGGTAGGGCGATTAAATTAAGATGTATTTCTGCAAAATCTGATCATTTTGTGTTGTGCACTATGTATGGGTGGGTGACAGGTGCGCTCCAAAGAGAAGGAAAATAAGTAAAAAGCTCTGGCATGATACTCGTCAGAGCCATTCAGCCGCCAGAAATAAATTCTTCTTGATCCCTTTGTGCGGATGGCTCGGACCTCTGTAATTCTTTGCTTTCTCTTGCAGGCTTTCTCTTTATACGACGAGGATATCGGCTATTGTCAGGGCCAAAGCTTCCTCGCTGCGGTGCTGCTGCTTCATGTGAGTAACAGGCGATGTGATTCATTCAGCGGGGGAGGCTTTCCAGCATCTACAAGTGATGGAAGATTGGAAACACTGAGACATGGCCCAGGGTTTAACCATTAGCATGCTAATACGTGATGGCATTCCCCAAATAGTATTTTTGTATTCTAATTTTTTTGGGTGTAATCTAGTGGAGACTGTATGCAGGGATCTGCTTTATGTACCACCAGGATTAAGGAATGTATGCAAATGAGCCTGAGGGGCTCCAGGCTCCATTAGCACCTTTGCAGCCTGGAGCCCCTCAGGCTCATTTGCATACAGTCATTCATCCTAGTGGTGTATGACCTTTAAGGATATTAAAGGTCACCTTGGAGTTTTTTTTGTCTTGGTAGAGCTGATATGTAACACTGTACCACCTTACTAAGATTATTCTATTATTTCTTTGGGATCGCTGTTTATCTTTTGTCGATTTCAAGAAATATGCGGCCTTTATTTTTAAGTAACTGTGCACAACCTAAGAGTAATTTAGTGTTTTCTCCATGCAGTTACTATGCTGATGCACTCTTTCTTTATACCTCTGTATAAGGATACAGTGGAAAAGGGAACCCCCAACTCCTAGCTTTCCCCCCTCTCCTCCTTCAACCACACACACAAGTAAAGGGGTTTTAACAGCTATCTAGGGAATGGGATCCCTGTTCTCCGGATTTCTGGTTCTCTGCAACACAGAGAGGCTCTAGTAACATCATTAGCATAATTTTAAAAATTCATTTTAGAATGAAGGAGGCCAATGAATGTAAGATTATTACCACAGTCAAGGTGCCTGGATCTATGAGTAAGTGCCCCTGGTTTATCATAATGGATTTTGATGGTAGATTTCCTTTACACAAGCAGTACTCCCATAGACATCAGAAGATAACCGAAATCTTCTAGTTTATGATGCCCTTTATGCCACGATTTTGTCGCTGCAAGGAGGAGGGGGGAGGGTTAGCTCAACCTTTGCAAAGGTTGATTTCTGAACCACAATCTGCAGCAATTAAATGACATACTAAAGAGCAGAAATCCTCTGCAGAAATCCATTCCACAATGTATGATGGGGAATTTTCATAAATCCCATACACTGTGCTACTACTTTATTACGCTGCAAATCCGCAGATAATACGTTATGCGAGTGGTCAATTTAATTATAAATACCTAGGAAGAATAACGGAGGGATAGAAGTTTTGAAGAAAAGATGCCCATGTTTTCTGATGTGTATCACAGGTCCAGCAGAACCTTCCTGGGGCAACAGCATGATACAATATGATAATCCAAATGAACCAAGAGGAATAACAGAGGAAAGAAAATTTTAGTAAACAGACATGTCTGGTTCAGGGACAGGCCCCTTTTAGATTACAAATGCTTATGAAGAGTGGTGACCCCACTATAAAGTTTTCTGCTTGCTGAAAATTAGGATAAATAACGAATTATCAGAATACAATTACGACTTTTGTTGCTTTTTCTGCTAAATAAGGTGCAAATATCCTTTACAGAACCATCCAGTTACCCAGTGTATAAAATCACCTTTACTTCCCCTTTGTACATTATTTTTTAATCGGGCTATGAAGCGTGGTGCTGCGTTGGGACGGCTGACAGGCGGAGAATAGGAGCCGCGGCTGAGAGGCTGCCCTTGTGCTTGGCACATCCTGAATATCCCTTTATTTGTATTCAGGTTCTTCATAGATGCAGCAAGTTTATACAGAATACAATCGGCTCTTCAGACTCTGGATATACAGGAGTAGCTGGCACCGCTGCCCTCTATTTTTGATTTTTTATTATTCTGCTGAATCATTTGAAAGCATTTTTTCAGCAACCTTGTATAAATAAAATTAAGATGTACAACAAGTCATAGAGAAAGGGTTAAAGGGAACCTGTCACCAGATTTTGCCCCATTAAATTACCAGTCCCCTCAGGTTGGGTATGTAATGTCCTTTCTAGAATAATTTCTTTATGTGAAATCTCAAACTTTAAAAAAAATCTCCTCCAAAGGGCATTTGAATATGAGCAGAGTCATATTTGCTTGAAATGAGTCAAGTTTAGAGGCTGCAGGAAGATCAATTCAGATCATTGGCTTTATAATACCTAGTAACTTGTTTTCATGTTAAAGATAAGTATCTCATCTTTCAGAACACTTTAGGCTTGTGGTTCTGTGAGCTACAGAATTGGAGATACAGAACCAAAGAATGAAGGAGACAAGTCACTTGGGGCGCACAGTAAAAGCCATAAACTCCAAGCCCACAAGAAAATGGCACAAATGAATTTTTTTAACCAACTTCTCTGCATTTGGATTTTTTTTTTACCGGCTTCCCAGTACACGGCATGAAATATTAGACACGGCCATTGCGAATTGCAATTTGTTACGTAATAAACAAACCCTCACGCATCTCTCTACATGGTAAAATTAAAAAAGTTATAGATTTTTGAAGGTGGGGAGTGAAAAATGGAAAGGCAAAAACAAAAAAGGGCCTCAGCATTAGGGGGTTAATATTTGTAAAAACTGGTGAGAGAGTCCCTTAAACTAGTACATCTGTGGGATCTGTGGGAAAGTGCAGTGATTATTATTTTATATTTTTTTTAATTTGTTCTTCTTCGTTCATTTTGCAGATGCCAGAAGAGCAGGCGTTTTGCGTACTGGTCAGGATCATGTATGACTATCAGTTTAGAAATCTCTACAAGAATAACTTCGAAGATTTACATTGCAAGTTTTTCCAGCTTGAGCGTTTGTTGCAGGTGAGTTTCGCCTTTGGGGACAGGGTCATCTATTTCTTAAATCCAAAATGCGAATGAAACCGGGCTACAGGTAGTCCCCAGGTTACGTACAGGATAGGTTCTGTAGGTTTGTTCTTAAGTTGAATTTGTATGTAAGTCAGAACTGTATGTTTTATAATTGTAGATCCAGCCAATTTTTTTGGTGTATGTGACAATTGGATTTTAAAAATGTTGGATTGTCATAAGGATTAACAATAAAGCTTCATTACAGACACATTTGATAACTGTTATAGATGTTTATTGGAGCCTAAGACTAAAGTACAGTAACTTACCAACATCCAGAGGTCCGTTTGTAACTAGGGGTCGTCTGTAAGTCAGGTGTTCTTAAGTAGGGGTTTTCCAGGTTTGTGAAATTGAATAACCAATCTATTGGATAATGTATCAATATGATCCTCACTGCCACCAACCTGTATCTAACGAATCTAATATCTACCTCTGCTTTCTGTCTAGAGGCTATTCTCAGGCCGGCCATTGCTCAAACATAAAAGTCTGACTTCCAGCTAATTTTGAAAAAAGTACAAATCTTTTATTGTTATTTACCTGTTATATAGATGGATATCAATGTCACCAAACTGGAGGGCGGCTCTACTAAAAGATTCCATAATTTTAATAGAGATTTCTATGTTAATAGATTTGTCCTATGAAATCCACTCATCTCCTCTTCTATGGATCAGATTGTTGGGCGGGTCCAGCTGCTAAGACCCGCCCAACAATCCGCTAAGAACAAGGGACTCCATTCACTTCCATGGAGATTAATGTCCCAGAAGCCCAATAGATGCGAACAGTTCTGTTCACCGATTTGACTAGATTTTATAATCTGCAGGCATTAGGTCTAGTAACTATAATGTACTAATGTCATTATATTCATCATTCAAACTTGTAAACAAGTTTTTGGAGAGCCACACATGCAAGATACAGGATAAGGCACACGAGAGGACAGCACAACAGCATGCAAGTCGCTGACACTGTGCAAACACCAGCCTGCTGCAGACAGGGTCACTGAGTGGTGGGAGACCATAGCAGGCAGCTTGGTTGGGGGACTTATCATTAGGCAGGAGCGTTTTTTGTGGTAGATTAAGTAAGCACTCATGGTAATAATAATAATCTTTATTTACAAGTGGCATCAAATTCCGTGGAGCATTACAAATTATAGGGGAGATATACAAATATAATATAACATTACAGAGAACAAATAGTCACATAGAACAATAGGAGTGAGGACCCTGCTCACAAGTCTATGAGGATGAGGGGGTGACACAAGAGCTTACAGTCTATGAGGATGAGGGGGGACACAAGAGCTTACAGTCTATGAGGATGAGGGGGTGACACAGGAGCTTACAGTCTATGAGGATGAGGGGGTGACACAAGGGCTTACAGTCTATGAGGAGGAGGAGGTGGTGACACAAGAGCTTACAGTCTATGAGGATGAGGGGGGACACAAGAGCTTACAGTCTATGAGGATGAGGGGGTGACACAAGAGCTTACAGTCTATGAGGATGAGAAGGGACACAAGAGCTTACAGTCCATGAGGATGAGGGGGGGTGTGACACCGGGTGCCCACAACATCCAGCTATTGAGGGCCCCAGACAAAAGTTACCAATGGGGCCCAATGAATTTTAGTTACATCCTGGGGTCTGTTGTACCCCAAATGAACATAGAAGCTGGTAGCACCTGCGCTGCTGCTTTATTCATCTCTTTGGCGCTGATAGCCGAACGCTGTACAGGCCGTCCCCGGGTTACATACAAGATAGGGTCTGTAGGTTTGTTCTTAAGTTGAATTTGTATGTAAGTCAGAACTGTATATTTTATCATTGTAATCCCAGCCAGAACTTTTTTGGTCTCTGTGACAATTGGATTTTAAAAATGTTGGGTTGTCATAAGAATCAATATTAACACTAAAGCTTCATTACAGACACCTGTGATAACTATTATAGCTGATCATTGTAGCCTAGGACTAAAGCACAATAAATTACCAATATCCAGAGGTCCGTTTGTAACTCGGGGTCGTATGTAAGTCGAGTGTTCTTAAGTAGGGGACCGCCTGTACTATAATTTTATTCAGTGCTATAGAGCAGAGCGACAGCATGAATGGACCCCATTCTTAGGATTCATGGTGGACCCCAACTCAGTCCTGTGGATAAGGGGAAACTAAATGTGACCGGACAACCCCTTTAAGATGAGTCGGAGAATGCCTATAATTTATGTGCCGCTGTTTTTTCCTTGAGCGGTTTTTATTATTACAACAAACAGTTGCGTTGTATCTTTCCATGATGATTTGTTTACCCCTGGATCTTCCGGGGGATGTGGAGGAGATATCATGGCACCCTCGCTAGTGTTTGCTTTCCCTGTGTTTGTGTATACATATGCAGGCACTCCGCCTCAGTAATGCTACTGTCAATATTACTCCAAACCTTTCCTTTAAAATAATGGCCATCTGTTTCTTCATTCTCCCATTCTGCATAACAAACAGCCTGGATGTCACTGATGATATTTCCCTGCATGGATTTTTCTTCAATGCCAACCATGTTTACTCTGAGATTTCTAGATACAGGCTCTCCCCAGGTTACATACAAGATAGGTTCCAAAGGTTTGTTCTTAAGTTGAATTTGTATGTAAGTCGAAACTGTATATTTTATCATTGTGGATCCAGACAAAAGATTTTTTTATGTCCCAGTGACAATTGGAAGTTTCAACATTTTTTTTTTTTTTTTTGCTGTAATTGGACCAAGTATTATCAATAAAGCTTCATTACAGACACCTTACAGATGATCATAGCAGTCTGGGACTATAGTAAAGCATTCAGAGAGGTCACATGGGGCAGACGGGTCAGTCTGTAACTAGGAGTCGTCCTTAAGTAGGGGAGCACCTGAGTTGCACAATACAGATAAAAAACATCACCACTCTGCCATATGTAATACACAGTAAGAGGTTCTGTTGGATCAGATAACTTAGGTTTAAATACTTGTCATACTATAGAAAACCCCAGGGAACAGCTGATATCATCAGGGAAGGCTGTGAGGGGGGCCGTACAAATTTATCTGACAAGTTATTTAGCAGCTCTATGTATTTATAGATTCTTTAGCGGGGACCCCCTCTATATATACTTTCTAGAAGTTTCTCTTTTTTTATGTGTTTGCTTATAAGAAATCTCCTCCAAATCCATTTTCAAATGAGCAGAGAAGGGTCATATTTGACCAGAGATTAGTCACTTTGAGGCTTAAGGGAGAGGCTCTATTTTGGGCTCTGTAGTATTTAGTATCATGCTCTTGGTGTACTGTTAAAAATAAGACATTCTGATTGAGCTTTTAATTGCTTTTCTACATGCTACTGCAGACGTAGTTACTGGCCACCAATATTTTGTCTGTTTCATAGGGCCATACAATGGGAGTGCATATTATCAGCATGTAATAACAATTTATTTCTTTTTTTCCCCATGGCTAGGACCAGCTGCCTGACCTTTACTCCCACTTTATGTCGCTGAATTTGGAAGCCCACATGTACGCCTCCCAATGGTTCCTGAGCTTGTTTACAGCCAAGTTTCCCCTCTGCATGGTCTTCCACATCATGGACCTTCTGCTTTGTGAGGTATAATCACTTTATAATGTAGTTCTGTTTGGTACCGTTTGGACCGTTTGGATAGTATTGTTCCACATACTATCATGTATAACTATTAAGGGGTTGTCCATGAATTGTTATTGATGACCTCTATTCATGTAGGGCCATTAAAGGAAACCTACCATTTGATTTGATGCATTATGAACCAAACATACCTTGAGAATGCTGTAGCTATGCTGATGCAGAAACATATCTTGTTTAATCCTTGAGCTTAGTGGTTTTGCTGAAAAAAACTATTATAAAATTATGAAGATGAAGCTCTAGCTCTCCTTTGCCTGGCTCGGCACTTTTCCTCTTACATTAAGTATGCACTGCTCCAGAGAATGATGTCATCAGTGTGTTGTCCCTGACAGGCAGAAGTAATCAATTGCTGCACCATCCCCCAGTTGCTGTGTATGAGTCATCCAGAGAATGATGTCATCAGTGTGTTGTCCCTGACAGGCAGAAGTAATCAATTGCTGCACCATCCCCCAGTTGCTGTGTATGAGTCATCCAACTTAGGATGATTAGTCCTGTGTGGACAGTGCAGACAGCTCCGTGTAATGTTTTTTATTAACTGCACGTAGCATGCAATCCAGCTTTCCCAAGGTCCTGAATGTTATAATTGTTTTTTCGGCAAAACCACTCAACTCATGGAATAAACAAGATATGTTTCTGCATCAGTGTAGCTACAGCATTATCAAGGTATGTTTGGTTCATAATGCATGAAATCAAATGGTAGATTTCCTTTAATATCTAATCATGTAGGCCACCACCCGGTCCTCGCACCATTCAGATTTTCGGACCAGGTACAAGGCAGAAGCAGGTGGCTCCGTCTAGTGGACACGCATTGTAACTGCAGTGAATACTGACATAAAAAATGCAGATGTATGCACATAGGTTCTGTTCATCCTACCTGTAATTAGGATGCAATATGGAAATTCTTGTGTGAATAAGATCTTATATACATGGTACGCTGTACTTTTCCGGAGGTAAGATTTCTACTCTTTGAGCCTTTGTGAAACTACAACTCTCATCCTGCGCTGGTAACCTTTATAATCGTCCTTTTGTTCATTAACCTCTATAATCTCTGAAAGTCATAGGTGTCAGTAGAAGCTTTTACTGCAGGTTTTTGGACAATGAATGTTTAGGGTGCTGCAAGGACAAACTTTTACAGTGAAGCAGAATATCTATTTCTAAATCCATTTGCTGTTATCCTCACTCAACTCTAAATTCCTTTCCCTTTCTATGGACAAGTTGATGTTTTTGTTTATGTGACTTGTGCTCATGGCTCTATCAGAGGCACAAAAGCCGTCAGAATGGAAGAATAAGAAATAAATGTATTTCCCACTGTGTAAATAGTGTAAGGACAACATTTATAAAATCACACATACATAGGGACCTCTGTAAAGACCCCTACATGGGACAAAGTGGACAGCACACGGACACCATCAGTTGCAGTACCTCCACACATCCACTAGACATTGGATGGAGCCACTTGCTTCCAGCTCCTTCCATACGGGAAGATCAGTGGGCGATAAATCTGATATTGATGGACTATGCTCACAATATCAAAAGGGCGACACAAGTGCTTTAACCTTCTATGTCAGGATGCAGATTGAACAGGGATCTCAACCTGAGGCTCCTTAAAAAAAATTACTGTCAGAATCCATCATGATAAACCTGGGACATTTGTTATTCCTGGCCTCCTTCCTTTTAAAATAGACTTTAAAGATTATGCTAATGAGCTGGGAAGTCACTTGGGGTTAAAGCCAAACCCCCCTCTGTGTTACGGCTTTACATGCTGTTACACTGTTGTCAAGCAGCAGAGCAGCTTCTAGATGATGTTTCTTTCATGGCCCGGTGTGGTAAAATCATCCAGAAAATCAACTTTAAAGTGAGATGTAAATTGGTTTTATGAAGTCAAGTAGGCGGAGAGTTTAACGCTGAAGTTAAGCTCTCCCTGGCTTAGAAGATAATCCTGTGTCCAGGGAAATCATTGATCTGATCTCTTGAAGTTTTATGCATGAGGAGGTGTTCAGAGGAAGGGAGAGCTTGACTTCAGTGTTAAAATTTCCGCCTCCCTGAGTTATTTATGTCATTTCAAAGTTGATTTTCCATGTGATGCTACCGCACGGAGGCATGAGAGAAACGTGATCTAGAAGCTGCTCAACTGCTCGACAATATATTGGTAGTGGTTTATTAGGCCAACTTCTGATGACAGGTTCCCTTTAAGCTACATGGTAGGTCTTGTATAGCGCTATCCTATAGCCATAACATGATATATCTGTACCCTATTGAAAGTATATAGTATAGCCATTTTATCAGACTATCTTGTTTATTAGTAGCCTGTTACCATGGAGACACTTTAAGGGAATCTGTCAGCAGATTGGCCAAAGCTGCAGACTGTGTTAGGTATTGTTCCTGGAGATCTGTGTAACCATTCCTTTGTTTGTGGTATTAGCAGTGCCAGCACTGTGAAGAGCAAACTTATAACCCTACTCTGCAAGTACTTTTGGTGGGTCTTTCCGCCTGAAGAGCTTTTTGCTTCACAGCCTCTCTTCTTTCTTAAAGGGGACCTACCACCACGATTCTACCTATAAAGGTAGAATGGGTGGTAGGTGGATGAATGGGACGTGAGGATAGCCCTTTTTTGGACTAATCCTCACGTTCTGACTATCCTTTAGTAAACTTTAATGCCTGTATATGCAAATTTTTCTAAGCGGCTACTGGCGCGTGGACTAGTCGGACATGAGGCTACTAGTCGCGGCTACTCCACGCCCCAGTAGCCTCGTTCCTCCGCCTACCATGTAATCTTCGGTTCGCGACCGTAGCTCCTAGGCCGGCGCTACTGCTCCTCTCGGACGAGCACCCGGTGTTCTGCGCATGCGCAGTAGCGCCGGCCTAGGAGCTACGGTCGCGCACCCGTAGGCCTGCATTCTGCGAAGTTTACATGGTAGGCGGAGGAACGAGGCTCCTGGGGCGTGGAGTAGCCGCGACTAGTAGCCTCATGTCCAGCTACTCCACCCCCCAGTAGCCGCTTAAAAAAAATTGCATATACAAGCATTAAAGTTTACTAAAGGATAGCTGGAACGGGCTATCCTCACGTCCCGTTCATCCACCTACCATCCGTTCTACCTTTATAGGTAGAATCGTGGTGGTAGGTGCCCTTTAAGCTTATTTTCTTTATCAGGACTTTGATTGGATACTCCAACAGTCACTCAGAGCAGATGGCGGGGCTGTGGAGCAGTTCATTGCAAGGAGCACAAAGCTCTTCAGGCTTAAAGACTCTCCCAGAGCACCCAGTGGTGGATTCCCTTTAAAGGGGTATTCTCGCCTGGGCATTCACATTCAGTTTGATTAATCTGCCATTAATAAACATTTCTTCAATTAGATGTTATTAAAAAAAATGTTCCTGTGTGAAGATAATTTTCCATAAATGTAGTGATATGGTCCCTTAGAAACGAGATAGCTTCCTCGGATACGGCCACCTCTGCTGAAGGGATTGCACAAATAAACAAAAAGTTTTTGTATATGAAATATCTGAGAATTACTACATGTCCCACAGCCGTCCTGTAGTGATGATCGCTGAAGCCAGGTGGTCAGGCAGGGCTCAATAGTACATGTCTGGCCACTGCTGCCTAAATGTGACATGGTCGTAACCGAGGAAGCTATCTTGTTTCTAAGGGACAACATGGCTATGTTTATGGGAAATTATCTTCACACAGAAACATTTTTTTTAATAACATCCAATTGAAGAAATGTTTATATATGGAAGATTAATGAAACTGAATGTGAATGCCGTGACGAGAATACCCCTTTAAGTCTGCATACTGGGGCAGCATGGAGGCTCAGTGGTTAGCATGACAGCCTTGCAGAACTGGGGTCCTGGGTTGAAGTCCCATCCAGGTCAACAACTGCAATGAGTTTGTATGTTCTCTCCGTGTTTGCGTGGGTTTCCTCCGGGTCCTCCAGTTTCCTCCCACTCTCCAAAGCATACTGGTAGGTTGATTAGATTTTGAGCCCCATTGTGGACAGGGACCGATTTTGGCAAGCTCTGTGTAATCTGTGTGCGCTATATAAATAAAGGAATTATTATTATTACAAAAAAAAATAATAATGACGATTATTTGTGATATATATATATATATATATATATATATATATATATATAGTTTCTTTGGTTATTTTCCTTTTATCTTTCTGGTGTTATTCTTGGAAATAACTACCTTATAGTTCTAGGTGATAAACGGTTTAGTGCAGGTCCCTTGTATATCACTGCCTCCACCAGCCGGATCTCTAAAAGATGGATCAGTACCCCCCGAGAGCTGGTCATGCCTCTTAAGCTTAGATAAATATTGATTTAGTATTGATTTGCGCGCGCTCATATGTTCCCAGCATTGCCAGTCTCTTTGGGATTCGCCCCCAGTCTCAGGATGAACACCAGATGGTCGGATTAATTTAGTTTCATACCAGATTAGAGATGGAATCGGCTACTTTAGACTTTAGGTATTATCAGGATTAGCCCCTATGTTGTCGGTTTTAATGCATAGTAGATTTCTTAAGCAACGGGGAAGTTTTGCAATGAATTTATGTGACCCACATGTAAAATAACAACCCCCCAGCTGTTTGTATTTATGATCTATAGAAAATCTCATTGCTGCATTTTGCCTTAAATTAATGTTCCTACCATAGAGTAGCTGTGATTTATTTCTGCAGAGTCTTAGTAATGCTCCCATGGTATAACTTTGGTTTATTCTCTGATAATTAGTGGAATTTCATGGAAACCCTATAGTAGGAGCTGCACATGTTATCTGCTTCCTTCTGCTGCAGGTACTGAGCACGCTGCACTGCCGCCCTCTAGTGGTTGTGTTTAAAAGCTATCTAAATTGAGGCAAAAGTCTTTATTTTGCATAAATATTTGGTTCTAATTACTAATTATTGTTTCCGACAGCAGATTCAATTTGTTGTTTGACTTTCTACATTTAAGGTATTAATGTTAGATACCTGTACCCCAAAGTCAAAGGCTTTTTATGCACACACCACATCTCTGCCTACAGGAGATATTCGTATGCACAGAGAGAGAATGTTATATTCTGCAAGTTATAGTCAAAGGTTACAACTAGGAACAAGGAAGGGGTCTAGACAGGATCCATTCTAAAATATGGTTCACTTATTCATAATGGCCCAGATATAGAATTGCGCTTGCACCAGTTTTTTTGTATATCTTTGCACTAAAACGAACATCTTTGGAGCTGGCACATGTATCTATGCGACACTTTTGTGTTACGGTTGCACTTTAAAAAAACTTTGCACCAATATAGGCCTGGTGACGCTTAGTCGGAGTTTGAGACAAATTTATTATCACAATTTTGTTGCAACAACATGGAGCAAAGTACCGAGAAAAAAAAAAAGGTGCCCATCCTGAAACAAACCAGATTTACTAAGAGCGTGCGCTATTATTGGATTATGTGCACATCAGTGAGGCAAGGTGCACTAGGGATAATAGCGCCAGTTGTCATATATCTGGGTTAGGCATACGATAAACAGTCACAATAACATGGATCATACACACAGTGATGTCACAGTACAGGGATAATACACACAGTGATATCACAGTACAGAGATAATACACACAGTGATGTCACAGTACAGCGATAATACACACAGTGATGTCACAGTACAGCGATAATAGACACAGTGATGTCACAGTACAGCGATAATACACACAGTGATGTCACAGTACAGCGATAATACACACAGTGATGTCACAGTACAGCGATAATACACACAGTGATGTCACAGTACAGCGACAATACACACAGTGATGTCACAGTACAGAGATAATACACACAGTGATGTCACAGTACAGAGATAATACACACAGTGATGTCACAGTACAGGGATAATACACACAGTGATGTCACAGTACAGGGATAATACACACAGTGATGTCACAGTACAGGGATAATACACACAGTGATGTCACAGTACATGGATAATACACACGGTGATGTCACAGTAGAGGAATAATACACACGGTGATGTCACAGTACAGGGATAATACACACAGTGATGTCACAGTACAGGGATAGTACACACAGTGATGTCACAGTACAGGGGTAATATACACAGTGATGTCACAGTACAGAGATAATACACACAGTGATGTCACAGTACAGGGGTAATACACACAGTGATGTCACAGTACAGGGATAATACACAGTGATGTCACAGTACAGAGATAATACACACAGTGATGTCACAGTACAGAGATAATACACACAGTGATGTCACAGTACAGGGATAATACACAGTGATGTCACAGTACAGGGGTAATACACACAGTGATGTCACAGTACAGGGGTAATACACACAGTGATGTCACAGTACAGGGGTAATACACACAGTGATGTCACAGTACAGGGGTAATACACACAGTGATGTCACAGTACAAAGATAATACACACAGTGATGTCACAGTACAGGGGTAATATACACAGTGATGTCACAGTACAGGGATAATACACACAGTGATGTCACAGTACAGGGATAATACACACAGTGATGTCACAGTACAGGGATAATACACACAGTGATGTCACAGTAGAAGGATTATACACACAGTGATGTCACAGAGCAGACAGAGATAATACAGTAATGGCACAGGAGTAATACACACGGGGATGTCAGCGATAATGAATACATTGATGTTACAGTAGAAACATAGTAACCATAGAAGTCACAACACAGTGAGAACGTACACATTGATGTCACAATGTTGGCATAATAGACACTAAAATATTTGTTGGGGTGTTTTAGCACAGTACTAGTGCATACAAAATATCAGTTTAGTGGAATTCCTACATCTGTTACCTCAATGGATCAGCTGTTTTCAGTAGCAGACAGCTCCATTCTCTGTGTAGTGGTCAGCCCAGGTTACTGCACATCAGTTCCTGTTCATGAAATGGGGAAAGCTCGGCTGCAGTGACTCTGCTCAGCCACTGCACAGAGAACGGAGTTGTCTGCTTTCCGTTCCATTCTGTGGAGGTGCTGGGTGTTGGACACCCATCAGTCTTGTATTGATAAGCTACCCTCTATTGGGTTTTGCTACCTACCTGTGTCCTCCCCATTGGTCCAGTGCAGCACATCCCATCTCTGCAGTTCTCTGTAGGTGTATATTGACTTTGTGTTCCCGCTGCATCTTGAGCTAAGGCCGTTATTAGGCTTCAGTGCATTTGTGCTACTGCGACATATTGGTGAATTGCTCTTCTCATTAACCCTTTCTTTCTCTCCTCAGGGCCTGACTATAATCTTCCAGGTGGCACTGGCTCTTTTGAAGGTATGTACCATTTTTGTAAATGACTTGTATTCTGTCCCGATGTCATAACACATTGTGCACACGGCGGTAATGTCATGACATAACACATTCACGGTGGTAATATCATAGCACATTTGCACACAGCGGTGATGTCATAGCACATCATACACAGAGTGGTGATATCATAGTGCATCATACTCACGGCGGTGATGTCATAGCACATTATGCACACCGTGGTGATGTCATAGCACATCATACACAGAGTGGTGATATCATAGTGCATCATACTCACGGCGGTGATGTCATAGCACATCAAGCACTCGGTGGTGATGTCATAGCACATCATGCACACCGTGGTGATGTCATAGCATATCATACACAGAGTGGTGATATCATAGTGCATCATACTCATGGCGGTGATGTCATAGCACATTAAGCACTCGGTGGTGATGTCATAGCACATCAAGCACTCGGTGGTGATGTCATAATGCATCATAGCATATCATACACAGAGTGGTGATATCATAGTGCATCATACTCACGGCGGTGATGTCGTAGAACATCGTACACAAAGTGGTGATATCATAATGCATCATACACTTGGTGGTGATGTCATACAGGGAATCCTATAAAACATATAGCATATGCAGTTGGCATTAAAAAAGGTTTTAGAAGAGATGTTACATGTAAGAGATGATTCCTTCCTCTGTAGTTTCCTGGTATTTCCAGGCTGATCCAGTGTCTCTCTCACCTCCAGGTGCGGTAACTTTTTTTTCCAGTTGGTGTATATGTGCCTCTGCGGGTTTTGCTGAGTCCATTAGATCGCTCTCTGTTGTATCTGTAGAGTTAATGAATACTGTTGATTTATTTATTGTTTAGCTCCGTAGCTTCGGGGCTTAAATTACAAATGCAAAGTATGGAAAACTTGGCTGGGGCTTTCTCCTTATTCAGCACTGTACCTTCCTGCTTCACCACGTCCTGTACTTACAATGAAGTAACTTAAACATCTGGAGCTCTCTGTACTGTGCGGAGGCTGCGCTAGGTGGCCGGGGGTGCATGTGTTGTCATTGTGAAGGCTGGATTGCACCCTCATCTGTCTTCAGTGTCAGGAATCACGTACAGTATAGGTGATACGGATATCACATCAGTACAGTCCAAGGACAGGACAGGTTTTCTGCTACCCCTAACCCCATGGGGATTATGAAATACTGGTGGGGTCCAAAAAGTATTCTTCTCTACTTTACTACATTTATTCCACAAAGTCATCTACTAAACCCACCGGCATAGCTTAGGGAGCTATTGACTGATATAGGAAGAGGCTGACACTTTATCTTATACAGACTTCACAGAACATCATTTTTTTCTTTGTTCATTGTGTGTTCCTTTGTTATTCCTGTAGGAAACACATGGCTACCTTGACAGTCAGATGCTACTATTCTCTTTCCAATATAGTGTGTCCACTCCCTGCAGTGCTCAGGTATCTCTCATTCATTAATCACTGTGCTGGAGATACCTGAGCGCTCTGCCATAACTGAATCTTCCATACTACTTTTGACTGAGAAGTAGGACACAAGGTTGTCTTTTGGCTCCATCAGTTGCTGGGTTGTGTGCTCTCCTGTGAAGGTCCAAGTAGTCCATTATCTTGTATACGAGGGTTAACAATCATAGTAGAAACAACCCCTTTAAAGGGCATCTAGCACCAGGATGAAATACTGTATGCAAATGAGCCTGAGAGGCTCCAGACTCCATAAACTCCTATGAAACCTGGAGCCCCTCAGGCTCATTTGCATACAGTAATTCATCCTGCTGATAGATGCCCTTTACGTCTTGTTGCATATGGCACAGAAGCATGTCAGATACCACCTTGGCTCGGCAGGGGGCGATGGCTTCAAATCTTATATAATACATTGTATCGAAGGGGGGGAGGGGGGTAGACCTATGTATTTTATGAAATGTAGTGTAGTGATGTAGCCATTGTTTTCATGGCTCCTGGTAATTGCTCAGACCCAATCTAGTATATGTTAGTAAATCCTCTTTAGGATAGAGGTGGAATAGAAATTTGCAATATGTCACATATCCTTTGCTTGAGATTTTAGGCAATAAATCGTGAAGAGACGGTTTGGTGAATTTAAATGTATCTGGAATTAATGAGGTAAACGTACCCACCGTATGGATCAGCGTTACATATCACAGAAATGGCTAAAAAGTGAAAAATAACCCCAAAATAGAAAAAAGTATTAGCTATGGTTTCACTACATGTAAGACATTTTGTCCTAAAAATAGCTTGAAGGTATGTAAAATAATAATAAGGGTGTAAAATAATACTTTCTGTTGGACCATTGGCCTGCGGCAGCTTAGCCGCCTTACATTGTGGACCCTTAGCCTGTACTTTGGCCGCTCAGAAACCACTTCATAGATATTCAGCCCCTTGTCCTGCGGATGCTCGCCCCTGCCTAACAGATGCTCAGACCCCTGTCCTGGGTATGCTCACCCCTGCTTTACGAATGCTCAGCCCCTGCTTAACGGACGCTCAGCCCCTTCTACAGATGCCTATCCTTTTGCTCTGCAGGCGCTCTGCCCCTGCCGTACGGTGGCTCTGCCCCTGCCGTACGGTGGCTCTGCCCCTGCCGTACGGTGGCTCTGCCCCTGCCGTGCGGTGGCTCTGCCCCTGCCGTGCGGTGGCTCTGCCCCTGCCGTGCGGTGGCTCTGCCCCTGCCGTGCGGTGGCTCTGCCCCTGCCGTGCGGTCTCTCTGCCCCTGCCGTACGGTCTCTCTGCCCCTGCCGTGCGGTGGCTCTGCCCCTGCCGTGCGGGGGCTCTGCCCCTGGCGTGCGGCGGCTCTGCCCCTGGCGTGCGGCGGCTCTGCCCCTGGCGTGCGGCGGCTCTGCCCCTGGCGTGCGGCGGCTCTGCCCCTGGCGTGCGGCGGCTCTGCCCCTGGCGTGCGGCGGCTCTGCCCCTGGCGTGCGGCGGCTCTGCCCCTGGCGTACAGAGGCCCAGTCCCCTCTCCTACAGAGGCCCAGTCCCCTCTCCTACAGAGGCCCAGTCCCCTCTCCTACAGAGGCCCCTGCTGAACAGACGCTTTGCCTCTGCTGTATGGACACTCTGCCCCCTCTCCTACAGATGCCTATTTTATTACCCTGCGGGCGCCCGTCCCTCTGCCCTGCGGACTATCGGGCCCCTGCTTAATAGACTCTCAGCCCCTTCTCTTACTGCCCACCCACTGCCCTGTCGATGCTTTACGAATACTCAGCCTCTTGTCCTGTGGATGCTTGCCCCTGCTTTATGGATGCCCAGTTCCCTGCCCCGCAGACACTTGGACCCCTTTCTTTGCGAATGCTTTGCTCATAATATGACCTTGAAATGAAATCCACCACCGGGATGAAGGATTGTAAACTAAGCACATTGACATACCGGTGTGTTCTCCCTCTTGCAGGACCTGCTCTTCTTTCAGCTTCTTATGCTCTTATTTTTAGTAAAACAAGGCTTTAAAAGTTGTGCAAATGAAGGGCTCTGGGCACCATAGATCTTAATGGAGCTTGGAACCACTCAGGCTCATTTGCATAATTGTATAGACTTTTTTGTAAAAAGAAGGGCATAAGACACTAGAAGAAGAGCAGATCCTGCCAGTGGGGGCACACACCAGTATGTCCGTGTGCTTGGTTTACAAGCCTTCATCCTGGTGGTAGATGTCCTTTAAATCTTCTCTTCATGATTGCTTTATAGGTCTATTCTGACACTACAGTCAGCTCATGGTTATTAGAGGGATTATTTGCTGTGACATAGAACTAAATGATGTATCTTTCGTTTTTGTTTTTTTTTTGTGATGCTCAGTGCAGCCATTTTATACATGATCCGGTCTCCTGGCAACGCGACCTCTGATTACACGACCCCGAGAAAAAAAAAAATGGAGGCTCTCGGCTATTGAATTTCCTGCTTCATCTCACTTTAATAAAGCAGCGGATTCACATGTAACTCTCAATAGAGCAAATAAAATTAGGAGCAGCTTGTGCGCCCTAAATGGTATAACACGACCATTTCATCTGCTGCCGCGTTAGACTAAGCCGATATTCCTGTTATTTAGAGTGATTCCTTCTATCCCATATTCCGTGTGCTCCCAGTCCTATGATTCGTTTACTGAAGCTCCAGGGCGCATATATGGCGGTCTACCAGAACGTGGTCTTCTACTAAGGCTCTAAACTAGGTTGTGGCTGTCAGTGCACCGAGCCGAGCGCGTCTGATAAATCACCTTGTCTCTGCCGCCAGTAATTGCTCCCTAGGAAGAGGGAAACCTGGAAAGACATATATGTAGGATCAATACAGAGCCAGATCTGCACTGTCATGGCACATGAGTCCTGTAAGCGCTGAGCTGTTAGTTGAAATGACGATGTGCGGTACTTCTCCATCCTATTATTATCCAGTATGATAATGAGGATACTCATTAGACCGGCTCTTGTGTCGTTTTTTTTTTACCTTGTATGATATTGGGTAAGTATTAGGCCAGGTACACACAGAAAAACTCCACTGTTCATTTTCTGCCAAGAGTTTGCTGAAATCTTCCTTAAAATGCATGTTATATAGTATCAGAAGCTGAGCAGGTTGTAGTTGGTGTCCTATCTGCAAGCAGGATGTTATAGAGCTGGAGGAGCTGAGCATATTGTACAGTGTCCTAACTGCAGGCAGCATGTTATAGAGCAGGAGGAGATGAGCAGATTGTACATAGTGTCCTATCTGCGGGCAGCATGTTATACAGCAGGAGGAGCTGAGCAGATTGTACATAATGTCCTATCTGCAGGCAGCATGTTATAGAGCAGGAGGAGCTGAGCAGATTGTACATAGTGTCCTATATCCAGACAGCATGTTATAGAGCAGGAGGAGCTGAGCTGATTGTGCATAGTGTCTTATCTGCAGGCAGCATGTTATAGAGCAGGAGGAGCTGAGCAGATTGTACATAGTGTCCTATCTGCAGGCAGCATGTTATAGAGCAGGAGGAGCTGAGCAGATTATACATAGTGTCCTATCTGCAGGCAGCATGTTATAGAGCAGGAGGAGCTGAGCAGATTATACATAGGGGCACATTTACTAAGGGTCCGTTGGACGCATTTCCGTCGGGTTTCCCTACTATTTCTGATTTGCGCTGAATTGCCCCGGGTTTTTAGCGCACTCGATTGGATTGTGGCACATCGGCGCCGGCTTTCATGCAACACAAATCGGGGGCGTGGCCGTCGGACAATCCGACTGATTTGGACAGACCGCGGAATTTAAGTTTCAAAATTGTGTCGCAAGATCAGCACTCACATGCACCGGGAAGAAGATGGTGAACTCCGGCGGACCTTATCTTAGTGAATCGCGTCAGCTCCAGAATCCTCGTGGGACATTCCGGATTGGCGGCGTCAACGGGACGGGTAAGTAAATGTGCCCGATAGTGTCCTATCTGCAAGCAGCATGTTATAGAGCAGAAAGAGCTGTTTAATAGTCGGTACCTGGCAAAAGTGTAAAAATTGCCTGGACACTATGTACAAAAGAATTTTAAAAAAGGATTACCTTATCGTATAAGGGGGATTCATTAGGACTGGCGGTCAGAACGCCAGTCTCAAAGTCCCACCAGCTGGCGCTCCTATAATCGTCTTCACTAAGAGGCTCCAGCTCAGTAGTTAAGATCGGAAGTGGTGGATTTTTTTTGCTGTAGTCTCCGCCAGTCTTCCGGGAGAGACAATAGTAAATGTGGCAGGACAGGCGTTCACGCCCCAACCAGCCCTAGGCCCATCGCCCTCTCTGCCTGCTCTCCATCCTGACATGCCAATAGTGGTGTGCGGGACAGAGGGGGACAAAAACTGGTGGGGACAGGGAAATTCATGTGCCTTCTCTGCTAGGAAACTAGCAGGGAAGGCATAATGAGTCTCCCCCATAGTGTCCTATCTGCAGGCAACATCTTGTAGAACAGGAGAAGCTGAGCAGATTGTACATAGTGTCCTATTTGTAGGCAGCATGTTATAGAGCAGTGGGATGAGCATATTGTATATAGTGTTTTATCTGCAGACAGCATGTTATAGAGCAGGAGAAGCGGATCAGATTGTACATAGTATCCTTTCTGCAGGCAGCATGTTATAGAGCAGGAGGAGCTGAGCAGATTGTACTTAGTGTCCTATCTGCAGGCAGCATGTTATAGAGCAGGAGGAGCTGACTTTTCTTTTGGTAACTCAGAATGACCAGTTGCGGTGCATGTAAATGGCTTCCCTAAATTTGACCATTTTTTTTTCCCACACTCACATTTCAAGGACCACTTACTATTTCATCAACATAACAATGTCCTGGCTTATTTCTTGCAGAATAAGTTGCATATTTTAATTGCACCAACGGCACATTGGATGAGTATATATAAGCACTGACCACAAGATCTTAACTTAGTAGCTACATTTTAGGAACTTAAAACTTGTCCTATGATCTTGGTGGTGGTGGTGATGATGATGATTTCTTGAGCTCTGCCCATTCCCCTTGGCTGGATAGCAGATCCTCAGTATGACACTAGAGGGAGCCCTTGTATTGTTTCAGGCTTTTATGCCGTGTCAGTGTTGGGGATATACCTAGTGCCCCCCTCCCCTGCGCACCACCCAAACCTGAAGACATCTGAAGGCACAGCATACATCCATTATAAACACTGGTCATATTCTATGAGCTTTATATTGTGATGCAGGTGCAGAGAAGAATGCAAGATATTTTCTTAAGATTATTTTTCTTATGCAACATGTAAATTAGAATATTATGAAATCTCAGTTTCTATAAATAAAAATAAGAGGAGAGGGCTGGGATGAGCGGGGACGATAGAGGAATAGGGTGGGGGGGGGGGTGATAGGGCACGGGGCTTTTCTATTGGTTGGTGATGACAGCATCCTTTGGAAGCTTCCTCCCTGGTTGCCTGCTCATTCACCTCCCTTCTACTCCCTCCTTCATTACTGATTCATGATGTGAGGCTGTAGCAGCAGCGGCGGCGGTGGCTGTGGATGCAGTGATCTCATCGCTCGCTCCTGCAGCCCAGCACATACATACAGGAGCCGGGCCCTGCTACAGACGCTAGATGAATGGTGCCTTTACATATATCCATAGATTTATTTTTTTTCTCCTAACCCCCCCCACACTGTTATGTTATGCCCCGTAATGGATGTCTGGTTGTGTCCCTCCTAAGGACACCTCCATGTGCAGCGAGGCAGAGTGGCTTCACCATGTCCTAGATGCCCGGCGGCTGACATCCCGTGTCATTTCACTCTGAGGTGTTGTTTTTCCTTAAGGGACTTCCCCACAAATGGAGGAAAGGATTCCTTCTTTTACCTCCACCGCTCCTAAGCTTCCCCCACCTGTCAAAAAGTCCCAGGACGTTCAGGATGAGAAGAGCAACTTTGTCAACGAGTACGCCAGCCGCGTCCTGGAGCTTCTGGGCATGGGGCATCGTTTGTTTGTACCCCGACTTCTGGCGGTGAGAGACTTGTTGCATCGTCATTTTTTTTTTTTTTTGCAGGGTCTGCATGTTGTCATTTTGCATGACTTTGTTGTATGTCACCGGCGTTGTCCGTGCACTCTTCCTGCGTGACCCAGCCCCGTCCGCCATCTGTCCTCCCCAACTGTTGCACTGTGGCCATTGCCTTAGACGTGACGTATTTCCTCATAAGATATTGAGTTAAAGGGATGACAAGGCCTAGGGGGGTTGTTTATGTTTAGGACATTGAATGGGGTCCCTGTAATGTCCTATATCTGCATATACAAGTCTCACGGACTGTCTGTCTTAGGTTGTCTTATACCAAAACAACAGCCAAAATCTCAGGATTGTTCATTGATCAGTCTGTATTGGACTGGCACTGCCAGGCAGCTAATGCAGAGACTCCCACATCGTAGGCCTGTGAGGGGCTTCTGAGGACAAGAGCTGTCCTTATGCTACTGAGGTTTATCATGGACATACTAGAACAGTGGTGGCGAACCTATGGCACGGGTGCCAGAGGAGGCACTCAGAGCCCTCTATATGGGCACCTGCGCCATCACCCCAGGGTAGAGTTCACCAAACAGGACTCAAGGCCTCTTGCAGTCCCAGGCAGCCCAGGACCCTAGAAGGAAGCTACAATTATTATCCAAACTTCTTCTCCTTCTTTCTACTGTATTGGTGTCCTCCGGTGCCTATACAATTTGAACCTGTGAAAGAGCAGGGAGTTAATGCTTAAATTTGCGAAAAATACGTGGGGTTTGGTTGTAGTTTGGGCACTCGGTGTCTAAAAGGTTTGCCATCACTGTACTAGAAGAATCCTTCAGCCTGCAATGTCTGATGATGGCAACTATGTGGCCCTGCCAAATATTAATGTGTAGTCCAAGTTAGACAATGTATAATAAAGTCCCTTTCAGCACCTAACGTTCTGGAAATTTAGGTAGGCAAACCCTGAAATGCGTTTGAGAGGGAAACAGGAGCCAAAGAAGCAGAAGCCGGAATAGGAACCATCCATGTGCAGGCTCGGTCATCATAGTTATGTGTTAGTTAGAGTTTCTAAGAGTCTGACACCTAATATGGATCGTAATGAGCACTTCATTCAGCGATCAGGTTGTTTTTTTTTTTTGTTTTTTTGTTTTTTTTTTAAACAAAAGTCACATAAAGGGTTAAATGCAGAAAAGTGGTTGTACTTACCTTCCATGATGGGTCAATGCTTCCTAGATTCCCCCAGTCTCCACTTCCTGCTTCCTCTCTACAAACAGGAAATTACCTTGAATGGCCCGTTGTGGTGGGTCATCACTGAGGGCATTGATTGGTGGAGTAAGCTTCAACACCAAGGAAAACAAAGTACAGACTGGCAAGGGACCAACCTCTTTAAGGCAATAATGGCCTCCCAGGTGGTGATGTTGGCGGTAGCTAAAACCAGTGGGCGTCAGAAAGCCACCCAAAGACTCAAGAAGTGTTCATATGACTTTTAATTATGTAGATCAGCTTAGTTTAATAGGGTGAAAGTCATGTACAAATAAGCAGAGAAGAGTCATATTTTGCCTGAAATGAGTCAAGTTTAGAAGCTGTCACTTCAGACACCCCTATCTTTGGTTCTGTAGCACCTTCACCAATAATTTTGGTGACATATTAAAGATACGTATCTAAACTTTTAGATCCAATTAAGCTAGTAGTTCTGGGAGCTAATGCCTGTATCTCCCGAAGATCACAGAAACACAGGCATCTAAAAGATGAGTTTCTTATATTTCATTTGACACCAGAAGCGTGGTTATAGGTACTACAAGGGGCGTTTGAATTGCCACTCCGCCTGCTGCCTGTGAACTTGACTCCTCGCTGCTTATTTTCACATGACTTTGGAGGAGATTTTTTATAGGTAAACGAGTAAGATTTCACAAAAAGAGGAAATATTACTAAGAACGTTTCATACCTTACCTGTGGGGGCTGGTAGTTTAGAGAGGTAAAATCCAGTGACCAATTCCCTTTAAACCCTTCCATACTATATAATACATATTAGATTGGTAGGGGTATGACCAATAAGACTACTGCTAACATTAAGAATGTGGATCCTTTTACCCTCCAACAAAAAAGTCTAATGGCCATAAATGATGGGTTATACAAGACATGTTGATGAATGCAAATAGTAGAAGGCTGCATCCGCCATTAGGCCCAATAAGCAGTCAACAAACAGCAACTCGATACGCTGCAACTATGGCTCATCATGTAGTTAATGGACTGGATCTCGTGCAGTGGCCTTTCTGATATTTATCTCGTTCTCTTCTAGAGTACGACAGAAGGATCTTGCTGTCCCTACTTAGATATATCTTTCATGACCTGCAGCCAAACTTGTTGGTACTCACAAAAATGTAAACATAGCCCCATATAAACCCCACATCAAGTGATGGGTCACTTAAAGGGAATCGATCACCAGGGACCTCATTTTCACTAAAGTGAGGTTGCGAAAGCCAATTACAGCCGCATTACAAATCTGCCTTTGACTTTTCTAACCATTTGCTTTACAATATAATTGTGTGTTCTAACTTACTTTGCACCCTGAAAGAATCCTCAGTATAGTCCTTGGGGTTGGCTCTGTCCTACGTTTGGCAGACTAAGACCTTTAAGATTTATCTGCCAGTTCAGGTACTGACCATTCATTTGCTTGAAGGGGTTTCCCATTAATGACTCCCCTAACCATAGAAAAGGGGGACACATTCCTGGTCCCTAGGGGTCCGTCCACCCACCCCCCCCCCTGACCATGAAAATGATGTTTTTCATGTGTCCTATGTAATGGAGACATGACCCAGTATTCACACCACTGCTCAGTCACTGGGGGTCCCAGGGGTCAGACACTTACGGTATCCCCTGTTCATAGAATGGAGGTGGGTCCTAAAGGTCATTAGTTAAACAAAAGGGGGTAGGGAAAAAAATGGAAACCCCTTATGCAAAATCAATTTTTTTTAAGATAAATAAGAAACAAAATCTAAAATAATTGCTCCAGTGACACTGAAACGAGGAGAAAGTCAATTAAAGGCATACAGGCAGGAAGTGTGGGAATGTCACATGATGCGCAGAGGTCATGATTGATCTTGTTGTACAGTTAGTCAAGTATAAGGATCCAAGTGACTTTGGACCAGGTTGTGATGACTGGGTGAGGTCTTGTGGGGTGTTCTTACTATGCAAGACCAAAAGTGCTCCAAGGGAGGACAAATGATTGACCAGCAACACGGTCATGGCCTTCCAAGTGACAATTAGCCTGAAGGTCTACAAGGGAAAAGAAAAGTACTGGACAGCTTCAGCGGATTAGTGGGATCCATTTCTTGATGGATCTTACACACTATTAAGCAGCTGTATTTAAAGGGGGTTTTCAACCTCAAGTATTTATGACATATTAACATGTATAATATCATAAATGCCTGATAGTTGATGGTCCTAACTCTAGAGCCGCATCTATATGGTAGGCAGGTAAGAGTAGAGTTGACTGTGTGCAACACTCTCCATTGAAGCCTATGGAAGAGAACCTTAGGCCATCCAGGACTTTACCTATAGTTTGTAATGTTGACATGTCTAAGCATATGGCAAAAAGGTATTAAAAGCACTGTTCATTTACTTAATTGACTTGTAAAGAACAGTACAGACATAAGCCAATGTGCTCCATCAGATGACTAAGTGCTATGTATATACTGTTTCTATGGGTACTTTCACATTACGTTATTTTGTGTTTGCTTCTTTCACAATAGACTTCTAAGGAAGACCTCCTACAAGCTGATTTTGAAGGAGCGTTAAAGTTTTTTCGGGTCCAGCTGCCAAAACGTTACAGGGCTGAGGAGAATGCCCGGAGGCTGATGGAGCAAGCCTGTAACATCAAGGTAAAGGATCATGATCATCACTTTTGCTTTTTCTGCCGATTTGATACTTAGTTAGTTTTAAAGGGAATCCATCATGAGAAACCAGGAACAATTTCTCATAGATCCAGGTGACATGACTGTGGTAATTTGCTTATAGGTGTTATCCATGGCCTCCTTCCTAGTAAAATCAACTTTAAAAATTTTAATAGTGCTTGTGGCCATTACCAGAGCCCCTCCATGCACAGGCTGGTACACTGTGCAGGTGCAAGGCTCACCATCGCTACTTCCCACTGCCTGCTGTAATTTCACCGCAGCAGCACACAGTGGTAGGGGGGAGTGCTTCTGCACAGTGTAACAGCCTACGAAGCTACAGTGCGGAAGGGCACGGGAAACACCGCCCATAGCCCTTCTGGCATTGATTTTTAAAAAGGAAGGAGGCCATGGATAACAAATATAAAAAGATTACCACAGTCACGGTGCCTGGGTCTATGAGTTTATTATGATGGATTTTGATGCTAGGTTCTCTTTAGTTTTGGGCAATGTGAAATCCAATATGTAACTCCTTTCCTGGGCCTTAGCTCATATTATATTATAGCACAATGCTTGTCCTTACTACTACAGAGGGAGAGTCTGGGTTATTCTTTGGGACCATTGTTATAGCTGCAGAAGGAATAAGTCGTCGTCTCCTGTGAAAATCAGATTTGATCTCTGAGCTGTTGACATGGTGCAGATATGAAGCCAAAATCACATATGGGGGAGATGAGAAGTACTTGTTGTCAAAACCTGCCAGGTAAGTATTTGCTGGTGGATTTGAATCCCAGATTCATCACTTGCCCGCTGCGGCTGTGATCCAAAATTAACTCCTTCTTTTGGATTTGCCTCAAATAAAAACAATGAACAACCAAATAACATCCTATAAATAATTTGTAATTCTTCAATCACATTTGTTTACCCAAATTATTGAAATAAATTGTAAAATAAAAATCATACCATGAGTGCGGCCAGACCATGAATCGGTCCTCGAGAAGCCACGGAGTCGCGTACTCAAGAAGCCGCGGAGTCCATGTAGGAGGAGATGTTGGCAGCCGTACAAATGGCAATTTTCTGCTTAGAAACAAGCAATCATCTTCAGAAACCTGGGAATTGGTGACATCGGCAAAAATCACAGCAGAAATCTGCAGCTCAGAAAGGAGCGCAAATAACAGAGTGATTGCACATGATGTTAAGAAAACCTTCAATAGCTGCCTTAATCTGCAATAATAATTGGAACCAACGTATGTCTCCCAAATTCTTAATAAATTCAGAACATGGGGTTTGGCGCCAATGCCCCATCTATTATCCGGCTGTTCTCTTTGTATGTTAAAGAAGCCTGCACATGTAATGCAGTGTAGTATATTCTGGATCCCTTCTTGGATGTTGGAAAGCGTGTAATACCTTGTTACACCACTGGATGTGCTGCAGCAGGATTGAATACTCGCTGCTGTGGTCCCCACACAGATTATAGCTACTCACCGCTGGTTATTATTTGTCAGTGTTCTTATCATAGCAATTTATTAGTAATAATCAAAACATTTGTAGCAGTCATGTACTGTGCAAAAAGCAGAGCTTCACCAGAGGTTACAGGGGGAAGAGAGGTCCGTCTATAAGTCAGGTTTTGTAGCAACCGGATCGAGGATATCAAGCTGATGGGTGAGGGTCCGCTAGCTGGAAGCTCCACTGATGATAACGGGACCCCCATAAAGTGGTTCCGTTCTCACTAATGGGTAGAGCAGCAGGATGAACATGATTCAATTCTATGGGAGAGGACTGGTATTACCAAGCCCTGTGCTCAGCAATCTCTGACTACTCCCTGGTCCTTGGATCAGCTTTTTATCCTGTTGATAGCGAGTAATTTATTATGTTGGTACAAACCTTTAGGGGGCAGTCACACGTGGCGTTTAACGCTTCAAAACGCAACAGCTGACGAGAGTTGATGATAACATTTCGGTTTAAGCAACTGTTAATGCGGCATTAACACACACGTTAACACATGCGTTAACACCGTGTTAACCCCTTCATGACGTAGCCTGAAAAGGAAATCAAACATTTGAAAAAAAAAAAAAACAATAAATACTTACCTCCGCTTTTATTCATCTTGATCCTAGCACCTTACCATCAATAGTTTTGACACGCGGGTATCGCCTAGGAAAAAACCGTATAATTAGCAGCCAGTAGTGTGGGGTCAAGATGTCCGGCACTGCGGGCTGCTAATTATGCACAACAGCTAATTCAATGAATTAGCTGTGACTGGAGTTTTCCTTAAAGTTATGGACTGCCTGTATGTACATATGGAAATAAACCGAGGCTTTGTCTACCTTCATGGTTTTTGTGAACATATTGTACGTGTCCTTGGAACGCCCAGTACAAGAAGCGGAGGAAATCCAAGCACTGATGCAAAATGCACAGTGAGTTCTGGCTGCAGATATGAGGTTCGCTATGAAGTGCTTCCACGGAACAAAGGCACAGGATGAACTGTGACTTCTCCTCGCTTTGCCTGGAAGCCTCGTGTTCTTCTGTGTTCTGCTGATATCTGCTTTTCATTTTGCCCATCAGATAAAATCCATTCTGAATGACAGTGAGGGCGTCAGCTTGTGTTCAGCATCGCTCCGGTATAGCGTGTACATAGCAGGACTCTAAAGGGGTCTCCACCAAATACACACAGGATAAGAGTCTGATCCCAACAATGAAAAGACACTGTACCCCAATCGCCCCATATGAATAGGGCAGCAAGTTACTTCTATAGGAGTGTTAGAGAACACCGCCCGGAAAGTCCTAGAGAAGTGGTGGTGTTACATGAGCATCACAGGGGGTCTGAATAATAAAGAGATGATTAGTGGGGGAAGCACTTTAATATACAATTATCACATATGCATAAGAATTGTACAGAACTGTGAGGTAAAATAACATCCCGGTGCCTCAGTTTCACTCCAACAATGAAACAGTTAGGTATGGTACGATAAGTAGGTAAGTAGGGAGAAAAAGAAATCTCATAATGGCCTTATGTACCTGAGCTCCAAAATTCTAGCATCAGCCATTTTCCATTGCAACACTTTGATCTTAAAGGAAATCTAACACTAGGATGAAGGATTGTAAACCAAGCACACTGACATACTGGTATGTGGCCCCTCTGGCAGGTTCTGTTCTTCTTTAGGCTTCTTATACCATTGTTTTTAAGAAAAAAATATTAAATATTATGCAAAGGAGTCTGAGGGGCTCCAGCCTCCATTACCACCTATGAGGCCTGGTGCCCCCAGACTCATTTGCATAATTTGAAAACTTAAAAAAAAAAAAACAGGACATAAGAAGCTTAAAGAAGAGCAGATCCTGTCAGAGGGGGCACACACCAGTATGTCAGTGTACTTGGTTTACAATCCTTCATCCTGGTGGTAGATGTCTTTTAAAGGAAATTTCTGTGTAGTGAAAAAAACAAGCTATTACCTCCAATTGCTGTCCAGATTGATCACAGAAAAAACTCCAGTGTCTTCTTCAAGTTACAAGTGGAACACAGACAAGTTTCCAATCTGCCCAAACTTCTCAGGTATTATGTCCTGTTCACACTGATCTGGATCGCGGCAACGAACCTTCTCTGTATCAGCAGGATCTCCAAGATTTTAAAACAGGACAAAGCAAGACAGATTTATGGCATAGATCTTACTTTTAAAAGTATAAACATCGCTTTTCATTTAAAAACTTGAGCTAAAGAAGCATATGCCTTTTTGGCTCAAGTTTTTGTAAGTGAAAAGCGCTGTTTTACTATCACAACTTGTGAGTATAATAAAAAGAATTTTATACGTTTAAAAGTACGATCTATGCCATGAATCTGTCTTTCTTTATCTTGTTTTAAAATCTTGGAGATCCTGCTGTTCTCGTTGCCGCGATCCCGATCAGTGTGAACAGGACACGAAAGAAATTATACGGGAGAAGTTTGGGCAGATTGGAAACTTGTCCGCGTTCCATTTGCAATGTAAAGAAGACATTCTGTTTTTTTTCTGTGATCAATCAGGACAGCAGTTGCAGGTAGTAGCTTGTTTTTTTTTTTTGCATTACACTGGCTTTTAGGCTACATTCACACGGCCATATGGGGGACGTATATACGGCAATGGGCTCATGGCGCCGTACGGGATTGATGTGGTGCAGCACACATTCGGCCCCATTCCGTAGCCAGGAGAAAGATAGGATATGTCCTATCTTTCCCCATAATACGGCGCTGTACACTGTACATTGCTATGGAGAGGGGTAAGCGGCACTCATCCCCACCTCCTCTCCCGGGTGCCGACGTGTGCCCGCCATGCTACGGTACGGCGGGCACACGTTCGTGTGAATGTAGCCTTAAGGTATTTCCTCTGCACTTACACCTGTGCCGTAGCTCCCTCACTAGGACTGGAACTGCAACTATACAAAATTTTAGATATAATTTAAAGGAAATGTGTTGCCAATTTTCTTTTTTACTCAGAAAATATAGCAAAATGTATCAGCCTTTTATGCTATAAAAGTTGCTGTAAATGTGTATTACATTCTAGGTGTTTATATATTTATTAGATATTTTTTTGACCTTATTGAAAAGTTTGGCAAAGAAGTTGTACAATATAACATGTAAATTTCATCAGGTTTTAAAAGGAAGAAAAGTTTGTCTAACATGTCTATCAGGTAGCAAGGACATTCTTATCTTTTGAGGGAGAGGGGTAATACATATGTAAATTATTTTTGCACTTCAAAAAAAGAAAGCACAAAAACTAAAAAATCCTGTCCTTTTGCACCAGTAGTTTCAGTTTCCCCACCTTGAAACTTATTGAGGTAGAGAATGAAATGTCTAGCGGATTACCATTGTCTCAGCATCCTTAAGGGGCGACAGACAATATACCATTTCCCAGACATCCCCCTAGGGGGCAGAGTTCTACAGTCTGATTTATATAGAAACCAGACACAATAAGGCTGGAGGTTCTGAAGGAAAGGTGATCGGATCATTGCAGCCACAAGGGTTAACATTCACCTGTAAAATAGAACTAATTATATTTTTTATCTAACTTATATCTGTGATACTGTGTTATGTAAGCGCTCCGGAAGATTTCAATATCAAAGAAAAAATGTAAATCTAAAAAAAAAAATTCTTTCATGTCTCTTCTTATGAAGATCGCTGCAATTTTAACTCATTTGCATCTCCAAAGGCAGTTTGTATAGTACAGTGTATGGGAAATATTCATGTGCATGTACTTTTCTCTCCTTCTCTGTATGCTCTGGTAAGTAGAGGACTCTCAGCCCCGCTTCCTCCTTTGTCCGCCTGCACACCTGGACCATTTTATTCTCAATCTTTTTTGATTGAAGGGGCATCAACAATGAGCATCAAAAATGAACATTAGAGAATTGAGAACTAAGAAACGACAGAATGATGCAAAATTATAGAGCCGGTCTACTCTTGGGTCTAGATTTTGCTGTATTGTAGATAGTAGCTGGGTATCTGGTGGATGCCGCCTAAGGTCTCAATATATATTGGTAAAGCTAGTGTTCCCGGGTTTATATCCAAACACCTCATAGGCACATATATTTCTGTAAATTTTTTGTAAAATTATTTACAGCTCAATCAGCAGTTGTTTATAATATAGGCAGTGTGCCAGCCCGAAGACCAAGCCTAGGGGGCCCATGGCCACCCAAACCACCCACCAAATTTTATGCTGAGAAGGACCTTCACCCATAAAATCTTTTGTACATCTGTTCCTGCTCTCAATACACTTGTACACAAGAGCCATTTCAGGACCTTTGAAGGTCCTCCAAAGGTCCTGAAACTGCAGATTGAAAGCAGCAGAAGGGAGATATCCTCCATTCCCCAAGAAGCTGATTCTAATACTATATGCAGGAAGTGACTTGTAGGGGCAATAAAATTTATACAGCCCAGGACCCAACACATCCAAGTTATAAGAGATCCATTACAGGTGGCCCCCTACTTAAGGACACCCGACTTACAGACAACCCATAGTTACAGACAGACCCCTCTGACCTCTGGTGAAGCTTTCTGGATGCTATTACTTTAGTCCCAGACTGCAATGATCAGCTGTAAGGTGTCTGTAGTAAAGCTTTATTGATAATCCTTGGTCCCATTACGGCAAAAAATGTTTAAACTCCAATTGTCATTGGGGCCAAAATTTATTTTGTCTGGATCTACAATTATAAAATATACAGTTTCGACTTACATACAAATTCAACTTAAGAACAAACCTCCGGACCCTATCTTGTATGTAACCCGGGGACTGCCTGTACATATCATTATTGTTAACTTCAAATCTGAATTTTTTTTTAAAATACATGCAAAGTTTTACGAGTCACAGACACATAAAAGTAGTTGGCCATTTTTCCTTGCTGTGGACCTAAATCCACACAAGTTTTACAGAAACCCAAATCACGTTAAGAAGTTGATTTGATGGGAAAATATACCCCGAAATTCTCACCAAATTAAAAACGTGTGAACAGGGCACAAGGCTAGGTTAACACTTGGTGTTAACATTCTGCAGGGAAATCTATTGTTAAGGCAACATTCACACAATGTATGCCCGCCGTACTACGTGCTGGTGCCGGGAAGAGGAGGAAAGATAGTAAAAGTAATATATAGGTCACGGCTCCGTATTTCAGGGAAAGATCGGACATGCTCTGTCTTTCTCCCGGCTACGGAAAGGTACGGTGCTGCATGTGTGCTGCACCCTACCACTCCCGTACAGCGCCGTGCGCCCATTGACGTGTGAATGTAGCCTAATTCTGTATTTTTACAATACTATAGATGTAATGAGATGGCAAAATCCTTGGCATATAGAGAATCAGAACTGATCTCATGTGCCCTACAATCCAGTGCCCACACTCTCACTATTTACCCAGTCTTGGTTGGGAAAATTGGCGTAGCATATTATGGGTCCTGTCGCTGAAATAGTGATTCCTGGAATATGGCAAGTAACCAGCAACAGCACCAATGCTGAATCCCAGAGAAAGTGTATCGTATTCTATCTATAATATATATTCAGGTTTACTTAGACAACCCCTTAATGCAGAAATTGAGTTTGGAGAAATCTTCACCAAGTAAAATCTGTGGTCAGTGCTACACAACAACTGACAGTTGTCCCTAAAGTTTGATACATGCGATCCATAGTATTCCGAATGGAACAAAACTTCCAGTCAATTCATAGAAGCTGTGATACTAAAGGAACATGTGCCATATTCATGTGACCACTATCTCTATGGGTATATTACTGAAACAATTGATTGTGATGTGACCAATCTGTACATTGTCCCTGGTTGTTACTGATGTAAAACCATATTTGTAGCTTTTAATCCATCACTACTACAAAAGAGACGAGATTGTACAAATTTGCCTTAATAAATCACAACATCTTGTTTCTGAGCTACTGGCCGTGTATGACGCAAATTTTAAGGCCTTTGGCATACAACTGTGAGCGCAGGCTGGAATTCACGTGCCGACGACAGCGCAGATAATGGGACTCCATACACCACAATGATATATGATATAAAGAGTCCCTTCTTGCCTGCCAAACAGCAGCACTGAATGGTTGTCATGATGTCAGTTCAATGCTGCTGGTTTGCAGAAAAGAAGGGACTCCTTACATCACTGTGATGCTTGGAGTCCCATCCTATCCACTGTGGTCATACTAGGAAATCCATTTACTACAGGCCTGTGATTCACTATCTACTTACCAGAATACTCAGGAGAATCATCAAGTGGTAGAATTAAAGTAAAAGAAGACAATACAAGTAAAAGTTCTTTTTCATAGATCCCCATAATTAGCATTTTTAGGTTTGCATTGTGCTTCCTGCGCGAAAAACGCAGAAAAAATGCATATGCCCCCTAAGCAATAAAAGCCATGATGTCAGTAATAGCAGATGACGGCTACAGCCGGTGAGTGACTACAGAGGTGACGTGGTGCCTGTCTGTATACAGAGAGGAAATAAGTGGTCAGGCTAGGTTTATGCATGTGGTCAGAACCCCCACCAACGCATTGCGGGAAGGGTCTGCAAAAACAGAGCGTAGACTATAATTTTGACGTATTAATGGTAAAATCACACAAACTATTAACATTATTGTTATTGCAGTGTTATCTGTGCATCCAAAGAAAGTTGTATGTTGGTTTTCATTTGCAACAACATGCAAAGCCAGACCTAAAGGGCCTGGGCCATGATTTGTGTCATTCAAAGCTACAGACAGTGTTTGGATGCATCCCTGGAGAAAGGTTTCTTCATAACTTAGTGTATATTGTGAGAAGCTGCTGAAATATGGATTTATAGTCCAGTATTATAGGGTTGTCAAATTGACAGGTGGCGGGGCGGGTGGGTTGGTGTCCTCACACTGCTGTACTCTTAGCTCTCTACATTTAAACGTTTCATAGTATTGCTATAGTCTTCAACCAGCAGTCCACATCTTTTACACGGAGGGAAGGGGGAGAACTAAGAGCACAGCAGTGTGAGAAGCTACAATCCTTGGATAAATATTTCATTTTTTATGTCTCCAGTTGTGTAAGGTGAAAATACAAGAGAAATGTGAAATAAATCCTTAGACTTGTGCAGTTCAGAAGTGTCATTACATAGAAAAATTATTAAATACTTATAGATTTTTTTTTTTTTTAAACATAAAACATTTTGCATTCATCCTTTTTTCATATCTTTATTCATATATTCAATACACATCATATTTCTTGGAGCTTCACTTAAAAAAAAAAAAAAAAAGCCAAAACCTTGAAACCCTCATTCTGGTCTATTCCCACCAGAAGACTACAAAGCGGCCATACACTACTATCATCTGACTATAGCAAGGTTTGACATCTGACAGATCACACCCCCCCTCCTCCCCTTCCTTTCCTTTTTTCTGTGCGCTGCGGCTTTAAGGAAATGGTGATCAGTATCACTACATGCGTCTCTCCCCTCCCCCAGCCCTGGTCACAGAATGCCATTTTTTTTTTTTTTTGCTATCATTAACGGAGCCAAATGCTTTATAATACGCTGCCGGTGCTGCTTGTTTGTGAGGACCGTGTCCCCGGCTGCCTGTTGCTTGGCATCACCCTCTCAGACCAAGGGGAATAGCAGGAGGCGGCATCTTCTGCAACAGGTGCCAGGCTACATCTTCTGGATATCCAGTCCCGGCACCGGGAACATCTTTCTGGAAGCTCCGTGACGGGAATTTTTCCCATTCTCCTGGCCCTGCCGGCAGTGACAGCTCCTCATGTCTTGTGGGAGGGAGCAGCCTCTCCCAATGAGATAAGGACAGCAGACAGGTGCTCGCTGCTCTCGTTATATCCTGGTTACACCACACATCTCTGCCACCAAATAATCAGGACGTTGTCTTGTCAAGGGCGAGGCGGCAGCTCCAGCTGGAGACCGGCACCCAACCGGTTAACTCTCTAATCTCCAGGATGTCATCCAATATTTCCTTTCCAACCTATTAGATGCCTCCGTGTTATCGGGATGGCAACAGAATATATCCCTGTTCTCCGTCTGCACAAACTATGGAGATTTCCTCCGCCACTGCCGCCGCTCTACGTTCTTTTCCTGGCTGCTGTTTTAGCAGCCCATTGATATGCAAACGATCATCATGCCTCCGTGCAAATATTGGACCTGAGCTCCAGGAAAGAGACTCCACAAGAAAGATGAACGTGCAGAGAAAGAGAAAATGTCATCCTGTTTGTGCTGCAAACTAAGGAAACCTACCGTTTTTTTCCCGTGTAAGAATTGTGTGGCTTTTGAGGACCTCTGTGAATGTTGACGCCCACCTTCTACTCCGAGAAGCCTTGTCAATGGTCAGCCATTAACTTTTTGGACCAGCAACCAAATACATATCCAATAAATTTCATTTTTTTTTAATTATTATTTATTGGTGAACTTTTTGAAAACTTCTGAATGTCTGATGTTAGATCGCGTCAGCGACGACCTGATGATTGTGAGGTGATACTCCGTTACTATCCTGGTGCTATATTGCAGAGGTTGCACAGTCGGCTATGTTTCAGTTGTAACCCGGTTTTCCTTAGAACAAAAATTGCTGCGCAAAGAACAAGCTGATGTAGCAATCCCCGGACATTTTTTGAATATTTTCACGGTCCTAAGCTCCCTCCTTCACTAATACTCCTCAGCATTGAAGAATATTCCTGCTTGGTGTTGCCCTTTTGTGTGTTAGTTACCGGAATGACTCCTTAAGGCACGAGTATGACTGACTTCTACCCAGTCTCTAAGATATTGAGATGCGAAATGACTGAGAACCTGAAACTGAGAACACTCAAGCAATAAAGGGTCTGTGGGACAATACATGGTCAGTGAATAGGATCCAGGTAATATTGTCTCCTCCCAGAAACCCACCTGCTTATTGACTACTGAAGTGAAACTCCGCTCTGCTCAAAGTTGAATTTTGTTGGACCAGACTCCTCCCCTACGGTGTGTCTTATAAAGCCAGGTTGTGGAGAGGGGGGTGTTATTATTGTGACCCTCATTCACAAGAAGGTTAGATCTCCTTGCAAGTGGTCTAAGACCCCCCTTAACAGGACCTGTCAAGATGATGGAAGAAATCTCTATCTCCATGGCTTATGATGCCCACATCTTCAGCCAGCTCTCCGATGAGGACATCTTGGCCCAGCTGGTGGAGATCAGTAAGCCTAAACCTGTGGTAAGTTGGACTGTCTTGGGTAAATTTTTTTCAATATTTGGGATGTTTAAGTGTGCTGTTTTTTAATTAACTTGGAATTTGCAATAACTTGTATTTGCATATTCACTTGTATATGAGTGAAAGGGTTAAAATTGGGTAGTTCTTGGAAAGCTAGTGTTCTATGGTATCAGCCACTCAGCTGTAGCTGTTCTTCAGTAGGATGAGGAGAAAGGGCATCTGTTGTATGTAGATTACAGCGATACATTAAGGATTTTAATCCTGGAGGCAATGAAAGGCCAAATCTGAAAAGCAGATATGGTCCAAAAATAAGGTCAGGTGATGTATGCAATGTATAGTATGACAGAGAGAGAAAATCTGATGTGATGTTTTGGGTTTATATGGTTTGGATCAGGATTTCTAGGTAAACCCAGAGTAAATTCATTCAGGACTCCTAGGAGAAACGGTGAGAGTCCTGATCACTCCGCCCATACACAGTGATTGACAGTGAGGGTGCTAATTACTCCGCCCACATACATTGCTTGACAACACATCCAGTGTGTGGACAGAGCAGGTCTTTAACTGTCTCTCCTTGGAGTCCTCTTAGGATTTACTCTGCTTTTACTGCAAATTACTTTTCCAAGTAATATAAACTTATATATCGCAGATCTCAAAACACCTCCCGACTTTTCACTTTTAAGGGACTTGTCTTAACAGCACCACATTTGTCCAGTGGCAGGGTCTGGTACTGCAACTCATTCACTTTTAATGGTGCTCAGCTGCAGTACCGGTTATAACCTGTGGAAAGCCATGGTGCATTGTTTGGGGAAAAGGAATCCCTTTAGTTTATTCCTGGATAACCCCTTTAAATAATATCAGAAACACTTATTTAAAAAAAATAGTTTAATATTTGTGTAGATTGCTTCATAAACATAACGTGTGCATAATCCTTTTATTTTACATTGGGGGTCTATTTCAATCTGATCCCCCGCCCCCGGTGGCACCTGCTGGGTAAGCATTATATGACTGGATCTAAGTCTTTCTAACTTTCAGGTATATAAATATTTCTACCTCTCCTGAAAGTAATGACCATATTTTAAGTTTTTCAAATATTAATAGGGTTTCTGCTTATCCCATATGTTTGCCCATTGGGAGCCCCAGTAATGATGTCTATAGGGCCCCCCTCCCTCTCTGTGAATGGATCATTAAATACAATGCATGACTACTCTTTAGATGGGACCAGTGAAGTGCTGCACTACCTTTCCATTCAGACAGCGGAGTTGCTCGGGGTACCTCCATGGGATGTGGGGTTCCCACATTTGTCCTGGGGAAAGGATAAAAGTGTTAAAGGAAAACCCCTTTAAGGTGCAGAGGTTGGATGGTTTTACTGTGAAGATCTGGTTTTGTGCTTTTGTTTCCATGTTTGTGCACTTTTTGTATTGAAGAATCGTCTCACAGGATGATTTTTTAGTTTATCAGATTATTTGCCCGTTATAAGATAAGAAAACTCGCTCCCTGCCATATATATAACCCATCTGTTCATGTTAAGGGTAGAATGTTTGACCGGTAAAACTGGCCTGTGTGAATACTGTATTAGCGATCTTTAGATATCAGATGTAGATGGCATCCAGTCCCACCAGAATCCCCACCTGCTATGTTTATTAGTATTTCCCCTCTGTCTGTGTTGGGTCTGAAGCGAGTTCTTATGAATTTGTGGGGTAAATTGATGCCTCCTCTTACTCCTCATAGGCTGAGCTCAGACTGTTTACTTTTACTTGTGGTTTTTGTAATAACTACAATTGTTGTTCACAAAACCTCAAGATACACAAGCGGCTTATGACAAGGTTGCCAGGTGTATAACTTTTACGGTTTTGTAACCCAGATCAGATAATCCAGAATGTTGCATAATAAGTTATCCAGGCTTTAGTTTTATCTAGAAAAATTACTATTACTACATATTCTGATATTAAAGGGGTTGTGTGGAGGTTAGAGAAGAGCTGAGTTGCAATACCATGCACTTCCCATGGTCAGATGGTTTTTGGAAGAAAGTAGACCTGTTTTTCAACCTCCAGGTAAACAGCCAAAATCTGAGGAGCAACCTAAAGATGCTGTCAAACAGAGCGTTCCTGGACCGTTTTTAAACGTACCGAAAATGCATGCGTCTTTGAATGTTTACCATGCGTTTGGCTGGTTTTAATCTGTTTCACAGCTGCCTACACCACCACAGAAATAGAAGAAGTCGTACACACTGAAGCGAATAGTCTGTCTGCCTAAATAAATGAGGGTGCATATCTTCAGGCCACAGTCACACGGTGCATTTGAGTTCCATTTAGAAACACAATTCAAGCACTTTGTGTAGGAGCTTCTGCCCATCTTGGATACGTTCAGACGTAAACGCTTGCAATAGGGGATGAACAACACATGTTTTGCTGGTAAACAATGCTTGTGTCTAAATGTATATGCATTTGGGGCAAGCTCCTCCCCATTGGGGCTTGAATTGCGCTTCTAACGGTGCAGTCACAAGGTGTGCACTGAAAACACATGCGTTTTTGTATATTTATCATGCGTTTAGCTGGTCCATTTCAAAACTGCTTAGGCTGTGGTCACACGTGGCGTTTTGAACCCGTTTTTGGCTCCTTTTTTAAGCAGTCTGTTAAAAAAACGCATGTGTTTTTTGACAGACTGCTTAAAAACGGACCAAAAATGGGTTCAAAACACCATGTGTGCCATCACCCTAAGGCCGGTGCCACATGCACCGCTTTATCTGCGTTTGAAAACGCAAACGCAGACAAAGCCGCGCCCACCGCCTGCGATCGGGAATGAGCCGCCGGTGTTTTGCGTTAATTTAATGCAAAACACCGGCGGTTCGTTCCCGTTTGAAAACGCAAACGCAGACAAAGCAGTGTTTTGGCATCGGCCTAACACTTCCAGAAATGAAGAAAAACATATCCAAACCAGCCAAACACATGGTAAACATACAAAATGCATGCGTTTTCAGTGCGTTTAAGAACAGTCCAAGAACGCACCGTGTGACGGCACCCTAAACATGGCTTCAAAAGTGTCTGTGAAAATTTTAACATAGAATTGTTTATACGGCTGTGAACATGTTACTATATATTTAGCTTTCGTTTTCATGTACTCGTCAGAGCGGAATATGATTGTGAGATAATATTTATCGTGGGGAAGGTTTGGTACCATACATTTCCTGTCAGTTGCAACCAGAAAGACAGGAATGAGATAATTGCAACCTTAAAAGAGTGTTTCCCATTTAATAAGAAATATAGAAATAAAGAGATACTTTGGTTTAGTTTATACTTTTTAGCACCTATTCACACATCCATTTCTTTCTGTGTATGCTATCCATGATTTTAATTGATAGCGTACTGGCCCCCTATTTTCTATGTATCATTTTGAATTTATTTTTTTTTTTTTTTTTCAACAGATCCGTTTTCTGTTGAAAGAATTTTAGAGTCTGCAATTTTATTTTTTCACATTTGCGGATCATAGACGACAATAAAGGTCACAGGGGAGATTTATCAGAAGTGTCAGAAAGCAAAGCTGTTGTAGTTGCTCATGGCAACCATTTAGAGCTCAGCTTTCATTTTATAAACTGCTGTGAGAAAATGAAAGCTGAGCTCTGATTGGTTGCTATGAGCAGCTAGACCACAACAATCCATTTGTAAACAATGGAACGTAAAAAAAAAAATTGATGCGGATATTAAAGTATATTATATAAAATATATTAGTATGAGCGACGACTAGAAATGGGAAAAACAGAACCATTTATTAAATTAATAGGTAAAGGTTTTGTACAGATGAATTTGGGAACTTTTACTTTTGTGTATTGTAATTTCTAGTCACATATTGCAGTGAACGTTCTGGTCACGGAGATGAGTGAACCCGATCTGTTGTATTGTTTGTGTCTAACACAATCTAAGGAAACGCCGTTGTCTCCGTTGAACACAGGAAACCTACGATACGTCAGTCATAAAACCCATTAGGGAACAAAAAAAAAACAACCTCACAAGCAAATCTGTAGCATCTGACTTTCCTACACATGACCGGATATTCATGCAGTCCTGGAAATGTTTTCTGAGCTTTTCACCTCAGAGCAAAAAAAAATAAAATCTCTAGTGTAATTGTGAAATAGTCACAGGTTACAAAGGGTTAACCTGCAGAGAAATATTCCGAGCATTCCTGAATTCCTGAGCTCATCCCCTGGGTGTAGTCGAAGGGTTAACCAGTGCTTTTGTTAATTAATCTTCTGCCAGTCCATTACCATAAGCTGACAGTGAAACCTGTGTAGGACGCCCCCTGTTGGGCTGCAGTCACCTGGTTTCAGTAATTACAAGATGAAGTTTACAGAAAGGGACTGGAAGGTTAATTTTGGGTGGGTGGGCAGCAGACACTCAGGATATTCCTGTGGGGTTAGTATAACCTGCTCCACTGACTTCTCAAAATCAACACGTATATGTACACGGATACGGAGAGGTCCTGTTGCTACAGTATACAAACACTGGCTCAATATTACTTTGTAGTAGGATTACTATCCGGATACACAAGCAATTCACACCCAACTGGTTCAGGTGACCTGTTTTTATCTGATCCCAGTAAGAGATAAAGCGATACATGACAAAGATAAGACTGTAAGCTCTTGTGTCACCCCCTCATCCTCATAGACTGTAAGCTCTTGTGTCACCCCCTCATCCTCATAGACCGTAAGCTCTTGTGTCATCCCCTCATCCTCATAGACCGTAAGCTCTTGTGTCATCCCCTCATCCTCATAGACTGTAAGCTCTTGTGTCACCCCCTCATCCTCATAGACTGTAAGCTCTTGTGTCATCCCCTCATCCTCATAGACTGTAAGCTCTTGTGTCACCCCCTCATCCTCATAGACTGTAAGCTCTTGTGTCACCCCTTCATCCTCATAGACTGTAAGCTCTTGTGTCACCCCCTCATCCTCATAGACTGTAAGCTCTTGTGTCACCCCCTCATCCTCATAGACTGTAAGCTCTTGTGTCACCCCCTCATCCTCATAGACCGTAAGCTCTTGTGTCACCCCCTCATCCTCATAGACTGTAAGCTCTTGTGTCATCCCCTCATCCTCATAGACTGTAAGCTCTTGTGTCACCCCCTCATCCTCATAGACCGTAAGCTCTTGTGTCACCCCCTCATCCTCATAGACTGTAAGCTCTTGTATCACCCCCTCATCCTCATAGACCGTAAGCTCTTGTGTCACCCCCTCATCCTCATAGACCGTAAGCTCTTGTATCACTCCCCTCATCCTCATAGACTGTAAGCTCTTGTGTCACCCCCTCATCCTCATAGACTGTAAGCTCTTGTGTCACCCCCTCATCCTCATAGACTGTAAGCTCTTGTGTCACCCCCTCATCCTCATAGACTGTAAGCTCTTGTGTCACCCCCTCATCCTCATAGACTGTAAGCTCTTGTGTCACCCCCTCATCCTCATGGACTGTAAGCTCTTGTATCACTCCCCTCATCCTTATAGACTGTAAGCTCTTTTGTCACCCCCTTATCCTCATGGAGTGTAAGCTCTTGTGTCACCCCCTCATCCTCATAGACTGTAAGCTCTTGTGTCACCCCCTAATCCTCATAGACTGTAAGCTCTTGTGTCACCCCCTAATCCTAGATGAACCTGTATGTAGTGTATCCACAATGTGTAATCCCAACCTGATTGTTACTTTGCACAGATCCATCCCTCCAATTGATCGTAATTACATAAATGAGTTAGGAGTTTAGTGATTGTATTCAGGAAAGGCCCTCGAAACAATGAAGACAGGAAGTTCAATAATCATTTTTTCCTCCTCTGTTTGGCTGATTATCTCCGGGCATTAATCACATAATGTCACACGGCGTTTGCTGAGAGATTAAACCCATGAGATGTAATCAGATGTGGAGCAGCCGTGCTGTGTATTGTGCTGGGTGCCATGTGTTCACAGGCCGGGACATAACTGCATATAGGAAGAGCACACATTTTCTTTCTGATTTTATCTTACACATATGATTAATTTTATTCAGTATTTTAGGTTTTTTTTGCACACAATTTTACATCATTCCGTATATTTTATTACACTGACAAGTGGAATCACGGGATCAAGCAGATGGCATTATAGGGGTTGTCCACTTTCAGAAAATGATTGATATTGTCTGTGTAAAGAACACAATTTTCCAATACACTGTCTTTTCTGTATAAATTCCTTACAGTTTTCTAGATCTCTGCTTGCTGTCACTACAGGAAGTTTCATTGTTTACTTCCTATGCATAAACACTGGCCTCTAGTCATGTGATGTTACACAGGTGCACAGCTCATTGTATCCGAAGTCATGTGATGTTACACAGGTGCACAGCTCATTGTATCCGAAGTCATGTGATGTCACACAGGTGCACTGCTTTTTATAACACACAGCATTGATTACTTTAACGAGCTGTGCACCTGTGTGACATCACATGACCAGGGTCCAGGCATTATCCACAGGAAGCAAACAAAGAAGCTTCCTGTTGGAAAACTCCAGGGAATTGATACAGAAAAGTATATTGGAAAATTGTATAACTTTTCTTTACACAAACAATATCAGTCATTTGCTGAGCATGAACAACCCCTTTAAGTCACATGATCAATTTGATTTTCAGGACAGGTGGATTAACATTTCAAACGAAAAGCTGAGCATGTTTGGCAGCATGTTATTGAGCAAGAGGAGCTGAACAGATTGTACATAGTGCCCTATCTGCAGGTAGCATGTTATGGAGCAGGAGGATATGAGCAGTTTGTACATAGTGTCCTATCTACAGGTAGCCTGTTATAGAGCAGGAGGAGCTGAGCAGTTTGTACATAGTGTCCTATCTACAGGCAGCATGGTATAGAGCAGGAGGAGCTGAGCAGATTGTATATACTGTCCTATCTGCAGGTAGCATGTTATGGAGCAGAAGGATTTGAGCAGATTCCACGTAGTGTCCTATTTACAGGTAGCATGTTATAGAGCAGGAGGAGCTGAGCAATTTGTAAATAGTGTCCTATCTGCAGGCAGCATGTTATGGAGCAGGAGGAGCTGAGCAGATTGTACATAGTGTCCTATCTACAGGCAGCATGGTATAGAGCAGGAGGAGCTGAGCAGATTGTACATACTGTCCTATCTGCAGGTAGCATGTTATGGAGCAGAAGGATTTGAGCAGATTCCACGTAGTGACCTATTTACAGGTAGCATGTTATAGAGCAGGAGGAGCTGAGCAATTTGTAAATAGTGTCCTATCTGCAGGCAGCATGTTATGGAGCAGGAGGAGCTGAGCAGCCTGAATATATAGATTTGTGAGAAATGATTTGGTGTATCCTTTCTCATTTGGAATTTAGGAGTCCAGAAGGCAAAGTCGCTTGATGATTGACAGCTTCCCTTGTCTGCATACAGAGATGACTGTCAATCAGTTACTAGAGCCGCCCACTTGACTCCTCTGCGTAGAATAATCAACTGAATCTTTTCCGGCATACTGTACATACTCCATTCCCCTCACGTGTTCTACAGATCAGAAACCATGTTCAACGTGACAGGTTCCCTTTAAATATCTTATGAAGCATATCAGATGTGAGAGCCAAGGATTGTAAGTGATCAGGGTAAGGAATAAGAGCAGGTTACATTGTATCACACAGTACACCGGTTACGGGAGGGCGGCCAAGCCTTGAGAAGGAGGAAGTCTCTCCACATGGAGCCTCCGAGTGCAGTGTATGGTAAAGGAGGGGCAGACCACTGATAAATTATTAAGGCACAAGTAACGTTATCTCATCTCTTTTTTTACATTTATCTCAAGGAATAAAAGGAGAAATTGTGTTTAAAATACTTTCTGAACTCCAGATTAGCTTGTCATTGAGGTCAGCCGTCTCTGATGGCCATACAATTGCTGCGGTCTATTATGTACGGCTGACAGGTACCCAAGTATTTGAGCTTTGGCCACGGCTGTGGAATTCATGTTTCCTGGTGCATCGGGCGGTCATATTGGATCTGTGTTGTCTCAGTCCTTTGTCCTCCTCTAGTCGTGCAAGAGATAATGACAGAACGTGGGCAGATGCTCATTATGTTCAGGCTGAATTAACAAGGATTTTTATTAAATGTATGTTTTTCTATTATTTTGGTTTATATCTAATACTTTTATACACATTTCCGAATATGGACATAATAAGTCAAGGCATTGGCTCTGTATAAGTTTTGAGGGTTTGGATATCAGCAGGACTCAGTGGATTTAGTAAGATGTGGAGAACTTCCCAGGTTAGAGACCACCCCTGAGGCACTTCACACCTAATTTGCATAATGATTTAAACTCCTCTAAATCTCCTTTTCTCTAAAGTAATGGGAAAATGAATTAAGAAGAGTCATATTTTGCCTGATATTAGTCAATTTTAGAGGAAGAAGGGGGAAGCGACACTTCAGATGCCCCTATCCTCACTTCTGTAGTACCTACAAACATGCCTTTGGTGTCAAATTATAGATTCTTATTTTTAATATGACACCAGCATGGTTGCTATAAAACCAAAGATCGGCGCGTCTGAAGTGACACTCTAAACTTGACTTGGCTGAGGAGAGGTGATTTGCCTAATTACATGACAGTTAAAATTTGCGTTTACAAAACGCAATGTGAATGCGTCGTTAACATGTATGTTAACTATGTGTTAACCTGTGTGTTATGTTAACGGTAATGTACTTGGGCAAATCACCTTTCCTCAGCTATTGAAATGCGTTTCCAAATGCAATCAAAGTGCAAAGTGTGAACAGCAATGTACCTGTGTATCAGAAGATTTTTCAAAGAAGATCAGCTGTGGTCTGGAGGCTTTTTAGTGATTTTACTTCTATGGAATATCTATCTTTTTTATTCTTTGTTCTAACATTACATCCAGATCTATCCAGATTCAGGGCATACTGGGAGTTGTAGTAATCTACGTCAGCCTGGTGGCGGCTATCTGTCATATCACACATTGCAGAAAATGTATTTTTGGCTCCTCCTTTCTTTCCGTTTCAGCCAAAATTCGGACTCATATGACCTTCCTGGGAGGACATCTGCAAAAACCTGCCCTTGGGGCTGACAACTCCCCGGCTGCTTATAGAGAAAGATCAACCTACATGGTAGAACAGGGTTTTCCTGGAGATTACGCTCGTCCAAGCTTTTCTTGGAAATTAAATGAAACGTTGAATTCTGCTTTTTTTCCCCTTAATTCTCTCCTAGGCCTTTGATTTTGGGCTGTGAGCAGCCAATTTAGTGGAGATCCGCAGTCTTCTGTTGCTAGGAAGCTGCAAAAACACAAATCCTCCCTAAAGCCCTTTGTAGAACGACAGCGCTGATCCGGTGCCCTCATTTGCCGAGAAAATAAAGTACAGAATTATTAGAAAACATTGATATGTTATTTCGGGATTCTATGAGGCAGGAAAAGAGCTGTCACAGGGCTGATAGGGAGGACGAGAGAACTGAAATGTGGTCCGGATATTACCCACCACAAAGAGTATCAGAATAGTATACGTACAGAACCACATCAGAGAGCGGCACCTGCTCTGGACCCATCTCTCACACGGGTGTATTGTAATATCTCCTTGACCTATAGGACCTACTTTCTGATCATATCTGGATGGATTTGCAATAGAATGTTGGAATTATTTCCTTTTTAAAGATACATTTTATAACATTCCACATCTGACAATTAACCAGTTTATAGACAACATAAGTTGGCACATTCTTTATCAGAACCTGCGTCTCCTGTAGTTTTACGAGCAGGTGTCGCTGCCCGGATCTGGCTATAACACGCCTGTTAGCTGCGCTGCCGGCTGAGCGAGATGTACCAGCTCCATACTGAGGTGACAGCGAAGTGAACAAGGATTTCTTTCTACTCTCACTGGAATCTAGGTCAGGCCACCATCATCTGGGGAAAAGCCCCGGCCTGGCCTGAGACAGCTAGAGAGCCAACAGTACGGAGCCTGGAGGAGCAGATAGGGGGGCTACCGCTGGTGCCTGGAGGACAGGGGGAGCACGTCATTAACAGGAGATGAAAGTCTAGTAATTACATATTAATTATCTCTGCTTAATGCATGGATGGAAGCCAGGACCATCAGTATACATGCTATGGGCTTCAAAGGGTTGTCTTGCCATAACCACTATTGAAGTCCAGGACGTCCATGCATTTCATGGAAGGTCATTCACATAATTTTTTTTAACTTAATTTTCGAATGGAGCAGCTGTGGCTTCACTTAACTTGTAGCCGGCTGCTGGGGACCTGAGAAGATTAGCTAGCTTTTTGTTAAAAATGGGTAATCTTTATGAGATCATCCCTTTTATGGGGCTGTAGTAAGATTACATCCACAGGATAAGTGTTGTGTTGGTTGGAGTACGAGTGCTGGGATCCTAATGAATGGGGGTCGCATGTCACCCCCCCCCCCCTTGTGAATCAAATGGTCACCCCCCTCTTCTGTGTAAGACAAAATATAGCAGGGATCTTTACATACATGCATTCATAGTAGTAAAGCGGTGGCTCAGTGGTTAGCACTACGGCCTTGCAGCGGTAGGGTCCTGGGTTCAAGTCCCACCCAGGTCAAAGAGTTTGTATGTTCCCTCTGTTTGCGTGGGTTTCCTCCGGGTCTTCTGGTTTCCTCCCACACTCCAAAACATACTGGTAGGTTGATTAGACTGTAAGCCCCTTTGGGGACAGGGACTGATTTGCGACAGCCGTAATCTGTGTGCGCTATATAAATAAAGAATTATTTTTCATATGAGTTCACAATTCTTATTATTGTGGGCTGCAGCAGTCAGACTCCCACTGACAACCTTACCACTTATCAGGTTGACATTGTTCTTTCTTGGTACAACCCCTATAATGTGGTTTGTGGTATACAAGGTTTGTATACTGTATAATGTCCTCTTGCATGAGGTTATACTGTGATATAGGCACACAGTGGGCCATTACAACTTCTTTTTCATGTCCGCGGAAACTGCTTGGTTGTTCCACTTCCAGTACCTCCATGCCCAAGGCTCGGCACCAGTGGTGGTTCAAGCCAATGTACCTCACAGGAAATTCGTCATCAGTTTTGACTATAATAAACTGCAGACTGTTCTAGCTGTAGGCCCCAGAGATCTGTTTAACCCATACCCCTGTGTGTGTTGTGAGTAGCTGCAGGACTGAGAAAAATGAGGTTATTATCCAGGTTTTCATTTCCAGCAAGGGCTCTGGGCGGGGCTTTCTTTCTGAAGAGCTTTTTGCTCTTTGCAATGCACTGCTCCACAGCCCCTCCCCCTGCTGAGTGACTGCTGCAAGTATCCAACCAATATCCTTACATCTCCTAGCAGCAGAGAGCAGAAAGCTCTTCAGCCTGAAAGACCTGCCCAGAGCACTTGTAATAGTTTTAAAGCTGGATTATAACATCGCAGATCTCCAGGGCTTCTAATACAGTCTACAGCTGTGAATGGTGAAAACTGCTGACAGATTCCCTTTAACCTGGTGTAAATGACTTTGCATTGGGTTGACCTATACACAGTCATTTATAAGCGTAAATGTAGAAATAAAAGATTTCCAGATTATTAATCCGCCTCCATTGAGGTTTGTTGCAGCCAAATCCACGATCACAATGCCGCCATTATATCGCATATTAATCTGTTATTTTCAGCTTTCATTAAGAAGGAATTTGCAATCTGTCACAAGACTCGCTCCGTCTCCTGAATGAATGTCCTGGATTCAGTTTAGTTAATTAAATCTCGGCTTCAGATTAGGTAGGCGTCAGACAGGGGACTATTTTTTTGAAGCCTTGGGTTGAGGAGATTTTGGGTATTTGCATCAAGAAAATCATATAATGCAAATCCTTAAAGTAGAGTTTGGTGCATGAAGCGGTTAATACTCCACATTGTAGAGGGTGTGTATGTCTGAATAGTATCTAGGAGCTAAGTCACAGCTGAGCTGCAATACCAGACACAACCTATGTGCAGATGTGGCGCTATTTTAGATAGATATCAGCTAACCCACTAAACTCCATAAGCAGCACCTAACAACAGAGCAAGGTCTCTTGTGTTTTATAAGTTTCTAAGTGCAATACAAAGATGTGTCGTGACATATTATTGTGGGTTTTTTGCACGCACCTTCAGGGGACATGTAGGTTTTTCTTATATTTGGATATTTTGTTGGAAATTATGAATAAACTCCATTTCAATATGAAGGTGACGCATGTGTGGGTGATGTGACTTTTTTTGTGGGGACCGTAAGACGTAGGGGATGTGTAGGAGCAAAACTCCTACAAAACTGTGTGTGTGCAAAACTGTATATATGATGAGCAGCCACCGATGACGCTGTTCACATTGTAGTTTATTGCAACATAGTCACAACGTTCTGTTCTTGCAGGTGTGCTATATATATATATATATATATATATATATATATATATATATATATATATATATATATATATATATATATATATATATATATATATATATATAATATGAGTGGTATACTCTGCCATCTGGTGGCAAAGTTAGGAACTGCTAAGATGTTGTTAATTGGATTGTACTCCTAGGACACCTAGTGGTGAAATTGTAACATGCATTTATTTATGGCTTTATTTTTCAGGTGCCTACAAAAAAGCTGAAGAAATATGAAAAGGAGTATCTGGCAATGAGAGAGAGCCAGCTACAACAGGAAGATCCCATCGAGAGATACAAGGTAAGAAATCCATTAGAGTTATCTGAGAGATTGCAGGACATTTCTCTTACCATTCAAGACGATTTATTGCTGAGACCTTTGGATGCCACTGAACATGTTTGGGATGATATAAAATTTCTTTGAAATTCGCTATTATAATAGCACATAAAAAAAATATGATGCTGAAATGCAGAACATATGGAGATTGCAATACAATGAAGGTGCGTAATTCATGGTCCAGTCACTGCTTATGTCCCTCGAACATAATATTGCATGAGCATGATATTCACCATCGTCCTTCACGTGTCTCATAGCATAATTAGAGGGAAAGACATAAGTCCTGGTTGCTACGGACAACAGCTTTTGCCCCCTTTATATTTAGATGTCGGCTGCTATAAAGGTTATACATTATATAATGGCTTTTAGCCTTGTAGACGTATGTTGGCAGTGCATAAACTACGTAATACTAGACAGCGGACGATGTACATGATTATAGGATCGTCGTCTGTTATGGTAGTGTAATCACATAATTATAGCATCAGTATAGTCTATTGTCCTTCATATATAAGGAGTATCTCTCAGAACATCTAACTATGGGATCCGTACATTACAAAGCAATGAGACCCAAATAACGAAGGTGCGGCTCTCTAGACCTGAATTGGTTGATCACCCAGTTCTCTAGACCCCCTAGGATAATTAGGCCGGTCACCCAGATCTCTAGACCTTCTAGGGTAGATAGGCCGGTCACCCAGCTCTCTAGACCCTCTAAGATGAATAGGCCGGTCACCCAGATCTCTAGACCCCCTAGGATAAATAGGCTGGTCACCCAGCTCTCTAGACCCCCTAGGATAAATAGGCCGGTCATCCAGCTCTCTAGACCCCCTAAGATAAATAGGCCAGTCACCCAGCTCTCTAGACCCCCTAGGATAAATAGGCCGGTCACCCAGCTCTCTAGCCTCACTAGGATAAATAGGCCAGTCACCCAGCTCTCTAGACCCCCTAAGATAAATAGGCCGGTCACCCAAGGATAAATAGGCCGGTCATCCAGCTCTCTAGACCCCCTAGGATAATTAGGCCGGTCACCCAGATCTCTAGACCCCCTAGGATAAATAGGCCGGTCACCCAGCTCTCTAGACCCTCTAAGATGAATAGGCCGGTCACCCAGATCTCTAGACCCCCTAGGATAAATAGGCCAGTCACCCAGCTCTCTAGACCCCCTAGGATAAATAGGCCGGTCATCCAGCTCTCTAGACCCCCTAAGATAAATAGGCCAGTCACCCAGCTCTCTAGACCCCCTAGGATAATTAGGCCGGTCACCCAGATCTCTAGACCTTCTAGGGTAGATAGGCCGGTCACCCAGCTCTCTGGACCCTCTAAGATGAATAGGCCAGTCACCCAGCTCTCTAGACCCCCTAGGATAAATAGGCCGGTCACACAGCTCTCTAGACCCCCTAGGATAATTAGGCCGGTCACCCAGATCTCTAGACCCCCTAAGAGAAATAGGCCGGTCACACAGCTCTCTAGCCTCACTAGGATAAATAGGCCGGTCACCCAGCTCTCTAGCCTCCCTAGGATAAATAGACCGGTCACCCAGCTCTCTAGCCTCACTAGGATAAATAGTCTGGTCACCCAGATCTCTAGACCTCCTAGGATAAATAGGCCGGTCACCCGCTAGCATGAATAGGGCAGTCTTTCAGCTCTCTAGACTCCCTCTAGGATAAATAGGCCGGTTACCCACTTTCTAGACTCTCTAGGATGAATAGGTTGGTCACCCAGCTCTCTTAGACCCTTTAGGATTAGTAGGCCAGTCACCTAGGTAATATCTTTTTAGATACCATTGAAGCTGTATAACCAATATAGAATAGAAGGCAGAGGATTGCACTAGTAGTTTGCAGGTTATGTTGACATGTAAAGGAGCAAAGTATTGCATTCCAGGGAACAACTGCATCACGTGAGAAGTCTTAAAGAAATAAATAGGCGTTCTGGATAGGAAGGGCTGGGATTCTCAGTTTATTTGTGGAACAATGGGCATTGACAATGTGATATGTGAAGATATGAAACAGCTGACAAAAAAGGTTGTGTAAAACACTGAGATTTTACAATGATATCTTGATTCTCCCTGATGTCATATTCCAAAGGATTTCAATGTTGCAATACTATTTCCATATATATATACATATACTTTATACAGTGATTTTTCTCCTGTGGTCCTGCACACAATATGTGATACCCCGTCCTTGGCTGACGCATTTCACATCTGATTGTTTCATTTCATTTGCTATAGTCTATTTAACTGATGTCATGCTCCAGCCAGCCCTTTAATTAACATAGCCTGAGTATAATTAGAGGGATGGTAAAATGACAACAATTAAACTTGTAGTCCCCTGAGTACAGGGCCCCATTGTCTTACAGGAGTTATTTAGGATTACTGAGAACTGGCTGGATGCTGCATATTAGGTAAAACATCAAATTGTGCTGTTGTCCATAGCAACCACTCACACAACCACCTAAATTACCCAGCCTGCCATAGCACAGTGAAGCTTACATGCATCTTTACATAAAACCTTGGGTTTTTTGGAATATCCCATCAAGGTGCGGCCATGACAGAGATCCAGTTTTGGCGGCCATTTTGTCAAATGATTCTGCTATTTCAGTGGAGTTAGGAATTTTGGTTTAGGACACAAAATGGCTGCCTATAGCGTATATATAAAGTTAGAGGTAGATTTCTAAAAGCTATTGTCCCTTTTCTTTCAGTTTGTGTTTGTAAACCAGATGTCCCCTCTCTTCGCAATGTGACATGGCGCCTGACCACTCAAAAAAACAGGTTTTATTAACATGGAAGGAAACTCTACGCTAGACCCCGATATGGTGCCGCTTCATGTAACTTAGTTGTATTTAATTTAAAAAATATAATTAGTAATTAATAAAGTTATTTTGATATTAAAAATCCCCCTATGTCTCCTTTAATAGTTAATACGTAGTGTAAATTGCGTATCTTGTGTAGAATTCCTCTCAGAGAGATGTCCTTTACTTTGGTGACGCACAATTTAGTTTCTGTGTATTTTTTAGTAAGCGGCTGCCACTTGGTCCCCAATATATATAGTAAGCTGTAATGTGACAGGTTGGTCCCTGAGCTGAGATATCAGGGACTGTGTGTATGGCCATTAAGGTGGTACAATAATACGGTCTGACATATTTTTGGGCAATGTGTTTACCATTGTTTCAACAGGAAACACCTCCTTACGTGTTTCTAAGAGCTCACACACTGATGACAGGAAAACATAGGCCTAAGGTTTACCACACGGCTACTAATGCACAACTGGCCATACAAAGTAGGCATGAATTCACACTCAGCAGTCGCTGAAGAGATTTTTGTTGTTTTTGTATAGAAAGTCACTAAAAGTTTTTTCAGCTGATCTGTGGCTTTGAGGCTTCAACCGTGATCACATCCTGAGGTAAAATTGCTAAACGCGAATGGAAACCGAATGTTACCTCTACATGTAATCATGGGGGAAGCCTTTGCTTCTCAAAACGCACCATGTGAATGCAGCCTGTATGTAAAATTCATCCACCACTAGGACGTTCATTGAAGCTTTACACGCAACAGACTATAGCAGAAAGTGGCAGCCCAGTATAAGAGCCATCTGTCAGCAGATTCTCCTCATCTGTTTGGCCTGAGGTTGGTGGCACACGTAGCGTTTTAAACGCATTTTTGGCCCATTTTTAAGCAGTCTGCCGAAAAACTCATCCGTTTTTTGAAAACGCATCTGTTTTTGACCAATGAAGATAATTGGTCAAACCTGTCAAAAACGGATGCGTTTTTTAAAATCCGCATGCGCTTTTTTGACGGACTGCTTGAAAACGGTCCACAAACTCGTTCAAAACGCCATGTGTGCCATTACCCTTGTTCTTTTTTTTTTGTGTTACTTTGAACCCCTTTTCCCCCTCACAAAATAAATAAGGATATAAGTTCCTATTCATACTGATAATATTCTCTGTGCTATTCTGGTTATTACATTTTGTGGCTATTTGCCTCCTGCAGTCTATAACCAACTAACAATTGCTCAAAACTTGCCGTATTATCCTATAATTCTATAATATAATGTTCTAGCTATAATGGTGGGGATCTGAGATCTCTATATACAGCTGCACTCCTAGCCACGCAAACGCACTGCTATATACTGTAAGGTAATGGGGCTGAGTTACAGGAGCAAGTGCATATGCTAAAGGGACTAACTTTACTATAGTGAGAATGACCCTTTAAGAAAAATAAAGCTTAGTGGGGGGTGTCCTATGGCAAGGATGTATAATAATAAGAAGGTGTCGGGCAACGGGAGCCTCCTGGGTCTTAGCACTGGCTGCTCTGGGATCACTAGCAGCAGATTATCACTACCACCATGAGGAAGTAAGAGGCAGCAGCCGCCTCCCTGTGTCCAGCCCCATCACATCTCCGCAGAACATTCCCCTCTTCACTCTCTGGTCTCCATGTCTTATCAGGCAGTGCACATTGTGTGGCTGATCGGTGAAGGTAAGTCCCTGCTCCCACTGCTTATCTCCTTGTGGGTGTCCTCTGCCTCCAGCTATGAGCAGTCTGTGTCTCTGCTTCGCTATAGGGGAAAAATGTTGTGTCTAAGCTTTGTGTGTTCACTGCCGGATAGATCCATACACAGATCCCAATCATTTCCCGAGAATTCCGACCATTTTCTCTTTACATTGCACTTACTTTTTAATATTTTGTAATACAGGCAGTTACATACAAGATAGAGTCCATAGGTTTGTTCTTAAGTTGAATTTGTATGTAAGTCAAAAATGTATATATTTTATAATTGTAGATCCAGACAAAACATTTTTTGCCCCGGTGACAATTGTAGTTTCAAATTTTTTTGCTGTAATTGGATCAAGGATTATCAATAAAGCTTCATTACAGACACCTTACAGCTGATCATTGCAGTCTGGGACTATAGTAACATCCAGAAACTTCACCAGAGGTCACAGGGGGCAGAGGGGTCCGTCTGTAACTAGGGGTCATCTGTAAGTCGGGTGTCCATAAGTAGGGGACCACCTGTACTTCTCTTTTGATCAAGATAAATCCCCTCACTAGGTTGCGTTTGCATGGTGCAGGTACATAAATGTAATTTTTTTTTTTTGCTTTTTTTTTTTATTTTTTTTTTTTTGACAAAATTGTAAAAAACTGACCAATAAGTTGTTTTAAAACTGAACAATAAGTTGTTCTGCACCAGGTGAATGCGCTTAGATCCTGTATCAGGTCTTTGCTGAGGAGGGACACACCACTTCCTAACCAAAATTTAGGTTCTCTGAACTTTTGCATGAAAAGATCAAGAAAATAGGACACTAGAAAACTGCGTCTTATTTTTCATATTTGTGTCATTCTGTCCCCAAAATGCAGTTTTGAGATTATAACCTAAATGTCCGCAGTGTACCAGTGCGCTGTCATGTAGACGGACCTCAGCGGACATCGTAACCTTGACTTTTAGTAGCCATTGGGTCTTGGTATGTGACATCCACTGTAGTTTTTGGAAATTCTTCCTCTTCAGAGTAGATAATCCTGTAATGTTTCCTGTATAAACAAGGTTTTCTCGCTCTGTGTATACACTCGCACACGTCTGGTGTCGGGGCGTCTATGACATTTGTTATGCTGGTTTGCGCTTGGTTGATGTTCACCAGGAATAAATATAGTATATTCCAGATAACAGCTGCGGGCACCAAAACTGCTTCTCCCACACACTTTGATAAATACGTTTTCTCTTAAAGGGTCTTATAGTCCATACAAGGTTAGACGGCGCCTTTAAAAGCTTCCCTGCGGCTATGTAATAATAAGGGATAGATTTTAGGGTGCACTGCCCTATGATAGGGGTACAGAAGGTCATTGTGCTGCACCTATAATGTGGGGTGAGGCTGATTTCTGGCCTGAATTTACTTACAGATTTTTTTTTCAATCTTTAAAGTGTGACCTTTCCCTTTTATGAAGTCAATGTAAATATACACAGAGGCCCTGACGCCAGGAATCCATCATACAGGATCTGTTTGTTTTAGATAAGATTATTATTAAGTCTACTGAAGCCTGATGTACTTCTGCGTATGATGCTGTAAAATACTTTCTCTCAACCTTACGAAGTCTGTGGAAACGAGCCCATGTGCTGCTCAGAACCCATGGACCAAGCACAGTGCAGCGGACGGGAGTCCTTGCATCATAGAAAAATGTGATACAAGCCGGCTGAGCTGAAGCAACGACAGTGTAAGAGTTGTCATTGTCCCTGGAGATCTTTGTAATAATACAACAGGACTGAAAAATTAATTTCTACCAGGATTGTGGCTGGATTTAGGTAGTCTTCTCACACTGCTGTGTTTTTTGGTCTTTGCATTCAAACTGCTCCCCCTATTCCTTTCATCTGCTGAAATATCTAAGCAGGGGCATATTTCAGCTCTTACAGCAGAAAGAAGGGGCTGTGCTATGAGATCTTACACAACAATGAAGTCCAGCTACAATTATGGAACATAAATCCAGGATTTTTCACAGTCCTGCTACTACAAAAAATTATGGTTACACAACTCTCCACGGCCCATACCTAACACCGACAGCAGCTTTATAGGGTTGACACTACTGATAGACTCCCTTTAGCAACCATAAGATTTGAGGGCCATTAAAGAAAAATACATAATTGCTCAATGTGTTCCATTGGGTATATAGATGATATATTAATAGATTACATAACATCTAAGTAGTATATTATAACAGATTATTATAATAGATTATATGTCTCTAAAAATCAGATGCAACATTTTGGGTGTTTTCCTGTAAATGACTTGACCCAGGCCGCTCAGAGAGCAAATATTCTTTTGTTTTTGAGTTATTTTATGTCAGTGCTGCATCTATACAAAGATATGATGGCAGATTTTAGAAAACTTGGATGACAACCCCAATGGGAGACCCATGTGGACAACTATACAAAAAGTCATATTACTGGTGCATTATAGGATCTATATTATGACCTGACACCCCCCCCCCCTACTGTACTGAACCTATACGATCTCTGCACAACATGTGTCGTATGAGATCTTCTCCCCTCCAGGTAATTGTAGACTAGACCTCTATAACATGTTGTCCGTCAGACTCAGGAGACACTATGGGTGTTGTGTTACCATATCGGAGGTTGTATTTTTTGGGGGATTGGAATGATTGGTTTAGAAGAGGGAACCTGTACGCTGTTAATAGCATTCTTCCTAGTAACCTAAGCCGCTCAGTGTTAAAGGGATGAGTGTAATAAGGTCTCCGCCCGGGATGCCTGTGTGCACCGTGTCAGTATTTTCCCTTCTAAAGTGAATTGTCTTGTAATCCGAGGCTTCTCCAGGAAGACAATAGCGAGTTCTGGTAAACAGCGAGTGTTACCCTGTATCGCAATAGACACGGCCGCTCTGTTTCCTGCACAGCAACAAGTCAGGAAATAGCCGGAGCTTCTATCACACGGACATTCAGAGGCTCCGGTGCAGAGCGCTGCTGTTATCCAGGGAAACCACATCCCAAAATAGCAGCTCCAGGACAACATATCCTGCGCTGTGTGAGTATATAGCACAGCACAACAGCAAGAGGCGGCTGCGGAGACTACAACACCCATCAGGTCACTGATCATTAGCAGTGTAGTCCGGATTACGAGCCTGTACTTCTAGGACTACATGTATGAAGCTGCTTGTGCCTGTGTTTATGTGTCTTGCCTCAGGCAGGTCGCTCCTGCGCTTGTGAAATCCTTGTCTTGTTGCTTCTTCCTGCCGAGCAGTAAATTGAGTAATATTCTGCGCTGTCAGGACCCGCTCCTGTCCATTATGTGTATAGCTTTCGCCAGTTTTACATCGTGGCCAGTCCTCAGAGATCAGTTCATTCTGATTTATATCAGACGCTCCTCTCGTCCTCCTTTTGAGTGGTTCTGACGGGACGGGAGAAGTGACCGGACCGGTAGAGCTACTACTGGGAGACGGCAGACGTGTCTGTGAGGTCTGGTCACGTGTCTTCATGTTGTACTCAGGATGCTTTGCTCTATATTCCTCCCTCACAGATATGAGGAGAAGTAATAGTAACCCATCTTCACCTTCTTCTCCCCCCCAGAGAGAAAATCGGAGGCTCCAGGAGACCAGTATGAGGCTGGAACAGGAAAATGACGACTTGGCGCATGAACTGGTCACTAGTAAGATCGCTCTGCGCAATGACTTGGACCAGGTGAGACATAAGTATACGGGGTGTCCTAGTCGTGTGGGTCACATGATCATATGACCGTAATCCATCACTGACCATTCGCATTGCTGCTTCACAGGCTGAAGACAAGGCCGAGGTGTTAAACAAAGAACTTCTGCTCACAAAACAGAGGCTCATCGAAGCCGAGGAGGAGAAGCGCAAGCAGGAAGAAGAGACGGCACAGGTGAGGAGACTGCTTCATACAGAAGTGACCAGGGTCCTCTAACACAGGTCCTTCAAGGAATAAGACCCTTTCCCGTGAACTGAGGGTGATCAATCCCCAGATATTTTTCAATCACTAGTTACGTGCAATAGGGAATCACATGACTAGTCCTGTGGGTGACTCTTATTCACCATCATCTTCATATGTAAACTTATACAGGAGAGGCTGTATCCACTATAACATGCTGCCTGCAGATAGGACACTATGTACAATATCCTCAGCTCCTCCTGCTCTATAACATGCTGCCTACAGATAGGACACTATGTACAATGTGCTCAGCTCCTCCTGCTCTATAACATGCTGCCTGCAGATAGGACACTATGTACAATCTGCTCCGCTCCTCCTGCTCTATAACATGCTGCTTGCAGATAGGACACTATGAACAATCTGCTCCGCTCCTCCTGCTCTATAACATGCTGCTTGCAGATAGGACACTATGTACAATCTTCTCATCTCAATTTGCTCTATTACATGCTGCCTGCAGATAGAATTGCTATATACAATCTATTTAGCTCCTCCTGCTCTGTGATATTCTGCCTGCAGACAAGACACTATATACATTCTGCTCAGATCCTCCTGCTGTATAACATGCTGACTACACTATAATTATATTAATTAAATTCTGTTCTTCATATGCTATTAAACATGTGAACAAGTAATAATCGTGTCCGTTTCCTGTTTTGCAGCTGAAGGAGGTTTTCCGAAAACAACTAGAAAAGGCCGAACAGGAAATCAAAAAGACGACAGCAATCATAGCGGAGTACAAACAGGTAAGTGTCCACCATTACCTACCATCACATGCTATAAATCCGGAAATCCTGCAGTCTCTTCATTGCTGTCCCTGTAACGTCTATCCTGTAGATATGTTCTCAGCTGAGTACAAGACTGGAAAAGCAGCAGACGGCAAGTCGGGAGGAGCTGGAGATTGTGAAGGTGAGACCCAGATATACGATATAACGATCATTACATGTATGGGGGAACCCAGTGTGTAACAGGATTTGTAACTCTTCCCAAGGCCAAGGTGATGTCCTGCAGCCAGTGCAGCGAGATCTTCAGTAAGGAAGGATCAGGACAAGGCTCCTCCAGAGACCAGACCGGGGAGCGAGGAGACGAGGAGAAGGACTCCCTGATGAAGCATCTGCGGGAGATGGAGCTGGAGCTGGCACAGACCAAACTGCAGCTGGTGGAGGCCAAGTGTAAAATACAGGTACAGCTCCTGGCTGAGCGCACCACTGCCACGTGCAATCATTACATTAGCTATAGGACGCCCAAGAGCAGAGTGTCAAATCCTATGAATATGATCAGATTTCTGTCCTAGTGTCATATCCCAGTTGTCAGATACTTGTGCTGTGATGGCAGCCTAGCGATGTCAGATTTTTTTTTTTCCCCCACACCCCCTTTGAGTTCAACGGGCAGGACTTGGATGAGAGCAATGCAGGCTGCGGATTTCTCTCTAATCATCCACAGACTCTGAGGTGCACACTTCTTATATCAATGTGTCAGCATCACACCTGATATAGAGTAGTCGTATGAGAGAATATACAGCAGTGGTAACAGCACTGGAGACCTGTGTAATCGCACCTCTCTCGGTGTAGTTAGGAGCAGCAGGATTGTGAAAAATGGATTTGCTTCTTAAAGTGCACTGGGGGACGTCCTCGCTGCTGTGCACTTAGCACTCTGCATTGAGCTGTTACTTTACTCCCCCTTCCCATGATTTGAGTGACTTGTATTAGTCAACAAGAAGTTTGTTACATATTTTACACAAAACAAAAGGGAGGCGCTGTGGAGCAGTACTGTACAGAGTGAGGAAACTTCCCCAGTGTACTTTGGGACAACAAGCCTGCACTCGTAATTGTCAAGGAGAAAATCCACATAAAAAAAAAAAAAATCTGCATCCCAGCTGCACTTTTTTTTTATGCATATTTGTCTATTTAGTGTTGCAGTTTTCTTGGAAAACATGAAAAAAATGTAACATGATCATTATTTTATAAAACGCATCATCTAGGTTACTTTTTTCAAATCACATTCACTACTGCTGTAGGTTTTCCGTACCAAAATCTGTGTGGAATCTGCAACCTTAATTTTTCACATTTCTGCTGCTTCTAATGGCGCAGCTCTCTTTGCATAACGTCATGTCTGACTAAGAGAACTAGTATTCTCGAAAGCTCACCATCACATATACTCTGCCTCAAATAGGGCATCGCCTGATTTCTTCACGGTCTGTATGGTGAAAAAGTCATTTCCACTTCATCCTCGTGTAGTGGCTCAATGTTAGTGAGTCTGTTCCCGTGTGACTAGAATTGGTGCCTTTTAGGATTTCTTTTAGCCACGTCCCTTTGTCTTGACACTTTTTAAAATTTGAGGTAGTGAAATGGGTTCTGGATGTACATA